>NW_017306314.1:2473107-2483890 GCF_000935625.1 Nanorana parkeri
ATTGGTGTCAGTAAGAAAAAAAAAAAAACAGCATAGGAATGTATAGCTAGGCTTCTATTGGCTATTTGAATTTGCAATAGGCAATAGCAGACTAGCTATTGCACCCGCCCACTGCTGCTATCAATCAGCGGAGGTGGACCGCCGGCCGCCGTCAGTAAGAGAAAAAAGAAAAACAGCATAGGAATGTATAGCTAGGCTTCTATTGGCTATTTCAATTTGCAATAGGCAATAGCAGACTAGCTATTGCACCCGCCCACTGCTGCTGTCAAACAGCGGAGGTGGACCTGAAGTTCTCCATCAAATCCTCATCTGCTGATTGACAGCAACAGAGGGCAGGTGACATTGCCAGCTTGCTATTGCAAATTGAAATAGCCAATAGCAATCTAGCTATTCATTCCTATGCTGTTTTTTTTTTTTTATTCTGACATCAGCAGCTGTCAGAATACTAAAAGAAAACCAACAGATAGCACGGGAACCAATAGCTTCTTTGCTATCTGCCATCATTTCAGGGGGGTCCTCTCCCCCCCACCCCCCCCACCCGACAGAGGGCACCTCCCTGAAATTACTTTTTTTCAGGTTGGGATCCCTAAGTAGACCTTGCATTTTATTTATGATGTGATCTTATTTTGCCATGTGTTTTTCATGTGAAATATCTAAACCATTCTAAAGCTGGCCACACATGTTACAACTGGTTATACAATCCTTTTTAGGTTTACCAGCAGCTATGTGGTGCGAGAGCCTGCCTCATTGGCGGAGTATGGAATGGATTGTTTGTCTAGGTTTTCTCACTATATAATTTTTGGTAAATCTAAAGTAGTACAATCAGAATGCTATGTATGGGGAGCCTAAAGTATTAGCCTAAAGGCTTTTCCCCATAGTTCTCCTTAGGGTAACGGGAGGACACAAACTAGCGTCCTCCCATCACCCTAGGCTCAATATACCGCATGCTGTAGCTCACGGTATAAGTCACAGGTCGGCAAGAACTATGAGGTGAGTGAAAAGCACTGACTCATAGTTCTCCTTTAATCCATCTGTAGGGCTTCAGTTTATCTACTTAGTACCCAAATACAACTATGTTACTAGGTATCTACATTTAAGGATGTTGTTAATGATAGACATGAATAAGTAGTTGTTAGGGTGCAACTAGGAATCTATTATCACTTTTATAAAAAAGAAGCGATAATTGATAATATAAAAAAAATCTATATGGTTCAAAAAAGTGCTTACTTCTTTAAGCAGCGATACACTAAAGTTCTGCCAATAGTCCATGGAAGAGCACTTGACCTTGCCAAGTAGCAGTCCAATTACTGCCAAGCATGTTTAAATCACTGGTAAAGCAACTTGGATTGCTTTCTATTTAGACCTTCAAATGGCCTAATAGAGAGATATCACACTGAATGCACAGTTAAGATGTGTCTGGTGGATACAACTTTTGCTGTCTCTGAGTTAGAATTGCTGCTAGATTCTTCAGCATCCAACATTTCTGGGTGTGTTGGATGTTTGCATCTCTGCACTGTGGTTTTACCTGACGGGCACCACCCAGCTCTGCAGGGACACATGTGTGATGTGGTGGCCAGTAGGCGAAACCACGGTATGTAGCAGTGAGATAGAGACCTACAAAAGACTCAGAAGTGTTGTATGGTGAAGATTCAATATGCACTTCTAGCTATTCATAAATTAGATATACACGTGGTGGTACTGGTAATGATTTAGACATGTATTTTAAAGATACACTGTTGTTAGGATACTGCTTGATAAATAGTTGATTGTCCATAACCGGGCACAGTTCTACTTTAAGGATAGTCAAATCCTACTTGGATGCAGAAGGAGGTGCCTGTATGTACTTTTAGCTTGTTGTAGAGTATCCTAGTAGTCCTGAAAGGCTGGGCACTCAACAAATTAACACCTTCAGCTAGGAAGGTGCAATGCCCAGGCTCCAGCAGACCATTCTCCTAGCCCCAAGTCCTAGGTCTTGGAGGAAGTGATCAGTTAACTACTAGTGAGGTGATGTCACCGCATTTGTGCTCCAATGAGATCTATAGGTTCCTCTGACATGGTGACAGATAGGATCTGTGAATGAAAAGACAACAAATGCTCTGAATGGTGGTGTGAATGAATCCTCTATAGCGATCCGTAGAAAATTTTTCTACGGACCGGGGAGGGGGAGAAAGGCTGTGGTGGGGAGTGAGGGGAGGCAGTGGGGGATAGTTTCGGGATATTTCAAGCGCATTTATTGTGCACTTCTTTATTTCTAATATTGTTACATTGTAATATATAATTAAATAATTCCAGAATCAGTGGGACCCTGTGCTTGTTTTCATGCTCTCATTCGGCCAGTGCGGGCTCTCAGGTGGCCAGTGCGGCTCTCAGATGGCTAGTGGGGCTCTAAGGTAGCCAGGGGGGGCTTTCAGGTGGTCAGTGGGGCTCCCGAGTGGCCAGCTCGGGTTTACGGGTGGCCAGTGCAGGCTTTCAGGTGGGTAGTGTGGCTCTCCAGTGGGCAGTGCAGGCATTGTAAGAGCCGGGGAGGGGGCAAAAAAATCTTGCACCAGGCCCCATTTTTCCTTAGGTTCGCCACTGTTCACACCCTAAATATGGGTGTAACATAAAACATGGTCACAAACTTTAAACCCAGCTTTTAAATTTTCAATCTCGGCTTGCTTTAAATAATTTGTTTTGTGAGAAGACCACATGCCATGCCTCAATATAATTTGCAAGAGAGTTCTGAAAGAAACTGGTTATTATTTAGAATCGGGAATTAGTAAAGGAAGTATACAACGTAGCAAACAAATTATCTAAAACACAGACTAGAAATGAAAAAATGTCACATATCAAAGATGTCTTATATAGTACTTCCTTTCAACCCAATATAAAAAAAACTATGCAATCAAAATGTCTACCTGTGTCCAAGAAGACTGCAGTCTTCAACCTGTGCTTCAAATTGTAGTCCATCTTTTTTCCCCCTTTTTGCTTAAACACAAATCAAAATGTTAGTGATGTTTTGTCACATATATATGTTTACATGAGAATTTGTCTTTACTGTGCTTATGAAGAACATGCACAATAACCCCACCAACTCTATAAGCTGAGTCTTTGTTTGTTTTTGCTTTGATGATACCTTGCTGGCTGTGTCCTTGCTACAACTGTGTGTATAGGTCATCAATATGGTAATACCATGTGTTTTTTTTCTTATGTGTTTTGCATAAATTATTTGAGCATGTTTTGTTTGACAGCGTTCGGACGTGAACTTGTAGTTTCAGTGGCTTGTCTCTGAGACAATTAGTATCTGTCATCTCTCTTTTTTCCAACAGCAACAGATCTTTAGCTGGCCTCTTCTATGCTCATAGTTAACCACAACTTTTGTATCTGTAGTGAAACTGCTAACACGAAGGGCAGACCACACGCGTTTTTCCCTTTCTGTGCCTACAGCAAAACTACTTGGTGAGACAAAGCTTGCTTTATCAGCTAAGGCTAAAATGCAACACACCCGACCATTCATTTCTTTAAACTTTTTTTCAATTCTTTACACAGAGACCATCAAATAATCTCTTCAACATTCAAACTTTAAAGAGAGGAAAGCGTTAAGAAGAAAACATAAACTGGAATTTAGAGAGTTGAATTTGTTAGAATCTTATGAAAGGAGGTTTTGTTTTCATAAAGCAGTGCAGAGACAGTAATCCTAACAGTTACACTGCAGAGATTTTCATACTGAAGTTTCTAGTGTAATTTACTGTTGGTATAGATTTTATATTTTTGTAGATCTGATATTTTCATAAATTTAGGACATGCAATAAATTAGGGAACCACTATGAGCAGTTCAAATGCCCCAACCATCACCAATCTCTTTGTAAATTTTCTTGTAGGGATTGTCATATCATTGTTTCTCATCTGTGGTCATATTTTAATGAGATACATAGATGACATCTTTGTCACATGCAAAGATTGCAGATTTGAATTGGACTTGTTTAAACTTTCTGTTGTCATCTTTACTCCTATGGTTCTCTAAATTCTTGAGATCTACAAAAAGCATACTTTCCTTTCTTGGTGTCCGAGCATAGCAAACTACGCAGTCTACTCTTTACCAAGTCTATGATAGTGCCATTCTGAACATTTGCCCAACAGTCTGCCTACTTTCTAGTTTGTTTGGATGCACCTCATATGCACAAACCTGGATGACCATGAGATACAGCTCTGTTCTAAGTGCAGTAGATTTGCTATTAGCAGTTATCCCATTAATGTATGTACTGAAAAGCTACAAAGCATAGGGAACTGAAATATGGTGACCAGGATTCAAATTAGGGATGCACCGATACCGTTTTTTCGGTATTGAGTACGAGTACCGATATTTATCTTTCATTATTAATGGATACCGAGTGCCAATACCGGCACTTCCGCTAGCATGGAGCCGGCTTCCCAGCTAATCAGGAAGCTGGGTAGCATGTCATTACCTGATGCCTGGCTTCTTGTTTGCCTGGGAAACTGGCTCCATGCTGTTTGGCCGACTTGATGCGGAATGGCCGGGAAGCCGGATTCCCAGCCAATCAACATCGAACCCGCCAAACAGCACAAGATCTTAAGGTTCAGCCATCATGTTTAGATTGCATTAATCATTCCTGTCCTCCAATCATAAATGCTCAGGATTTGCTGGTAGTCATAGGAGCACCGTGAGCAAATCAAATGCTGCATCTGGGGTGCATACCATAGACTCCACGGATAAGTCCACTCAGCCCTAGATGCACAGCTTGCGACAATTCCCGGCCAATCAGGAAGCCAGGCGGCGGGTAATGACCCGTATTAACTATCCTCTGATCAGTGTATTTATTTATTTATATATTACAGATATTTATCCAGTGCTGTCAATTTACATAGAGTTTTACATATTGCTCTTGCATTCTAATAATTTTATTTAACAATAGCTGATAAAGGATGAGTCTGATGGGACTGAGAATTTTTTGAACCCACAGCACAAGCAGATATTAAAAAGTGTCTCAACACACCCATGCTGAAGATTGTTATAGATCCAGGGATCAATGACAATCTCAGGAGTGGGAGAAGAACTGTCTGCATACAGTGTTAATGATCCTAAGATCTTGGTATTCCCCATCCATGGGGACCCGTTATCATAGGAAAGCACCAGCACCTATGTTTCAAAAATAAATCGACATTGTCATGTCATGCAGAAGATGTGGGCAAAAGGCTAAAAGATTTCTGACATTGTTCACAGAATTGTTTTTTTGCAGCTCTTCTTTCTACGCAGTCTCATAGTCTCACTGTTTCCCCTTGTAGTCTGTGGAGCCTGGTCATCTCCTTGCCCGCACCCCGTGACTGGACAGAAGCACCATCAGACTAGTGATGACATCTTTCTGACCTCTCCTTCAGTCAGCATGTTCTTGGTCAGCACATGGTAATGAAAGACACCTGATTGGCCCCAATTACATCCTTACACTCCCAGTTTGAGTACTGCTATACAGGTGATCATGAGAGGCCGAAATTAAGTCAAATGCATGTATTTAAATTAGTTGCTTTTAAATTAATTTATATATTTTTTTTATAAATACACAACTGCATTAATTGGTGTGGTTTAATACATGTGACATTACCACTGGAGAGAAGGCTTCCCTGGATAAAGAAGGCTGCATGAGGGATACTGTGTTTGCTGTTTCAGTGTGCTTATTAAGGCTGAAGCCACGTTAGGATAAAAGTAACAGCTGTCCTTTCACTGCTAACTGCAATAATGATGATATAATCACCATAAAGGTGGTGCATAAGGTTTCATCTTGGAAACATTACAGAATAATTAGTAGCACAGAAGATTGAGAGGAATGATACATGACTGTATGCCTTCAAGCAATTTAGAGGAGAACACAGCCCTCTAGTTGACTCCCTTCTTCTTTGATGTAGGATGAATTCATTACTCATCCAATCTTGTTAAATAATTCCATTAACTCAGTTACTCTTTAAGCATACCCATATCTGTAATATTGTCAAGCCTTGTTGTACTTTCTGTTACCTATGGTGCCAGCACTATAAGATCTCCTGTGTGTGTATCTGAATTAAAGCATGTAAGTGACTAAGAAAAAAATTAAAATGGCGTTTACGAATCAGTCCATAAAACAAAATAGGACAGGGTACAGTAAAACAATCACCACACTAAATAGAGAAATTTAAAGGAAACTAATACTAAGAAAAAATGGAATCTGCCAATACTGCTCAGGGACTCCCCCTCCATCGGGGCTTGCAGAGTTTGTTGCAATCGAGAATGGACTCTTGATGGCTGACGAAGATATTAAGCTGATAAGGAGCATACCAAACAATAATACTACTTGGAATCTTTCTGGGCTATCTGGGGTAGATTTTTGACTCCGGCAGGCACTGCAGGTCCTAGTGAGGTGGTAGTCTTTAAGTCCCCAAAATACATTGGATATTTTTTTTTATTTTATTGCATTGACTAATTTTGGAGGAGGAATCTGCCATTGTTGAGCTCCTTCTGAAACACCTGGCTTTGTCTGGCTCCAGTACTATCTGAATCAATTGCCAAGAACAGGCATTCAGCAAGCAATAAGCTGCTACTGGTCCATAACTGAAGGGTCAGAAAGGATGGTTTCAGGATCTTTAAGTTCCTTAGACCACACTCCCAGGGTTTAACAAATTGCCATGACAGCAAAAGCAGTTTACTGGATAGAGCTTGCTAGGGAAAACAAGGTCTTGGAAAGAGTTATAGGACACTTGTCATCCTGGTCTTTCCCAGCTGTGACCCACACCTAGCTGTTTGCATCCGTAGACACATACAGCTTGCGGCAAGCCACACCCCTGTTGCCTCTACTGCTCTCCTCCAAACAGTTTTTTTTTTTTTTGACAGTCTCACATCCCGGCCACACCCCCCCTCCTCCAAACAGTTTGACTGACAGCAGAAGGAGCCTAAGGCTCCTTTGCCCTCAGTATCTTCCCCCACAACCAGGAAGTTCGGGGAACTCTGCATATTTTCCTGGACCTGGCAAAGATGACAAGTGACCACAGGTAAGTGTTTGGGGACAGGGGAACATGGAAAGGTAATGGGCATCCCCTGAGCACTGGTGTTGATATCCTATTTTAGGGGGGCTTATTTCACTTGCAAGGTCCTAGGAAGCCACCTTTGTGTGCTAGTAAGCTGTGTGTGTCTCCTCAAAAACACAGGCAAAGAAGGCAAGCCTGCTCCCTTCTCCCCATTTCTCCTATCTTCAAGCTAGTAGATGAAGAGCTGCTGGAGACTGCTCTGTTCCTTGTGATCCTGTACTCAATAGGAAGATCAGGGAAGCTGAGCTTAGAGAGTTGGAGCCAGCTGTATGCAAACATGATGACTTTAAGCATTATGTAAAGACATACTTTGCTGGACAATGTATATGTGTTTTATCTGGATTAATTATTGAATAAAGTTTGAGAGTTTAATGCTACTTTAAGGTACAAAACGCATAGCCTTTAGTACTACTTTAAGCTTGTCACAGGTTTCCCTTCAATACACCTTATTTCACATTACTTTGATTTAAAAAATAAACATTACCAAGACAATGACCCTGATTTGCTAAAGGAGTGGCACATTTTCGCTTTCAAAGTGAATTTTAACTCATCTTAGTGAATGAAGTGTATAAACTATAAACGTGAATATTCTTTTGGATAAAATACCCAATCATGTGCAAGGCACATGACTGGATGGTACAAGACAGCATAATTACACCTTATTATGCTTACTTCAGCTAAGTGATTTTTCTCTTTGCAAAGTGAATTTTCATCTAGCTGAGTGAATAACGGGAAGCTGTGTTAACATTAATCATGCAATCATGTGCAAGCAAAAATAAAAAAATATAAACATTTTCCTTGCACATGATTGGGTATAATTTGCAAAGTGAATTTTAACTTTGTTTCATCATATTAACCAAGATAGGTGAAAATTCCCTTTGCAAAGTGACAACTTAGTATAAAAGTGAACATGCTCTACTCCTTTAGTAAACCAGCCTCACTGTGTATTGACAGCCCTAGCCAGTGTCTGTTACATCTTTGCCATAACTAATGCACTGATTTCATTGCACATTCCAGTTTTAAAGTTGAGTTACAAAAATATACGTATCATATGGTCCAGAATATCAGAACAATTTTCTTTTCCTTTAGCTAGTCGTAGATAGTGATTCTCCTAGTATTGTTGGTTGTTTGACTGTAGCTGATGCCCAATGGTTTTACATCAGAGAGAGAGATCTGTATTTAAGGAAAGTTAATTTTAATTTAAAGTACGTCACTGCAGATGTCACCTCTAGTGTGGGGAAATTTGTAGACAAACCACAATCAGCACGTTTTTGGTACTACCTATAAATAATTACTGTTTTACTGAAACACACAGAACTAGACCATAAAAACATTACAATTGTTTACTCTATGGCTCAGATGCTATTTCGGTCTCTGTTTTACCCTCTATAATTTCCTGCAGTTTTGAAAAGTTTGGAAGTCCAAATTTGGATGTTGCGTATGTCAGATTTTATAAAAAGAAAAGCCAGTACAGATGTTTTTTTTGTCAGGAATCACTTTTCTTACATGTTTCTGGCATGGTGAGTCACCAAGAGCATATAAAGGCGACTGAGGAAACTGAGTAAGTGTTTACCAAAGGTCAAAGTAAATGCAGAGTTTAATTCAAAGTCACAGCACCACTATAAGAAAAAAAAGATACAAAATGTTAGTATGTGCAGTCCTTTTTATTCATAGTTATTGAATAAAAATAGTTATATTCATAGTTATCCTTTTTATTCATAGTTATCTTGGTCTTTTCCAAAAGGACACTAAGGATCCCAAATGTAGAGGTTGTTTGGTCTATCAGTATACGTATGTTCCTACCTTTCCATCTTAGCTTTACCTATGGGCTCATTTAAAAAGCAGCAGTGTAGCCACAGTAATCCGCTTTACAAATGTGTTCCGCTGGCTTCAGGGCTATAAAGTCGGTGGAACGTGGCAGAACTGAATAAAGGTTATGCTTAAAAAAAAAAAAAAAAAAACTGGGAGGAGAACCCAGTTTATTTGACCTGTTGAAGTCACATGACCAGAACTCCTCCAATCACAGAGCTCTTTCTGCTCTGTTAGGCTGTTAGAACTTTGTGAGACTCCATCGGCTATACACTGTGGCTTGATATCTTTGAATAGCATGGGCCACAGTGGCTATGAGCAACAAGAAATGTGCTTGTTAGCACGCTTTCAGTCTAAACCTTTAGGGCCATATAGAGCAAGGTTTTCTACAAAGAACCACAGCCATCAGTCAGGTTAAAACATTTAGGGCAAGTCTAATGCTGCTTTGTGTCGATGAGAAGCAATGCTGCTCTTCATAAAAACCAAGACGATGCATGTCTAGTGCATATTAGCATAGAAGAGAAGCATTTGCTGTAACTTGGATTTTGTGGGTTCAAGGGATCTTCTTTTTAATGTCCAAACAGGCTTCCTAAGCTAAGGATACGAACGTGCACCACACAGAAGTGATGATATTTTTAGTCTATAGGATCCTAGTGCCCAACCCCGGGGGCCACACGTGGCCCTTTAACACCTATTGTGTGGCACTCTGGGCCCATGCTTACAGTAGTCTGTGCCTTGGTGCTCTAGCAGTCTCATGTAAAGTATGACTGTGTCCAGAAGCACTGTTTCCAGTTTCCAACCACTCTTAAATATCGTGTTAGCAGTCTCTGACCATCCCCTGCAGCATTTCTGCAGACTCTGACCATTTATTGTAGCATGTCTGCAATGCCTGACTATCTGTTATAGCATATACTGTACATAGTCTCTGAATATTTCCTGTTGTATGTCTGCAGTTTCTGACAGCTTTCTGTATCATTACAGAACCCTATGCCAGGGCTGTACCAAGGGTGAGGCGAGTGAGGCACTCGCCTCGGGCGCAGCTGTGAGGTGGCACAGCCAGGACCGGCCGGGCTGCGCCCCCTCAACCCCGTTGCCACGGTGAGCACAGGGCGCCATGGCAACAGGGGCACCAGGTGGCCAACACAGCTCTGCCTTGGCTCAGGGCAGCAGGGAGAAGCGCACAGCCTGCACAGCCTACAGCTTCTCTTCGAATCCCCGCCGCTTTCCCCCGCCTGTATGGGCAGAGGCAGCAGGGATCCAAGGAGAAATTGAGCGCTGCAGCTGGCAGGGGGGAGGAGGAGGATCTGACAGCTGGAGGCTCTCTCTCTCCTCACTGCTCTGCCATCCTGAAGTGACAGCGATCCCTCCACCTGCCGGCTTCAGCGCTTCTTCTCCTGTGCAACTCTGTGCGTGGCCCAGCTGCTCAGGATGGAGAGTGGGAGAATCGGTAAATATGTGTGATATTTACCGATCCTCTGTGTGCAGCACAAACACTGAAGTGATCAGCTGATCACTCCAATGTTTGTAAACAACTGTGGACACATAATACAGTGTGCCTCCAGTTATGAATGAACAGGAAGTGCTTTACATCCCTTCCTGTTCAATCATGAGTTTCTGAATGGGTAGTAACACTCAGTACAGAGGCTTCTACCCATTTATAACTGGATATTAGTAAACATTTTACTATCACCAGTTTCTGAATGAATGGGAAGCCTCTGTACTGAGTGCTTTCCATTAATTTAGAGCAGAGTCTGCAGAAAAAGATATTGTGTCCTCAATTTCTTTTTCTATTTCAAAAGGGAAATGTCAGGGTTCTGTTTAGACCCCTGATATTTCTCTGAAGCCCCCCAACAGTAAAAATAAATACAGAATAATAATAATAATAAATAAATACAAATTGATAAAAAATACAAACCCCCCCCCC
>NW_017306314.1:2484037-2487451 GCF_000935625.1 Nanorana parkeri
CACACACACACACACACACACACACACACACACACACACACACACACACATATATATTATTAGACATGTGCAAAGATTAAAAATTAATTTCAGACTAAATGAACGAAAACTAAAAATGTTTTCATTAGTTTTGTTAAACAAAACATTTTTATGCTATTCCTGATTTGGCCACCGGCGCGTTCTGCGTTTCATCCTGGAGACGTCACATGCGTGGAGCGCGCATCACCGGGTACATCACACGCCTCTTGGGGTGGCACAATTTTCTGTTCTTGCCTCAGGTGCAAATGGAGCCAGCTACGGCTCTGCCCTGTGCTGAGAGAAGTATGGAGGCTGCCATACTTAGGCATTTGTGCCTAAGCTGACACGTTCAGCTTAGGCACAAATGCTGAATAGACGTTGCCTATAACATAGAAAATGTTCACTTTATTAGTTCAATCGCATCTTCTAAGTGGCCATATCCTGTATTACAACTGCTTTCCTAATACAGACTAGTTAACTTTTGCAGTGCAGTACTAAGCCCCTTCGCTCAGCAGTCTGTTTAACAGAGCAAGTTTACCCACAATGTGGAGGGTTTGAGATTAAGGCCTTATTCACACGTGTGCTGTTTCAGAGAATTGCCTTTCTTTTCAACGAGGCCCATTGTGTTTTGCCGTGTTTTTCGCTGCATCAATGCGCATTTGCGGCCCTATAGACTTTAATGACAGAACACAAGAAACGTAAAAAACACACATTTCAGTGTGTTTTAGCACATTAAAAACAGTCCACACCCCTAGCAACCTTTACTTTATTTGACTTTCACTGGCCAAAGAAAAAAACACAGAACATATAAAAACATGCATTAGCGTGTATTAAAATGCGCGTTAGCCCATCAAAAATACACATAAACAGCAGGCAAATGCTGACGCAGAGGTGTAAACTAAGCCTAAAAGGAAGTGGAGTGTAGCAAAGAACAGCATAAGTTAACAACATGCTTTTAAAGTAAATAGGCTATGAAGTGCTCTGATATGTGTCTCAAAGCAGGCAACAATATTTGCATACACATTTAGCTTATGAAATCAGCGAGTGTGTGCTTCAAGAACCACTAAATCTAGACACATGCCATATGCAGTTCCCAAGCTGGCACAGAAGTTCAAGATCTGGCAAATACCAGAAATTCTAGAGTTTAGCTTTTCAATATTGTGTCATTGAAGCTCTTAGCATGATAGTTTTGCTTTAAATGAAAGGGAGTGCATCAGTACTGACTGGATAACTAGAGTTGAAACAATTTCTTACAACACCCAGCAACAATAAGCAGACTGAAATAAATATTTATTGTTTTTTCTTTTATGAATAGCTCCCAACATAGGTTGTAGTCCATTGTATTTCCATTCAGGTATAAATCTTGCAGGTGCCTTTAGTTGTTTTTGTGATATAAAGCTGTTTGAAAGTATCTTAAAGTTGTTAGAAAACATCAACAACAAATCATTTTAAAAGTTTTGCTTCCTGATTATGATAGACCCCTTTAAGCTGAAGATAAATATAATTTTGGGATGACTGTATCACATAGGAAACAATGTCAGTACAGAAAACAAAGTTGGCTACCTGTGCACAGAAACATTTTAAATCATCTTGGTGGTTTCGAAAGACAGAACTTTTTGCCCCTGGTGATAGCAAACACCATCCTTGCAGTCTTGAACCCAGTAGTTACGCTTTTGATTTTGACAAATCCAAGTCTCTGACCAGGTCATCCAATTCTGACTGTGTTATGAGATTAGGCTTGCTAGACATACCCAATGCGAAATCCAAATCATTGTCACTGTCTGTACCTGGTTGGAGCATTGCAGCATCTTCATCTTTTTCATCAAAGCTCCATTTATCTGGTGTCCTTGGTGCTGGCAGACTGTCATTATGTGGCACTTGTCCGATGGCTGAAGGCAGATTGGCGTACTCAATTGATTTCTTATTTTTAGCAGATAAATCTGAGATATTATTCAGACAGAAGTAACAGTCCATTACGTAATACTTGATAATACTGATACAGTGATACTACTGTTCTCGCCATATCATCAGGGCAGCAAACGACATTGACTTCCGACTTGCTCTGAGCCAAGCTCTCATATCAACAGCACATATTGCACAACAATGTGAGGAGCCCATGCCTTGTATTGATTACCAATGTTATAACCAAAGTAGAGTTAATATGCTTTCTTAACACGTCCAGTCATAGTGCGTCCTTTGAGACTTTAGTGTTTAAATGTAGCAGAATGTGTCACGACTGTTTCGATATTGGTGAGATATTTCTGATGTCACCAACCATACTACAACAGCAAGTCTGTTACTGGGTTAAGCCTAGCCATTACGTTGTGAGCTGCCTAGTCCTTACTGTAGCATACATTAAGCCTAGGCATTCCAGGGCTTGCCCAACCTGTGCAAGTTTCACAAATGTTATGCAACCAGGCCTGTGTGCATGCCTGGACATTTATGAGCAACATAAAGCATATAACACAACCAAAAATTTGTAAACTTAAAATGTGGCAAGCAAATATTTTAAAAAAACTAAAAAATGTTAATTGATAGGTAAATGATAGGTTAAATGTAACTTATTTTCATGATCAGCAGCCCAGAATCTATAGGATACACCAAGATGTGTTCAATAAGCAAAATCATTGTTGCCTTGTGTATTGCCAGCATTAGTTCTGGGAAACATGGATGTTTTTATTCTTGTATTTTACTTATCAGTTTATTAAGACTCAAACTGTTCTAACAATGCAGGCCTACTTGTGTAAGATTAATACCTTCTTATCTGATTGGACTTTGTCTGTCAGATGACTCCTAGAGTCTGACATAACAGTGTCAATAACAGAGCCCTGTGAGTGCATGCAAACAATGGGGATTTTGTAGTGCACACTCAGGAGCTTGGAAGCTGGGATTATCTCAAGGTCAAGCTTTCGTTTATGTTGCCGTTAGATCATGTTTATGACTTCTAGGTTTAAGAGTCATCCTCAGACAAATCTACATCTTGCATAATTAAGCCGTTCAATAATGTAAAAGTGAATATTTAAAAACGTGTACAACTGATTCAGTTAAAAGCCCAACTGTAGGCAAACTTATTCTTTTGTATTGGAAAGAGCAGGGAAGGGATAGAGCATCTTTCAGGTTTTTATTGCCCTCTATGTGCTTATTTGGGAGATGTCCCCTCACGTCTTTGTCAAGACAGGAAATGGTAGGAAATCTCTCTAATGAACAGACAGACACAAACATGTTGTTAATACATTGGGCAAGGGTTAGCACTTCTGAACACATTTTTATTGCTGTCTATGCCTAATGTCAATTTTTTTGTATGATCGTTCATACAAAAATCTACCAGTGTATGTCCAGCCCAAAGGGTTATTAACCACCTTCTGAATGCGGGTGGGAGTCTTTAGACAAATGGTC
>NW_017306314.1:2487491-2505207 GCF_000935625.1 Nanorana parkeri
CCGGGATGGGCAATGTGGCTCCATGCACTAAGAACAGAGGGAGATCAGTAGACGATCTCCCGCCGCTCGTCTCCCCGGTCTCTGAATGCAGGAAGTGATGTTTACTACTTCACTTCCGCATTCTTCTGTCACTCTCCGATACAGAAACCGGAGAGAAGCTGATGAAGCAGATCTGTGCCTCATCAGCTTCTCTGGCGGTCCCTAGGTGACATTAGGGGTCTTAGAGACCCCTGATGTCTCCATAAAGGGGACTTGTCACTGTAATTTGATATCACATGTAATAACAATAAAGTGTTATTTTGACAGCCAGCGCGGGCCGACTAGCAAGATACTGAAGGTGAGTAAAATTTGCGCAGTGGGAGATTCCTCCATCCTCCCAGTTTAGCGGGAATCTGTTGCACTTTTTCAATCCGACCATAGAAAATCTACAGATAATCTATAGGTGCATGGCCAGCTTTAGACTCCTGGTGACATCCACACCCAACATTTCTTGTACAGGTGTTACAGAGACAGAAAAGGTGAGTAAAATTTCCACTCTTTGTAAAACTAAAGAAAAACATTATGGCTGGAGTTCTAATCTACTGCAATCCAAAATTTGATTGGCTGCTGTGGGTGAATTGATATGATGTTGTTACACAAAGGTCATGGTGTTTGCAGACTCTACAGAAGGGATGATAAAACACATCTACTGGTTTTGCCAGGTTTGCTTTATTTTGGATTTTCATAGTCAGTCTCTGTTCCCCCCTGCAGATGCAAATTTTCTAGTACTACTCTTACCTTTTTTAAGTGAACAGTACTGGGGGCAGGATCATGTACTGTTCTGTCCTTATCTCAGTGTAAGACTGTATGTGCTAAAGAAACTGGCACGGCTTTAACTTACTAACTTTATTATTAGTTTTCCAGGACACCAAGCCACATCTTTACAAGCAAATTTGACCTGATGAAATATTTAACCACTTCAAGACCAGGTGTTTAGACCCCCTTCCTGGCCAGAGGTGCTGTGGAGGGGGGGCACCGATCGGCACCCCATACGCGCGATCTGCCGGCTTTAAAGCCGGCGGATCGCTTGTATGGTAACAGGCATCCCTGCCTGTTTATAGAAAACAGCAATTTCCCGCTGCGCGCGCGAGGGGGCGTGTCTGAGCGGACGTCTAAAGAGTCGGTTGCTATGGGTTACGGCAGTGCTGATTCTTCTTTGGTTTAGGGGTATTGTTGCTCACTTTGCCCATCAGCACTTACCGCCCTTCTGTTGAACGATTGAAGTGAGGTCCAGACTGTGGTTATGATGCTTGAAACTTTGATTGAAGAACTTCAGGGAGAGAGGTAGATTAGGGTTAGGACCATCCCGGCAGATGTAGACTCCATGGCTTTTCAGAGTGTGGTTACAGCTTCCATGCACCGCAGGCCCAAACACCTGACACTGCATCTCTCGAGGTAAGAGTTACTGATCCTTGTCTTTAGCAGCAGCAACCACTGGACCTGCTGCCACCAGGCTCCATGGTGATTCCAAAACTAGTCCCCAGGCTTTGAGGCTCAGACAGTCCAGCGCAACCTCCCCGCAGGCAGGGCCTGGGGAGAAAGAGAGAGCTCACATGTCCCACCTCGAGTATTTATCTCCTCCCCCAGCATGCACCACTGGTTTATTCATCAGTGATTGGCTGGAAAGGGATATCTACTCCTAACAATCCAATTGGCTGCCCTGTTCTATCACCAGGGCACACCCTACAGTACCAGGCCACTACACATACTAGCATGCAAAAGTTGTAATTATAGGTGTAGCATGGTGGGTTGAGTTAGCCCCTTGCTTCTTATATGCCTTAAAGTAGATGTGAAGCCTAAATGTTTTTTTTCCCATTTTGGATAAAGTAAGGTAGGGTTATAACCCTGGTGGCCAGTAGGGTTACCAGAGCTAGTGTCCCCATTGCAAGATTTTACCTCCTATTCCTGTTCTGGTGACAACCTACAATTTGGGATGTTTCTTCACTTTCATCGATACCGGTCACCAGGATAAATACAGGGGGTGAATCTACCTAACGAGGACACAGACAGCAATAAAAACCTGACAGGTATGCTAATCCCTCTTAACTCTATCCAATGGCTATAAAAAGTTTTGGCTTTAGTTGCACTTATGAGATGCTTAAGATATGCACAACATTTTCACCATTAGAGACTCCTATCAGTGAAACAACAATTGGTCTAACTCTCTGCCATCTACCGTATTTGCCGGCGTATAAGACGGGGTTTGAGACCCCAAAAAATTGCCCGAAAATTGGGGGTCGTCTTATACGCCGGGTATACTTTGGTATACTGTATGTAGCTTCGGCTACATACAGTATACCGCGCTGAGCCAATCACGGCAGGCTTTCTATTCTTTAATACAAAGCCTGTATTTACTGACTTGAATATTTTTGGGTGGGCTGACCATTTCACGCATATTCATTAGACAAATGAACATTTTCTCTTACATGCTGGATGGATGACAATGCCTTCTGTATGTGTTGTCCCGATACAGTGTTCTATACCATACACAATGCCACAATAAAATGGTCTTGACATAAGGGGGATTGGTTGTACATCACTGACTGAGCAGAATATAATTTCACCTTTTCTGCAGAGAGTTTTTCCACTGAAACAGTCAATGGCCTTAGTAGTGGTGTAGTACAGCTGTACTGAATAGTAGTCATGGTATAGTACCTAATGTATGAAGATGATGGTTCTTCCAATCTGGACATCCATTCAGTTTATTAAGTGTGACACAAAGTGACACTTATTTTATGTTACTCTACCAAGCCTAACTCCTGGATCCATTAACTGCCATAAAAAGCAACTTAAGTATATATGAAATGTCCACCAACATTTTATTAATACACAGGAATCCTAGTACTACAATACCATAGGATGGAACAAGCTTTAATGACATGATATGAATCTCAATAAAGTGCATAAACTACTATTCCCACTGATATGAAAAGAAGAAATATGCCTCAAACGGCTTAGAATTATAAATGCCAAAATTAGGCATATCCTATTTTTATTTGACATATATAATAATATATATTAAAGCTATAATAAATGTATATTATTATAATATATTCAATTAGCTATCACATAGACACAATTTGAAAAAATGTGTGGTATATGAATCCAAACTTGGGATGTTCAGATACCAATTACCGTATTCAGTACAAGTACAGATACTTTTCCAGCTCCAAGGCAAGACTAGAGAAAAATTCAAAAGTTAGGAGGCAGCTGTCATTTGTATGGAGCATACGGAGCTCCTGGGATTTGTGCATCCCTGTTAATGTATAATCTGTTTTTAAAAATATATATATTAGGGATGCCCCGATACCATTTTTTCAAGTACAAGTACTGACACTTTTTTGTTTATTGTCATGTGACAGTTTTTCTAAAACAATACAGAGTAATGATTTCAGAAGAGTGGTGGAGTGCCAGAGACAGGTGTCAGCTGCAACCATGGTAGTTCTCATGAAAATGCCAAATATCGGCACTGGTATCTGAACATAACTAATCCAAACTATTAGCTTAAATACAGAGTTCCAGGATGTGGTTGTTATATTTTGAGTGTTTTTTTTTTCTTTTGACTATTCTTACCACCAACCAATGCCACCCAAAACTGTTTGTTGATAAAGAGGACCTGTTATTTTCATTTATATATAATGTTGTGTTCAAAAGTTCTGGGGCGGGAGGGGGCGTGGTGGTGCATTAAATGCAATGGCACCGCTTCTACGCGTACCCAAAAGAAGCTATGGGCTCATCTAAGGGAAGATCTGCAGATAAACACAACTTGGATATCTTACATGGGCTTTACAAAATATGAAAGAGTAATGTAATTACAAAATAGAAGTTAAAGGGAAATTTTCAATCTTAAATCTTTCAAAGAACTGTCCATATTCCTACAAAGAAAGTACACAGTAAAAAGATTTAAAGGACAGGGTAGGGCCTTGGTCTATTGTGAAGCACTGCTTCCAAAAACATGATCTGCATAGAAGATGCATGTAACAAGGTATGCAATACAACAGTTTGCTGTTAGTATTAGTTAGTAACTTATTTGTGTATCACTCAGCTGTGACCATGCACATCATCTCAGGGGAAGAAAATATCTTTCCCTGAGATCTCGTAAGATTACAGATGACATTTCCCTGCAATGCTCTGCTGATGTAATCTGCCCAGGATGCAACGCTTGGGCACATTAAATCACTAATACCCTACAGGACCAGGAAGTGGAAAAACAATAATTTTATGTAAAAGAAAAATATGTTTGTTTAATGAATGTAAAATGATTTAATATCACCATGCACAGCTGCATGTTGAGGTGATTTTTAGTGAAAGGGTGTAAAGGTCCGCTTTAAGGTACTTGAGTGCATTTTTAAGATTTAACTCCTGAGTATAGTGTCGCTTTAAGTGTTGTAGTGGATCTGCAACTTGTGCTTTGGTGTTGTGTGAAAGTCTGTAGAACGAGAAATATTTTGAGGTAGTGGACAAAATGGATTCTGTGCCAACACTGGAGGCTAATGTTCCACGGCCAGTAAAATATACAGACTCCAAAGACACCACACAATCAGTCACAAACTACAAAAAGTAACAAAAAGATTACATTCCTACAGTTTGCTTCACAATGCCCAGATCCTCAGATGTGAATATTGTATAAAATCTGTGGGTAGATCTCAGACATTCAGTGCATGCAAGACAATCTAAATATATTATTAGACTGGCAGCTTTCTGCAAGGGAAAAAAGACCGGTTGTTAGGTCTAGTAAACAGGAGGATGCCATGTGAATCAAAAGGGATGTTACAAAATACTGACGGACTCAGTGCCCACATTTCTATAAAATTTAACAAGCAGTAACTGTACTTTAAAGTCATATGAAAGTCAAAAGTTTTTTAAGCTACAGTTGTGCTCAAAAGTTTGCAAACCCTGGCAGAAATCCTGAAATTTTGGCATTGGTATTGAAAATATGACTGATCATGCCAAAAAAAACTATTTCATTTAATGATAGTGATCATATGAAGCCATTTATTATCACATAGTTGTTTGGTTCCTTTTTAAATCATAACGATAACAGAAATCACCCAAATGACACACAAGGTGACACACACAAGTTAAAATGGCAATTAAAGGTTTAAATGGCAATTAGTGTTTGTGTATAAATAGTCAATGAGTTTGTTAGCTCTCATGTGGATGCACTGAGCAGGTTAGATACTGAGCCATGGGGAGCAGAAAGGAACTGTCAAAAGACCTGCGTAACAAGATAATGGAACTTTATAAGGATGGAAAGGGATATAAAAAGATATCCAAAGCCTTGAAAATGCCAGTCAGTACTGTTCAATCACTTATTAAGAAGTGGAAAATACCAAGCCAAGGTCAGGTAGACCAAGAAAGATTGCAGCCACAAATGCCAGAAGAATTGTTCGGTGTCAGGGTACCATGCACAGGCGTTCTCACACCACATGCAGGTACCCACACAGGATGACCAAATTAATATGCCCACACAGGATAGGGTTATATGCACAGTTTATTGGTTCCACATCAACAAATCTACAAACCCAACAAAGAGGGGTAACAGGCCTGCAGATGTACAGCAGGCCTCGGGATACCAGAAGAGTGGTCAGGTACAAGCCGAGTCGTTAACAGGAGGGCAGCGCGGTACAGGAACAGGATTGATGAAGAGTGGTCAGGTGCAAGCCGAGTCATCAACAGGAGGGCAGCGCGGTACAGGAACAGGATTCAGCGGAGAGTGGTCGGATAACAAGCCGGGTCGGTGACAGGTTTTCAGATAGGAAGCAAGGTTCAGGAAGCAAGGTTCAGGACATGGGCATCAGTCAGGTTTAGCAACACAATACTGACCCAGCTTCCTGACTGCAGGGAGGGCCTAAATACCCTCCCAGGAAGCACCAGGTGATGGGATGATCAGTCACAGCTGGGGCACACCCGCAGGTGAGTACCGGAGCTGCAGGTTCCTTACAGTTCCTGGCTGCTGGAGACACCCGCAGGCGAGCACAGGAACTGCAGGACCTGGCTCCAGCGCCACCTGGGGGTATACTTGAACCTGACATTCGGGATACAAAGAAAAACCCACAGGTAACCTCAAGAGAAATACAGGCTGCTCTGGGAAAAGACGGTGTGGTTGTTTCAAGGAGCACAATACGACAATACTTGAACAAAAATGAGCTGCATGGTCGAGTTGCCAGAAAGGAGCCCTTACTGCGCCAATGCCACAAAAAAGCCCGGTTACAACATGTCTGACAACACCTTGATACAACTCACAGCTTCTGGCACACTGTACTTTGGAGTAAAGAGACCAAAATAGAGCTTTATGGTCAGAACCATAAACGCTATGTTTGGAGAGAGGTCAACATGGCCTATAGCGACAAGAATACCATCCGTACTGTGAAGCATGGTGGAGGCTCACTGATGTTTTCTTTTGGGGGGTGAGCTCTAAAAGCACGGGGAATCTTGTGGAAATTGATGGGAAGATGAATGCAGCATGTTATCAGAAAATACTGGCAGACAATTTGCATTCTTCTTCACAAAAGCTGCACATAGGACGCTCTTGGACTTTCCAGCATGACAATGATCCTAAGCAGAAGGCCAAGTTGACCCTCCAGTGGTTACAGCAGAAAAAGGTGAAGGTTCTGGAGTGGCCATCAGTCTCCTGACTTTACTATCATCGAGCAAATCTGGGGAGATTTAAAACGTGCTAGTCATGGAAGACGACCAAAGACTTTGCAGGAGAGGCATTTTGGCAAGGCGAATGGGCAGATATACCACCTGCAAGAATTCGGGGCCTCATAGACAACTATTACAAAAGACTGCACGCCGTCATTAATGATAAAGAGGGCAGTATTGGGGACTAAGGGTATGCAGACTTTTGAACAGGGGTCATTTCATTTTTTTATTTGTTGCCATGTTTTGTTTTATGATTGTGCCATTCTGTTATGACCTACAGTTGAATATGAATCCCATAAGAAATAAAAGAAATGTGTTTTGCCTGCTCATTCGTGTTTTCTTTAAAAATTATACCTACTGTATATTACCAATTCTCCCAGAGTATGCAAACTTTTAAGCACAACTGTATTTCAAATGCTGATTAAATACTTACAATAGATGCTGCTCCTTGATGTTTAAAAGTTTTAGTTTCCTGCAGAATGAATTGGTCCTGATATCCTGTTTCAGGGTGTCTTCCTTCCCTTCCAGGGTCCTATGGAGCCACCCTTGTATGTGATAGTAAGCTGTGTGTCTCTCTACAAACACACAGGTACAGCAGAGCAATCCACTCCCTTCTTTCTGTAATCTAGTAGATGGACAATTGCCGGAGGCTGGTCTGTTCCTTGTGATCTTGCACTGGACAGAAAGTTCAGGGAAGCTGGCCTGAGAGAGTTGGAGCCGGCTGTTGGCAAACATGATGACTGGGGAAAAAATGTTTAAAAAAAACTTGGGAGTTGATTCATTTGATCGGCATTCATTGTTTTTAATAAGTTTCAATGTTTATTAGTACTTTAACAGTTGCTTTACTTTGTGCCACAGCTGTGGCTACACTGTTGTATGAACCTGAGCTAGACTCTCCCCAAAGATGGAAATGGTCCAGTTGTTTTCCTTTGTGTTCATGCTGCTTCCGTTGCTTCTCTTTACCCAGGCAGTAAAATGTTCCCTGATTCCCTGATTCTTTCTATTTACATAGGTTAGAAGTCCAAGCAGAGTGTCTTTCATAACCCACTATGTCTGAAAACCAGAGAGAAGAGTGTTAATATGAACTGGGTGTAAAATCACAAATTTACATCATATTTCATGATATATCTAATATCTACCTGAAAATGATTGTATTCACTCAAGAAGCACATGCTTTATATGCATTGTACTGTTAGTGTCATCAGCATAAGCACAGCAGTGTATATTCTGTGTGAAGTTAGCTATGAGTTAATTGCTGGGATTATACTTTTTTCCAAAGAAACTGACTGCTGAATCAGCAGGTTGGGGCAATGTGAAATATTATCTTAAGTGCTTTTTTTTTTTTTTAACTTGTGCTTTGGAAAAACAGCTGCTTCGGAGAGCAGGCCTGTCTGTGACATGCCAACATCTGGAAAGTCCATGCCAGTGAAGGGAGGATTTAAATATCAACCTAATGTTTCAAGGGCTGGCTCGTGATGGCTGCGCTATGTAACTCTTTCTGGTCCTTCTCACTAGTGACATACAGAGCAAGGCATTTTATTTTCACTTTTAGAGGAGAACATTTTATTGCTAGTTCTCAAAGGTAAAATGTTTATTTCCCACATATTGCTGTTTGGTTGAAATCTTCCGATTCCAGAGTCTTATACAGCGCAACATTTGTTATTAGATTTACCCATTTCTGGGAGAAGTTATCATGTGAGTGCACAATGTGGTGCTTTGCATTTGGTAGATGCAACAAGTGTAAAACCATATCCATGTCAAAAAACTCACTGTAGGTCAACCAGAACCCCACACAGCATAGAATGGAAGCAAGAAAAATATCCCGGAAGGAGCAAGGGGTAGCAGAGGTGCCCTCAAAAATTGCTTCCCAGAAAACGGAATGGTTTTTATTAAGCACTTGAGTGCTATCTAGTATGTACACCTTTTATTCCCAGGCCATTCTTCACTTTTCACTGATGTGATAGTTTGACTGACAATTACTCAGTCATACAACATTGTACCCAGATCATTTTGATAACATTATTTGGAGACAGATTATTATTGTACAGGATTTATATAGTGCCAGCAGTTTGCACGGCGCTTTATAATATAGGGAAGACAAGACATTACAGTTACAATACAAGTCAAGGCAAGATGGTAAGGAGGGTATTTTGGTGGTATTTAACCGCTTCAGGACTGCCCACCGTCAAAAAACGTCCTGTCCTTAAGCGGCTATACCAAGAATAATTTGAAACAGTGTGCGATTGCTGTTTAGAAAGAAGACATCCGCCGCCGGGTCGCTTGTACAGGGAAATGCCTGCCCCCCCTTCCTTGGTTCCCCAGGGCCCAGGACCGTCACGGCGGGTCTCCCGATCGAAGATGATTACCAAGTTTCTAGCAGCTGGTCTCTCCTCCAATCACTAGACCCGGACGTGATGTGTAGTACATCACTTCCGGTGTCACTGTGCACATTCACATGTGGTTGCCTTAAGCTGGCCATGATACTTTTTTTTCTTGTACAATACAAGAGAAAACTGCTTGATTTCCCCATCTACACTAAACAGCGTGGATGGAGAAACCTCTCCAACTGGATATTGTATTCAAACAGCTGCAGGAGTGTGGCTGCTTAAACACTGGAACAGTAATTGCAGTTGATTGGCTGTAGTCACTGTTTGGCTGACAATTTTCAGCCTGGCTCCCTTGATTTTTAAATCAAAATATGTCAAGCTGGGTGGGGTCGACAGGGTAATTGAGTAACTACTCAATTGCAGAACCTTTTTAGTATCTCCATGGAGGATTCTGGAGTCTGGGGCCCCGTCTGATTGCCTATTTTGCCCTTATTAAAATCTGGCACTGTACATTCAGGAGAATCCAATATCATGTTTGTACCAGAATTCTGGTGCTAATGCAGCCAAAAAAATGTCTGCATCAAATTCTAAAACATGCTGCTTCATTTTCTGGACCTCTACTTACTCCTGCTCCAAATGTAAGTAGTTCTATTTGCGCCATATTTCATTGTGGTGCTGTGCTTGCGACATATTCAGTAAATAACCTCAGACAGTTGGGCAATAAGAAAAGTGATGCAAAGCAAGTCCAAGACACATCTATGGACTTTATTTGTGTGAATGTATCTTTCCCAAAGTTTGTTGCAAGGCAGCGCCAGTTGCATAGCTAATTTCATGAATGCTGTGTGGCCTTGTACATGAATTTGGGGCAAATATGGATTCTATTCCTATAACTAAGGATGCACTGATGCAATTATACTGTTGTCGGTGCCAAAATGCTCCCGATGCCTATACCGATACCAGAACGTCCGGTATCAGGAAGCTGGGCGGCGAGTCATTACATACTGGGATCAATCAGCTGGGAATCTGTCACCAGGTGATGAGGAAGCATAGAGCCAACTTTCTGGCCAATCAGGAAGCCAAGGAGCAGGTAATGACTCGCCACGTGGCTTCCTGCTTGGCCAGCTTCCTGAACCAATCAGAAAGCTGGGGGGTGAGTCCTCACACGTCACCTGGCTTCCTGATCGGCCGGGAAGTCGGCTCCATGCTCCCTCGTCGCCAAGTGACAAGGGAGCATGGGGGGGGGGGGGGGGGGGGGCGAGTCATTACACGTCGCCCGGCTTCCTGATTGGCCAGGAAGCTGGCTCCATTCTACCTCGTCACCTGGCTTCCCGGACAATCAGGAAGCCATGGGGCGAGTCATTACCCGCCCCCCGGCTTCCTGATTGGCCGGGAAGGCAGCTCCATGCTCCCTGATGACGAGGGAGCATGGAGCAGGCTTTATGAACAATCAGGAAGCGTCGCCACCCAGCTTCCTGATTGGTCGGGAAGCTGGCCAATCAGGAAGCCGGGTGGCGAGTCATTACCTGTCCTCGGCTTCCTGATTGGGCAGAAAGCCAGTTCCATACTTCCTCGTCACCTGGTGACAAGGGCGCATGGAGACGGCTTCCCAGCTAATCGAGAAGCCGGATGACGATTCATTACACACCGCCCAGCTTCCTTAACCCCTTCATGACTGAGCTAGTTTTCAGGTTCTGTTCATAAATGACTGACACATTTTTTACATTTTTGCTGTGTGATTCTTCCACAGCAGTAATATACTTTCTTACTAAATGTACCCACACATATTATATATAGTTTTTTAGAGGACAGATAGGGCTATATAATTATATCACATATGTGTACCTAACCCCTCACTTAGTTTGAATAAAATAAAAAAAATGAGGAAAAAAACTAGAAGAAAACACTTTTTTCACAAGTTTTGATTATTTTTTTTTTTTTTAGAATTTTTTTATATTAATTATAGTATAAAAAATATATTTATATATAATTTATATTTTCCTAATTTTGTTTTACACTTTATTTTAATTTTTTTACACTTTGTAAAAAAAATAAAAATAAAATAAAAAAACTTTTTTTTTTCTTGTCAGTTTATATCAAGCAATCACTATGACAGCTTGATAAATTAACTTTTTTATTTTATTTTTGGCTATTAGGCTGATCCAAACTTAGGAACAGCTAATAATAACCTTAGAGACTGATCCTGACTTTAGTCAGATTCAGATCTCACTAAAAGCTCTTTGATCGTGCCTAGACGATCAGAAATGATACATTTCACTCAAAAGAGATACATTGTATTCTTTCAGTGAAATGTATCTAAACATCAGGCTCTCGAACTGTCAAAACAAATAGCAGAGAGGTGAGGTGAGTCACTGCTGCCTCTCTGCTATTTTGAGCTGTCAAATACGGGATCGCAAATTGCGGTCCTCTATTTGCATGTAACGGCTTCATTCTTTCATTAATGAAAGGAAGAAGCTTTTACAAAAAGCTTAATTATTTCATTAATTAATGCCTCAATACTGAGACATTAATGAATGACTGTTAAATGCTGAGAATCAGCAAATACCGGCATTACAAAGCCTGATAGAACTCGTCATGTACAGTGTACGTGGCCAGTCATATAGGCACAAAGTGACAAGACGTACACTGTACGTCTCCCGTCACGAAGGGGTTAATGGGACTTCCGGTATCGGCGAGTAATGAACAAAAAATATCGGTACTCAGACTTGATACCGGAAAAACAGTATTGGTGCATCCCTCCCTACCTATAACCCTGAGACGCTTTTCCTATGTGTCTCAATTACACTTTTTTTTATTTTTAAACTCCCCTGATTATGTTCCTTACTGTTTCTGTGCTGTTTTGGTTTCTCAGAGAACAGCCAAAATGTGAAAGTGGAATGAATTCCTGTAATCAGTGCATTATAAGGCTTAATTGGCAAACAAAGAGCATTTTACCAGATTGTGTCTACATTTAGAAGCATTGTCAAAAATACAGTTCACCTGATCATACAGCACTCAATTCCCTACAATGCAAATCTGTTATCATCAAGATTTTATGACAGCGAAAACAACCTTTGCTTTTACAGCTGATGTCATCGCAAGAGGCACATGTGAGGGGAAGAATCATTTCAGCTTGCAGTTCTTTTACTATGCTGACAAAGGAAACATATGTAGCTTTTAGAGGAAGTGATCTTTTTAGAAGCTCTTAAATCCCCAGGAGATGTTGAGGAGCACGTAGTATTGAATGTATTCTGTGTTTGCCTGTGCACTAGCAACATACAGGCTTATGTGGAATGGTTTATGTAATACATAACATCAGATAACATATTTTAATCATGAATATAAGATTTACTTACTGTGGAACACTGCGCCTTGACACAGTCTTTCACTTTGCACTGCTGTGTTACATAAATCTGATGTTACATTCATTTATGTCTGTAGATTGTTTCTTACCATAGGTTTCAGGAATAAATTGCAGTAGTAGCGACATGACTGCATATACTATGGAATTCCTCCAGGCAGTACTTGTTCTCGACACATTCTGTGATATTGTAGGCAATATAAATGCAGCATATTGACATAACCAAAGAGGATGTTCAATAATATATTTTTACAAATGTATGGAATTCTCAAAGTACATTTTGGCCCAGTCATGGATGTACCTTCCAGGTCATGGAAGGAAAGCAGTTGAAACAAACTACCCTTGAACGTTTTAAAATTAAACCGTAGGCTGTCCTCTTTATAGTAGAAGTGATCTGGACAGCTGTAAAGCAGACCTAAGAAGGGCATGCATCCCCCTCCACCTTAGTTAACTAACAAACAAATGCAAAGTTAGTGTAAGAAAATTAAAATAAATAAAAACAAAAAAAATTGGAAAGGATCCCCTCCTCCACGGGTATGCACATATGAACACAAATGTGCACACGTTTACGCTTGCGGAGCACATATTAGGTATTGCCATGGACGCCGGAGTGGAATTATTGAGCTGTAAAGAAATGTAAAATGTCTGTGGACACTTTTAGGTACCGTAGTTATTCTGACGTTTGTGGGCACACACAATTGTATTGGTATCTATTTACTCAACACAGTCTCATCTTTTATGTTTTCTGAAACATTTAGAGATTATATTGTATTTGAATTATTGGATTTTTCCTTAAAAAAATACATTTTATAAAAGTATTTTTACAGTATGTTTGCACAAATATTTTTTTGGAGTTTTAAATACATTTGGACAACTGTTCTTTAATTTAGTTTTTTTTACTTAGATGCCCTCACCCCCCTCAGTGCTGCCTACCTGGTCTTTTATTTACCTTTATCCCTGATCCAGCGATTCTCACTGTGCAACCCCACTTCGAGCGGCACAGCAAATGGCCACTTTGTACTGAGCACCCTGCAGACCTGTTCATTCCTATGGTAACGGTGTACTCAGAGTAACCACTTGACGCCGTCATTAGCACTGCTTTCCCATAGGAATGAATGAGGCCACAGTATGCATATGCAGTATTTTCTGCAAAGTTTATTGCTAGGGTACATAGAATACAATTGTTTTCTATCTCACCTCCCATTAGGGCCTGTTCACACTAGCCCCTGGGCTAATACACTCTGTGTATCTCACTGCTGGAGCTGTCGCTGTTTACATTTTTTCTTTCATCAGTAGTGTAAAATGAGTACAAGCTATTCCGGTCCCTGTACAACAACACAGTGGCATCCAGTGCACTGTAGAAATATTCAGCATGTCTATCTGCAGCGAACCACCCATAACCAGGGCATGTATTAGACAATGGGCTAGTGTGAACAGGCCCTAATGGGAGGTGAGGCAGAAATGCTGTGTGTAGATAGTTCAATCCTGGAGACTACTCGTATGAGGAAAGTGTTTTGTGATCATCAGCTAAGTGTTTGTAAATAAATATGGATTTTCGGGCCTGGTGTGCGGGCAGCTTAATATATTTTCTATCACAGAAAGTTTGGAGTTTAAGTGAATACCCTTTATTGGCTAACTGATGTAATTAGAGTTATTCAGGCTTGATACAATTCTGAAATTGGTTCTGAAACTCGCGTTTTTATGCACAAAGCTTCCACCATTACAGTGGTTGAAAACAAACTAGTTTATGTTAAAAAAATCCAATCAATATTAAAGGTAAATTATAATGATTATTTATTCACACATCACTAAGGGTGTAATTGGAGAGATCAGCCCTATGCATATACAATTTGGATATTAAGTACAATATAGACGTTTGATGGGATTAAAGTAGGGCTGTTACTGATTAAAATTTTCGTGTTCGATTAATCGACATTATTTTTAATCGATTAATTTCGATTAATTATAACGCACATACAGATCCAACTACATTGGCCTATACACATACAGCACAGCAATGAAGTAATAAAATGAACTAGGATCACAGTAATCCAGCACGTTATTATTCTGAGTTGCCCCACTCAAGCGGCGGCCATATTGAGTGGGGCACGTGAGATTAATAACGTGCTGGATTAGTGTGATCCTAGTTCATTTTATTACTTCATTGCTGTGCTGTATGTGTAAAGGCCAATGCCTTGGCTGGCGCTCGTGCAGAAAGTTTCTTGGGCAAACTCACCGGCCCAAGTGGCTCCGTCGGCTAACGAAGGGAAGGGGGAGGAGTCCGGGACATTCCCTTCCCCATTCCCTTCGTTGGCCGACGGAGCCACTTGGGGACATCGACGTCACCGGACTCCTCCCCCCTTCCCTTCGTTAGCCGACGGAGCCACTTGGGGAAGGGGGGAGAGGTGAGTATTTTCATTAGTGATCAAAAAAATTTGAATCGATCAAAAAGATTAACGATTAATTGAGAAATGAATCGTTAATTTGCACAGGCCCTGGATTAAAGCAATGTTTTGTTTTGTTTTATTTTACTGTTGTGTGTCTGTCAGTTATGTAATATGTGATAAAAAATGTTGATTAATGTTTGAAAAATTAATAAATATATAACAATCAATATACACTGAGTGGCCAGATTATTATGACCACCCCATCAGTACTTCGTTGGGCCACGAGATGACTCCACCAGATGACTTTGTTGGGCCGCCTCGTAACTCCACGAGATGTTGAAAGGTGATGCGAGGAATCTGACACTGCACTGTTGCCCTTCTGTTGTCTTGTACCAGTCTTGCCACTCTCTGTTCTGCCCTAACATTGACTAGTCAGACTCCACCAGATGACTTTGTTGGGCCGCCTCGTAACTCCACGAGATGTTGAAAGGGGATGCGAGGAATCTGACACTGCACTGTTGCCCTTCTGTTGTCTTGTACCAGTCTTGCCACTCTCTGTTCTGCCCTAACATTGACTAGTCACTGACAGCCACAATTTGCACGTTCAGACCCAGATTTTTGGCTGACAGTACCGTCTTTAAACACTTTAACAATGAGCCCCTCTTGAACATTTAACGAATTCTGCTGTTTTGCTGATACTCGCTCCATGGCTCGCGCCAACAATCATCCCACGTTCAAAGGCTGTTAAATCGCGTTGTTTACCCATATCTTCAGAAAAAAATCACTTCTACTGTCGTGGTAAACAACCTGCTTCCCCATTTATAATGGTCTGGCCCTCTAGCAACGTCAGCGCGAAATTATAGCTAATTTGCTTACAACAGTCAGGTGGTCATAATAAACTGGCCACTCAGTGTATATCCAGTGTGGTGGGCCCTCCTACTTCATATATGTTGATGAATCTAATGAATCTAATCCATCCATAAGCCAATCATTTCCAACGTATTCCTATACAAGACTTCTTTTAACAGGTTGAAGAATTTAAAGCAGTATTAAAGGCTGATCGTTTTTTACCTTTATGCATTCTCTGCATTAAGGTAAAAAAAAAGCACCTGTACCTTTTTGTGTTCCCCGTTCCCCCCACACTTACCTGTCAGCACTGTCACCACCATCAGTCCCCAAAGCGATCCTCAGGTTCCGTGAACTTCCTGGTTGCGGGGGGAGGATACTGAGGGCAGAGGAGCCATAGGCTCTTTCTGCCGTCAATCACCCTTTAGGGAGGGGAGTGGCCTGCCGCAGGGCTGTGTGTGTCAATGGACACACACAGACACTGCAGGAACATGCACACACGGGTGCCCAATAGAAAATTAGAAATAGAAGCTTTTTGAAGAAAAAGAACAGACAAGTTACAAGAAGGTGGACCCCCAAGATCGAAAAAAAACCCCCAAAAAACTGAAGCTTTAATATCACTTTAAAGAAACGCGATTCTGCTTTCTAATTTTATCAATGCGGTCTAGTGATTCATTTTTACTGTTATTGCTCAATGTTTTGCGCCTTATCACTGTGAATTATGTTGTTATATATCGCTAGTGTTTTCACACTATATGATGAAGACTCGAGCATCTGCTCTACTAAACTTTATTCTGTTTCTTTACTAGTTTGTGTTTTTATTTTTCTATTGCACACATAAATGTCAATTCAATATTCAAAAAAGCAAAATTATGTGAAAGCAAAAGTGTCAGAATGTTTGTGTTATATATATAGAGGGAGGAAGAGTCAGGGCCACCGTCGGGTTTATATTGCTGCCTGCTTTCCTTTTGGTGAGATTCACCCCTGCCGTTTGTGCCGATGACAACAGAAAATAAGGATTTTTTCAGTAGAGCAGAATGAGGGTTACAGATAACCAATAAACAAGGCTGGAGTGGGTTACCCCTACAAGATAATTTTTTTCAGCGCAGGTTTTTGGCAGTAAAAATGTAGTGTGCACTTGGATAAATGAGAGATAAGCTCAGCAGCACCAGGCTGGCAGGCATTAAATAGTGACACCCCCTAGATTGTAGTCCACAGGCTTTGTGACAGTTTCAGGTGATGTAAACAAAGCCTGGCGTACATGCCTAACCAAGCTTATTGTTGTAACATGTAAACGACCTGGCATACACGCCTAATCAAGCTTATTTTTTATTTGGGTACAACTTTATGTTTACTAATATAATATACAGTATACTATTTATGGATCACAAGCTTTAACCACTTGCTGACCGAGGTGTTTACACCCCCTTCCTGGCCAGGCCATTTTTCAGTATTACAGCCGCGAAATCGCAAAAAAAACACCATAGCCAAAATGTGCCATAGGCAACGCTTTAAAATATTTTACCGCTCATCAGTTTAGTGTTATCAGTGATTGATGGCCCTAGAATTATTGCTCTCATTGCGACGTTCGCGGCGATATGTAACACATGCAGCATAATTGGAGCAATCGCCGTTTTTGCACGTATGCGCATGTAACGCATTTTTGCGCATCTATGTGGGAGTGGGGTATTTCTAAAAAATGTTGTGGGTTTTTTTGTTTTGTGTGTGTAAATTTGTATTTATTTTGTGAGCATTTTTTTTTAAACTTTTTGTTTTTTCTAGTTAACTTTATTGTTATCACATAGGGTACTCCTACAGTTACAGGTCCCCTTTATGGAGACATCAGGGGTCTCTAAGACCCCTAATGTCACCTAGGGACCCCCAGAGAAGCTGATGAAGCACAGATCTGCATCATCAGCTTCTCTCCGGTTTCTGTACCGGAGAGTGACAGGGGAATGTGGAAGTGATGTAATATACATCACTTCCTGCATTCAGAGATCGGTAGGAGAGCGGAGGGAGATCACGGACTGAGCTCCCTCCGTTCTCAGTGAACAGAGACACATCGCCCGGGACGGATGGACACCAGGATCGCGGGGACGGCAGCGGCGGGG
>NW_017306314.1:2505312-2512716 GCF_000935625.1 Nanorana parkeri
TGGCACATCCAGGAGACTCCCGTCCGGCCGTCTTTCAACGATCGGCGGACGGGAAGTGGTTAATAAAAGCCTGTTATCGATTAAATAATAGTCTGACAAGTATGACAAGTCTTTACTGTCTGTTTTACCTTCATGCTGCATGTAGGCCGTAAAGCCCAACCTCCATCAAAATACTTTATTCAGTTTTAGATAGAGTGGGGAAGGCTTAGAGCCGCCAACAGATTTTTATTGCCGCTATCTTTGTCGGTCATTGAGGGACACAGGATTGTATCAATCTTTGGAAATTGGGTTATTCTGTCCCCTACAGAAGGTTTGGACACTGGCAAAACAAGAGGTTAAGCAAGCCCCCCCCCCATATAATCCTTCAATTATCTTTTTATTGTGATTTTTCTCTTTAACCAAGATATTTATCACACGGTGGATATTTCTTCTTTGGTAACTTTAAGCAAGGCCTCAGGTATGCTGCTTGAGCTAGTCTTTTCACAGCAGCTATCCAGATCAGTGTATCCTCAGCAAAGATTTTAGAGGCTTTACCCAGGCCACACTGGACAGAAGATTGCAGGGCTACCCTGGAATGTGACCTCTGGGCATTGAGCTCTGCTTTTTGGCACATTCTAGACCTTAGTGTAGTGTTAGTTAGCAGAAGGGCACTCTCCAGGTCCCGATTCTGCCCCCTCCAGAAGGTTTGGACACTGGCAAAAAAGAGGTTAAGGCAACCCCCCCCCCATATAATCCTTCAATTATCTTTTTATTGTGATTTTTCTCTTTAACCAAGATATTTATCACACGGTGGATATTTCTTCTTTGGTAACTTTAAGCAAGGCCTCAGGTATGCTGCTTGAGCTAGTCTTTTCACAGCAGCTATCCAGATCAGTGTATCCTCAGCAAAGATTTTAGAGGCTTTACCCAGGCCACACTGGACAGAAGATTGCAGGGCTACCCTGGAATGTGACCTCTGGGCATTGAGCTCTGCTTTTTGGCACATTCTAGACCTTAGTGTAGTGTTAGTTAGCAGAAGGGCACTCTCCAGGTCCCGAGTCATAGCACTGCTTCTGGTGCGACTCGGTCTCAGAAGACTTATTCTGTAAGTAAACTCATGGATGAGGCATAGAAAGCCTGAAATGTGACTGGCACTGAGCTCTGCATTGCAACACTTTTCAAACGGGTGTATTGTGTCAGCCACAGATCTTTCTCTACAAATCCAGAATCGTGGCACACCCATTGGTGTGACCCGTCTCTGAAAACTCTCTTTATGAGTGAGCCTATGGATGTTGCGAAGATTGATATGTTATGTCACTCTCAGTCATTGAGCTCTGTCTTGGGGTGCTTTCCAGTCCTTGTGTATTATTTCAACCTCAGAACGTTTTTCTCCAAATCCAGAGCCATGGCACAACCACTGGTGTGACCCAGTCTCTGTGAACTCTCTTTATGAGTGAGCCTATGGATGTGGCGAAGATTGATATGTTATGTCACTCTCAGTCATTGAGCTTTGCCTTGGGGTGCTTTCCAGTCCTTGTGTATTATGTCAACCTCAGAACGTTTTTCTCCAAATCCAGAGCCATTGCACAACCACTGGTGTGACCCATTCTCTGTGAACTCACTTTGTGAGTAAAGCCTTCAGACTGAAGCAGAAGGGTTTTTCTGCATTATAGCTTTGGAAGCCCTATCCGCACCCCACTGATATGGTAATTTGTTGTTTAGCCTGGTTCATGACATTCACTCACAGAACTCTGAATTGTAGCACTTTCCAAAGTAAGGTGTTAGTTAATTGCAGAGCACTCTCCCTGTCTAGAGCTGTGGCACTACCACTTTTGAAACTAAGCTTTGTGGTACTTCTTTAAATCTGGTGTACTAATAAGTTCTCAAGGTTCAGAGCCACAGTACAACCTCCGGTGTTCAGTCTCTAAGAACTCACATACTGACTAAGGCCATTTGGGCTGAAGCACTGGAAGCTACCTCACAGTTGTCTCAGTTTTGCACTTTGTTATTTTCCCACCATTACCAGCCAGCATAGTAACAGTTAAGGTTTAAGGAACTAAGTATTGATGTCATCCTTTAGGGGGAGGGTTGCACACGCTCACACATGTTCTTTCCACCACCTTTTAAACCTAGAAGAAGCACTGTCCTGTTCATGGTTCCTGCTTCTTTGATATCTTGTGGATCATCGTTTCTAGTCTTGTTTCACTGCCTGCTTATAGTGACTTTGTCACCACTGGCTGCCTATGACTCTCATCAGCACCAGTTGCTTCTGTTTGTAAGTATGCAAAGCATTGTATTACTTTTGGCCTAGTTGTTCTCCACTATGTAGTGCACCATGTGTTTAAAAAAATGTACAGAGGACCGTACTTTCACAGGTGACCTCTGCCTGCCTTTACTGTTGCAGGGGAGACTCTTTGGTTTTCCCTGCTACATAGATGTTGTGACTCCCAATACTTTGAGGTAATTTCCTCTTGAGTCTTTTACACTCCTGCAACATGAGCCTTAGCACTTTCATACATCCTTTAATATAGGCTGGATTTTTATCAGTCTGTGTACAATTAACGCAAAAACATGCATTCTACCACTGACTGTGCCTCCACCCCTACGTGGGGCTGATGTTAAACAGTTATTGACAGTGCTAGAATTATTGCTCTTGCTCCGACGTTCATGTCGATATGCAACATGTGTAGTGCAATTGTCGTTTTTGCACATCGACGCGTGTGTATGTGGGGGACGGGGGGTCCTAAAAAAATGTTTTTCCATTTTATAATTTTTCTTTTATGTTACTTTCACTTTTAAAACTTAACACTTTTTTTTTTTTCCACTAACCCTATTGCTATTAGATAGGGAGCTAACAAGCACCCTATCTAATAGCAGATCGGGTGTGACAGGTCCTCTTTATGGAGACATCAGGGGTCTTGCAGACCCCTAATGTCACCTAGGGACCCCAAAGAAGCTGAGAAAGCAGAGATCTGCTTCCCCGGCTTCATCTCCTGGCTCTAAGTGCCGGACAATGTGTACAGTGACACCGGAAGTGATGTCATACACATCACTTCCGGGTCCAGTGATCGGAGGAGAGATCAGCCGCTGATTCTCTCTCCGGTCACTTCGGGCAGACCCGCCGAGCCGCTTCCGGGTGCCGCACGGGGAAGACACTGGCAGCCGCCGCACGGTACAAACGATCCGGTGCCTGTACAGTCGCCGGATCGCTTGTAAATTAACAGCAATCGCCTGCTGTTAAGAGCGGTACCAAGAACACAGCTGCTGCTGCTGCAGCTGTGCTCTTGTTTTAACCACTTCAAAGGGCCGCCGTCTATAGACGTATTGCAGCCCGGCTATGGTTAACCTTCTTGTGCTCCATCTCTAAAGACTGCCTTGTAAATAAGCCTATGCAAGAGGCCAAGACAGCAAAGTATATACCATTTATTTACTAGCTCTGCTTATGGCCCTTTACAGAAAGCTGCAGAGCCCAATCTCTCATTTATCTTTCACCACTGTGGGAGCTTCCTATTCCGTATACTGCAGAAAAAGAAAAATACTGAGATTTGTGTTTTCTCTGCCTTGGTCATGAAGTTGGTCACGAACTCCAGCAGCACGCGCACACACACACACACCATTAAACACAATCACTGGTCACTGGAGTTAATTCTGGAAGCAAATGGGTTATGAAGCTACCTTCAGGTGATTGGACACTGGCAAATAAAAGCTGTAAGAACAGCCCTGTATTTAACTACTCCCAGCCCCACTGTACCTCAGTTTTGTAGCAATGCAGTACTAGAGTGGAACACAGAAAAGAAAGGGAAAGGTCCTGCGTCGTATGATGTACTCCAATAAACAGATTTTAAAAAGGTAAGAAAATCATAGGACATGGACAATTAATTCTGGTGCCAATGGAACTTCCAAAAGGCAGTCAAACAGAGTGGTCAAAGTAGACACTCACACTTAAAATGTTAGTCTAGTCCAGACTGACAGACAAGTTGCATCCGATTGAATATTTCCTGAAAAAGAGCTTCCTCGCTTCCAACCATTTGTAAGACGTCTTCCAGGTGGGATGGCAGACCTTGCAAAAAGATATGTCAGTCTTTCAGGAGATCTAGGCAAGTTTGACAGCAAGAAACATGGAGGCACAGAGTGTGACTCCAGTTTGGACCCAAGCATCGAGAATAAAGGTGCACCGAAATGGAAATTTAAAACCGAAATAAAAAAATAATTGTCAGGCCGAAACCGAAAATATTTTTTATTTTATTTTTTATAAACTTTAATTTTTTTAATATTTATTTCTATTTATTAATTCATTTATTAAACATTTTTATTTTTTACTTTAAGGGGCTTCTGGGAAATATTAGGGGTCTAAACAGACCAGTGATATTTCCCTTTTAAAATAGAAAAAGAGATTGAGAATTCTGTGTTCTCAATCTCTTTTTTCTGTGTCCCCTGTTATCAAATGAACAGGAATCCTCTATGAGTGTTCCTGTTCATTGATAACATGAGAACATTGTTTACTATAACTACAATTATGAATGAATGGGGGTGATGTAGATCACTCCCATTCATTCATAATTGGAGGATAGTTAACATACCATATCCTCAATTATGTACACAGTCAGCGATCACTGATTGCTGAGCGTGTGTACCTTGCTTTTCTCTCTGACACGCTGTCACAGGAGGCTGATCGATCGGTGTAGAGAGGAAAGCCCAGCCTCCTGTGACAGCGCTGTCTCCACCCCCACACCGCTCTGCCAGGCTGGGATAGGCGGCTGAGCGGTGTGGGAGGAGAGACGCCTAGCCGTTCACAGCGCTATCGTCCTGCAGCGCTCTGCCGGCTATCACTTTCTTTTCTCCCCGCTGGAAAAAAGAGCAGCTCCCAACGGGGAGAAAAGAAAGCAGGGATGCGCCGATGTATCGGCCTAAACATGGCTCTTTCGGCATTATGCCAAAAGTGCAATTTTCGGCCGATATATCGGTGCAGCCCTAATCGAGAATGTCCTGAAACCAGGAAGGCCAACAGGGGTCCCCCCCAACTGTTGAAAGTATATTTGCTGTCGCAGAGGTCTTGGCTGCCATCGCCACCCTCAAATCAGCGAAATCTCCAGGCCCAGATTGCTTTTCCAACCTTTACTATAAGAAATTCAAAGATATCCTAGCCCCTCACTTAGTACATCTCTTCAATGTCATGAAATCGGGTGCCCCCCTACATTCGTCTTACCTATCCGCTAATATTTCCATGCTACCCAAGCCGGGTAAGGACAACTTAGATGTGGCCAATTACGGTCCCATATCGCTGTTAAACACAGACGTAAAACTTTTGGGGAAGATTTTGGCGAACAGGGTAAACAGATCCACCCCCCCCACCTCTTTAGCTCGCCTCCCATGGTACCTCTACCTACTATTGTATGCCGCCTGTTGCACGTGCATTTTGATGCTCCCCCACATGACTGTTTCTGATGTTTATTTGAATTCATTGTATCACAAAACCTAATAAAACATATTGAAGAGAAAGTATATTTGCTAAAAGGTGGTAGCAGAAGAAGATTTTGCTGCTGGAGGTTTGAATGTCATCTTCTGGAGGTAAGAAGGAACTCTTGCAGTAGAAGAATGGTTGTTTCACTCCTGGAGATCCAATGCTCTGAATTTATTACCCTTGTTTTGGTCTGTCTACCTGATCTGTAACCAGTAAATAATAAAGAGAAAAAAAAAAAAAAAGAGTGGACCAATTAACTAGTGTAAGAGGTCCAAGGGTTAACTGGAGATCGGGACAGACCAATTAGTACTAATTAAAAAAAAATAATAATAAAAAAAAGTAGAAAAAAAAAAAGACACAACCAACATCTTACAGACAGACAATTAAAAGCAATGTGATACAATGTGCAAACATCAATGCTGACCAACAGAAAAAAAAAAAATCAATCATTCAGTAGGATATAAGGACCCTCTACGTATATTCAGACACATCATTATCTTGATCAGGAAATCAGCTTCTAATTTTAGGTATATAGTATACACTTAGGATTAACCCTATACCATCAATTTAGCACCTCAATATACCGGAAAGAAAACATTAATTTGTTAATTTCTTCATACATCCTTATCATAAAAGTGGAAGACTCACATTATACCGGATATATATACACGAACATGCCAGTCTAAATGTGTCGTTTGAATTAGAATCGTCATTTAACCTGTATGAAAGATATTTCTCCCTTTCTGGTGCATATCAACCAAATGAACCATTGGAATCTGTGTGTTCCTTTGATAAAACTTCTAACTACAAAGTATCTATTCATACACTACGGGAATACACGGACCAAGTCATTTTCATGACTAAACCCCCTATTACCGAACCCAAGGATGTATGAAGAAATTAAGTTAACAAAATTTATTTCTGGTATATTGGAGGTGCTAAATTGATGGTATAGGGTTAATCCTACTAAGATTATACTATATACCTAAAATTAGAAGCTGATTTCCTGATCAAGATATTGATGTGTCTGAATATACGTAGAGGGTCCTTATATCCTACTGAATTATTTTTTTCTGTTACAGTCAGCATTGATGTGTTTGCACATTGTATCACTTTGGTTTTAATTGATTGTCTGTAAGATGTTGGTTGTGTCCTTTTTCTACTTAATACATTTTTGAAATTAATACTAATTGGTCTGTCCCGGTCTCCAGTTAACCCTTGGACCTCTTACACTAGTTAAGTGGTCCTCTCTCTTTTTTTTTTTCTCTCTCTCAAGAAGGAACTCTTGCCCCTGTAACTTCCTTAATACAAGTATCTAAGGACTCACATTCACCAGCAAAAAGGCATACGCTTCAGACTGCAGAACCGCATTCTAGCCATAGCATCTGCATGTTGACAGGAGATTCCTCCTGGAGATTCGTCAGAGTGCATCTGCCAGACTATCGAACCAAAAACTCAGGGCCACAGCAAAAAGTTCAAGCTGTTCAAGGGCAGTGTGCCCGGGTCACATACAGAAAAGGTCTGACACATACATACCCAAGGCCAGAAAATAGTGCCCTACAGCTTAGGAGAGCATGTGCAAAGAAAAAAAAAAAGCCCCCAGGAGGGGAGCAGCCCAGGCACAGGCATTGCTTCATTGAGGTACAGACCTCATTGAATCTTCACCCTCCCAGTGGGCATACCCCCAAAAGGACACCTTTAGGGACAGGGCTCAACTGAGATGGATAATGACCCTGTATAGCACCTTGCGGCTACTCCACATACTGCACTGAGTGTCAAGAATACAGGTCGCCATGCCCCGAGCACATTACAGGCCAGCCCTGCCTGTAGCACTTGGGTCTCTTTAGAATTGTTGGCCCCAGTGAAGATTAAAAGTTCATACTGACGGAACTCCACCCCAGTCTGAAGCCTAAAATATGGGTGTTCTTGTGGGGGGGGGGGGGGGAACCCCAGCCCCAAATTTT
>NW_017306314.1:2512923-2515958 GCF_000935625.1 Nanorana parkeri
AATATGGGGGTTTTTGTGGGGGGGGGGGGGTACAGCCAGCACCAATTCTTTGCCTCCACTCAAGCTGGCCATAGACCTATAGATTATCTGCACATTTTCTATGGTCAGATGGAAAAAGTGTAACAGATTCCTCCAATTATGCTAAACTGGGTGGACGGAGGAATCTCCTGCTGGGCCAAGCTTCAGTATCTTGCAAGTTGACTTCGCTCCAGAGCGGTCCCTGCTGCCAGAGACCAGTGCTGTCACTCAAAACTCCATTTCCTTTCTAGCAGCGTAGTCAGACAGCAGTGGGTAAACTGTTCGACCACGCTGCTTGACAGCGGCAGGAGGGTGCACTTGGTCCCCTGGCGAAAGAAATAAAAATATATCTTTGGTGAAACTTATTTAAAACTCACTGCACCCTCTGATGTAAGATCAAGAAAGATCAAGAAAGAAAATACAGAGGCCAAAATATACAGGACACAATTTGCCAGTCAATTTAAAAGTTTATTCATATAAAATTCAGTGACAAAACACTTAAAAATATGCATTATTTACAGCAATATTGCACAAGAAAAGTGGCAATGACCCTGTCAAAATTAATCAGTGCAAAACACAAGAAAGCCAGGGACAATTGCATTACATGTAAATGCTACATATATGCTGGGTCCTATGAAAAGACATTAGTGATCAAAAAGAGCTCTCTCAAAGCACGGGACCAAAACATAGTAGTGACAGAGAAACCATGTACACATAAACTATAAAGGAATTACCCACTTTTTATTAGAGATGTCTCCTAGGGATTGGATGAGTTTCTTTAACACATCAGGGAGATTGTGCTCTTTAGAAATGTGATTTTTGGCTATTTTCTCTAGACCAGTCACAGACGGACTGGAACATGTCTCAGCAGGTAGTTTAGCAGGGCCAAGAACACCTTCATTTTGTAATTTTTATTCTGAAGAATTCTGGATTTTTCAAATTTTGTTTTTTAGCAGTTAATGACTTACAGTTCAACTTGCCGAGAAGGGTAATCCTGTATAGTTGGGAATATTATTCCCAAGTGTGACTGTAACAAAATCTAATTCTGGCCTTCACACCAGCATGAAGACCATCTAAGGAAAACGAAGATATGGAGTCAGTATAGGGCAATAACCGATATGATCAGGGCACAGGTGTTTGTATACTCTTTTTTTATTATATGTACAGGCTTGAATCTAGGAGTCTGGAAATGCTGTAACTTTTCCCTTTCATGCAGATGTTATATTGTATATGCACATTGTAAGGGATGATCCCTATAAACCCCCTGCATTTTGACATTGCTCCAGTGCAAGAAAAAAAAAATGACTAACCTCTCCAGGTCAGCTCTGTGCATTGCAACAATTGAAGCCAAGGGAAGAGCAGAATTTTACCCTGCTGATGTTCTGTTGAACCTAACGCATGCAGTCCAGGACCTCTTATCCTACATACTGAGTGCTAAATGGGATGCACTACCTGCTATATCACATAATCAGCTTCAGTGACTAAGAAATCCAGAAGGCACATTAGGTAAATTCGAATTTCCTAGCCAACACTTTACTACTGAGTCACAGAACTAACACGCATCCAGTAACGTTGCAAGGGGGTCATTTCTAAAAACACATTAGAAAAGGAGATTGGTCAAAACAAGCAACACCTTCACTTTTGACCAATCGGACTCCTTGGTTCATTTCTCCAGAGAGTTAACGTTAAACCTGTTTGTAGCTATGGACAGCAACTCCTTTTTGTTCCTTTCTTTTCTAATGTGTTTTATAAATAGCCCCATAATAAAATCAAGGCTACTGATCTGTACATCACTTCCAGGTCAGTGACTATTTTAATCATTTGAAGTTTGCAAGTGGGGTGGTGTAGTAGCTGGCTATACAGCATGTCCATTTTAGGATAGACAGCACTGCTGATCAGTCATTTTTGAAAACTTTGCATCTTATAGTGCAATCAAGGTTACATCTTTACATTTTGGTTAGTGTATTACATAAGGCTAGGTGTAGAAATACAAACTGTTCTGCGAGCCAAAAGTGATGTAAACGCTATAACACTGGCGAGATCTGTACCAAACTAATCTGTCTACAATATACATTCTTCCGTATGTCTGCAAACCACAGACTACCAACACAGCAACAAACTGCAGAACTGCAGGTGATGGGTTTCGGAAAAAATAAAAAATAAAATGTAAAAATGGGAGAATGAATGTATATTGTTGGCCTACTAAAACAAAAAACAGTAAATGCTAACCCCCCCCCAAAAAAATCTATATATAAAAAGTGCAAGTTTTCTAAGTAGTCAGTTTGGATTGAATATAGATTCAGTCCGATAAAAGAAAAGAAAAAAGTGACGGAGTGCAGGAGTAGGAAAAAAAACAAACCTAAAAAGAATAAAGTAATACTGAATTCAAGGCCTGAATGACTTCTTATATAATATTCATGAACACCCGCCCCTACCCCCCAAAAAATAAAGTGTTTTCATTCTTAAATAGAAATTGACTCTTCACCTCAAGATCAATAACAAGAGGGTGCTCCGAGATAGCACATTAAGAATAGGAATTCCATATTAAATTAGGCTTCATACGCACCTAATAAGATGCCCTGAGATTCCTGCGGCAGGAACCCCAAAAACAGTTTAGAAGTGACTGCTGCCACCCGTTCAAGTTAATCAGGTGACAGCAGCTGCATTTGAAAGCAGCAGTCTGCCAACACTCCACATGTAATCGTATGCGATACCATTACAGGTGGTTAGGAATCAATCACTCTCCCTGGACAAACTGTGGATCCCTCCAGGGATAGTGAATGAGGATGAGAAATTTGGGAGCTTTGTATAATAGTTCTAGAATATTGGAAAATACAGGACCAATACAAATTACAAATAATGTAATCTGAATATATGAAATAAGATGAGCTAAAATGTAACAGTATAACAGGATCTAGAAGAAAGCCAGTGGTATGTTAGAAGCAGTGCAAAACATTCACAGTACAGCCCATGCATTTAATCACTAATCTCACCTAATAAGAGAGAGCATGTAGTAG
>NW_017306314.1:2515987-2522670 GCF_000935625.1 Nanorana parkeri
TCTATACAGATTCTTAATTGTAATTTAAATAACAAATATAAATATACAACTCATGTACAATATATCTCAAAACAAAGCAAACTATATTACAGGAGATCTACAGTATATACAGTCTACTTTTTTTTTCTATAACCCATCCTGGTGGAAGGGCAAGTATTATACGTTTTGAAAAAATAGAAGGGAGAATCTTATTTTATTCTTAGAGAACGGTTACATTTACCTACTAACAAAAGGATGACTTCATGTTTTTTAAATGTCATCAGTGAATACGCAAAGACGACATCTCTGCCTCTGCTTTTTTTTTATCCACTCCCAGTTTGCAGGAAGTTTTTGTGCAGTTTGTTTTTAGCATTTTTGGTATGTTTTGAAGTTTTGGGAAGGAATCCTCCCTCAGTGGTTATTGGAGTGAGGAGAGTCTGAACCAATATTGCCTACGTCCAGGCACCTATTCTAAAATCTCACAGCATGCACTCTGTCATACAACCTCTCTGCCTTGTGTGCAGAAGCATTCTTGAAGACTTCAATTGATCTGGCACATGCAAGAGGCAGCGGTAGGTAGAGGAAGATAAACAAAAGTACATGTTGTGGGACTTTAGAATGGCAGCACCAAATTTAGAAATCTTGCAAACTTTATTCACCATACACATCAAAGCAACAGGTTCACTGCAGAAATAAGAGGGAAGGGCCCTGTGTAAGGTTAGAGTTGACCGCAGGGCTGAAAACACTTTCCGTGCCCCCATTGGACAGAGTTGTGTGCCTACATGACCAATAGGCAAGACCAGCACTGCCGCATGAGAGGAAGGGAAGCGAATCACATGCTCCCTATATTCCCCAAGTACCAGCTATGTCACTTTGCTTTCCCAGGTGAACAGCACAGCAGGGAACAAATAGAAGTATAAGCAACTGAATGGGGCCAGCATTAAAATGAGCCAGTTACTTGTGCTGCCGGGCATAGCACCGATTCACTTGAATAGCAAAACGGATGCACAAATTCTTATGAGCAGTTGGATTATTTTAGCTTAGAATGTCGAGAATTCCAAATATGAGAGCTTTTAGACTTGTTCACACCACAACTGAAAATGGCATGGAACATTGCTTCTATGCCTTATAGGACAAAATGTCAGAATGATCACCGATCCGTATTCAGTGCCAATTCAGCAACAACATGGCATGAGCAGACGGATAAATCTAATCAAATGGAAGTCCAACTTGGGGTGCGATACCTTAAGCAAAGTAACTGACTGAACACAGAAATTTGGCTTAATAAAAGGATAACACATTTGGGGTAGGCCTAGTCCTTCGGAATTACAGATTTACATTTTCCTGAGCAGAAGAAAACACAAATTGAAGGATTCAGACGAGATATGCTGAGCATACTGTACATGTATAGATTCCATTATGAAAAAATAGATTGATCTGCTTCTTCATTTCTTCTCAGCTGGCAAGTGGAGCCTGCCTATGAAACGGTTTTTGTTGTACTATGAAACCCTAAAAACCACAACTGGAGTATTTGTACTGTCAGCTAAGGAAACACAGTTGCATAGAACAAAGATTAAGACATTATGCATACACTGATGCAATAATCAATAGTACCAAGGTTATGATATAACATCTAGTAGCACCAAACAGCTCTGCACTAGACATATATTCTGTACTAGATCTCGACACTTTACAAGGAAGACTGTTGTTGGGGCACATCGGTGTGCACCTCTTACATTCACCAATTCATTACATCAACAGTTCCAAGGGCACTGCAAGAGATAGTTTAACATGAACTGACCATGTTCAGCCAACTGTGTGTAATCCAAAATCAGAGCACACCTCAGAGATTTTGGATCCCCACCAGTTGAAGACACAAACAAATTCCATGGAAAATCATCAAACCTGAGTTTTGTTCGACAAAGCATGCTATTTAAACATTTTGAGTTCTGTGATAATTCCAAGTTCCAATATGTGTTCTATTCACAGGAAGCGCCCATAAAGACGGAATATTTTTCATTAGGAACCTGCATGGAATTTGTGTTGTAGTTTCAACTTGGCTCGTCAAGCACCCAATACACAATGGATTTAACTGTTGAGCTAACAGGCTACTTGGCACATCTTATATAAGGCACTAAGAAAGTACTGTATACATTTAGATTTGTGAGTCTTCAAGTACTGTCCTATCCATCTCACATTACCCCATACAAATCTTTGGTTAGGATTTTTAAAGGCACATCTCAATAGACCACTAATGCAATAGAAGACCAGTAAAACAAAAAGGGAGCATTTCATTGTGGAAGGAAATTAAAAACATCACTATAAATGGACATTTTTGGGACGGCGGAGTTGAAAATAATGGCTTACGTTTCCTAATAAATTTGGATGCCATCTTTGGTAAAAACAAAAAGGCACATTGAGAAGTGAACACAAATTTGCCCTACATACCCAGAAATCCAGAGGCCAACAGTGTTAACACAGTTCTTTAAAAACAGCTACAATCTGGTATAAATGGGAATAAAAGGTAGTTTTTTGTTTTTCTCCAATCACATGGGATGGACTGTAAAGCCTAATGAAATGCCAGAAGGACATTACCGACATGATTACAGATACAAAAATAAATACAATGATATTGGCAAGAGTCACGTTAGAATTTAAATCACCCAAATCCTAATTTACGGAATATGACACAATGTTTAGCGGTCACAAAGTGACCCATGGCATTCCTCTATCGCATCCAAAAGTACCGCTCCAGTAGCTGTGACAACTCAAACTAGAAATCTCACTTTTATAGGTAAAGTCAGTTCCCATACAGCTGGTACTGAACTACATCATTCATGAAGGTTAACCAAAATAGTTCCAGCTGCTGAGTAAAGTAAGAATAAAAGGAATGGTCATTTAAAAGCAAGGAAAGTTGATTTTTACAGAGTTTTCCAGCTGCCATCTAGGGACGGTTTGAGGGTTGCGAGACTAGAAAGGGAGCGATTAAGAGCTTACCACAGGCTAGATGGGATAGCAAGAGGAGTGGCATGGTGCACTTTAAATACAGACAGCATGAGGACTGTGAATATTTTAATAGGCATCATTTACACAGTGTGTATGCAATAATATGGAGAAACAGTTTGTCAGCTTACTGAGAACCGATGACACAAATCTATATTAATACATACACATGCCCCCTTTTTACTATAACAAGGTAACAGGGCAATGGCAGATGCATTAAAAGATGTTACTGTAATGAATGGCCATTGGCACAAGACTGAGTTTCAGGTATAATGAGAGGCTACACTGTGTTTAATCGGCTTTCAATACAAAACCATGAAGGCCATTTCACAAAGAATCTTTTTCAAAGAGAATACAATACTGATTAGAAGAAGTGCTCCTAATGTTAATGAGAATTCTGAGTTAAAGGGAACCTGTACTGAGCAAACTTGCCGCAAATGCAGGCCTCCCCTTTTTAAGCATGCTCGTCGTCATGCTCATCCAGTGGCTTTAAAACCTTTTCCTCATTGACCCATAGCAAGTATTCACGTCAGCTCGACTTTGCTGGCAGGTCACCTGCTGCATGTCCCAGGTCACCAGCAGCCTGAGACAACCACCTGTATTTTGCAGGAGGAGGTTGGCAATGGCAACCTTCAGTATAGGATTACTTTAAGGGCTGTGCTTTTGAAGGGGACACACACTTTACAAACATGCTGGTGTAACATTCTACTGGACATTGTAAAGTAGAATTTCAATGGTTAAAAAGTGAGGCATAAGAGCTACATAAAGTCTCTCTCTCTTTGTTGGAGAACGCAAACCTATTTTGATGATGTCCTGTACTAACAAATAATGCTCATTAGTAAGTACTTTAGGTACTGACCCTTGACCTGACTGGAAGGTTATGTTGCAAGACACGGGCTTAATAGTATAAGGAATGGTCCCGTATACTTAGACAAATGAGACATTCATAGATAAATAAATGCAACAGCTTTGTGTTCAATTCTTACCTCTACTGCTGTAAGATATATGTCACCATTATCTCTAGACTAAAACTGGAACCTTGATCAAATAAAACAGTGCAAAGCAGAAATAAGTTTTTCTAAGGGCTTCAAATAACATAAAAGATGGTATAAAGGACCACTAAAACCAAACATTTGTATATAAAAGAGCCACTATACAAATCAAATATATTCTTACAGGGTCTCCTGCCATTACTTGAGTCATTTGAGATTACCAACCAGTGTTCGGTTTAAAGTCGTTAAACTTTTTTTTTTTTTTAAAAAGGTCTCAAAATATATTCTGTTCCCAAAAATAGTCCACCTGATCATTAAGACCATAAAACAACCCCTACACAAGGGCTTATAATTGAAGGTTTTGTGTTTTGAATACTTGATAAATTAAAAGTAACATTCTTTTGGGGGGAGGGGGGTGCTCTTTTATATGTGAATGTATTCTTTGTACAGTGGTCCCTTATGCCAATTTCAAAAGCTGCTGGTCCCATGAACATAGCCAAGATACCCGTCCATATCTACAGGGCTTTGTCCAAATACATAATCCTCTATGTAAAAATGAAAAGATGGAACTACAGCACTGGATCAAAATGTGTTTTGCACTAAAACAGCAAGTTATGTTAAAACAGCTGGCAGACTATGCAATACTTAGCATGGTGATGTTGCATATACAGTAACAAAATGAAAGTGACATTTGGGGAAAGTTAGGCATTTTCCTTCAGAAGACTGGGCAATGTCCACATCACCAGATCCAGAGTCGATAAAGGGCATCCATCCCAAAAACAACAGAATAGTACTATCTTGGCAAATGTAGGCAACATAGACTTGAATAACTGGAAAATCACAAGCACCAAAGCTGGCACTTTAATTGTGGTCTGTCCTGAAAACAGAAAAGGTCTCTGTGCCATCATGTCACCATGTCACATTTGTCTCTGTACAATTTAAGGCAGCTGTGTCAGTCCAAAGGCTCAGTTATCACAATATCCACAGGTCTTTGGAGATGGATGCATATTTCAGTAGATAGAAGTCTTCGGACTCTAATCTTTCTTATATACATAAAATTTATATAGGCCATAAAAAGCCATCACAATTGCAGTTTTTCTGTCACAAGTATTAGTCTTTCACCCATTTCTGGGTGTACCTGCAGAACCGAAATGGCTCTATGTAGCCTCATCTTTTTAGGATGAAGACATCAGTTGCATAGAACACAAATATGTGCCAAAGGCTGTGTGCTGGAATCCTTCATTTAGACAGAAGTTCATTTGTCCTTCAAAGCACAAAGTCATTGCATTCTCCATATGAGTCGAATTATATAACGTAGCACACGCAAGATAATAACTTGGTCATTATCCACACCCCTGTGCCGGTTATCCAGAAGACCCTAAGGTAAACAAAAGATACAATGCCAATTAGTAACATTCTTAAGCATTAGAAACGCGTTTACTACCATGCAGAAGATTATGGCAAAACAATATATTCACATAGAACTATCATTGTTTAAAAACACATTTTTTTAAAATTTAATATACCAGACTTTAGACCAGTGACGACAGGCTTTTGTTTCAGAACAGCTCCCTCACCCTTTTCCCTGCTGAAAGAAGCTAGGGCCTTCCCCACTGCATAGCATTCACCTCAAAATATAGGTTTGACCAATCAAAATCCTATTCAACGTGACCAACTTCAATTGTAAGGGTAAATGTCTGGCTGTATTATATGATCTAGAAATCTAAATATAAAAACAAGAAATAAAAAGGTTTTTGCTGCCAAAAGACATTCAGTGAAACTTTAAATATTTGGAGTTCAATATGAAACCATTCACCTTGTGTGACAAGGTAGAGTTCTTGCAGACAAAGAGAGGGAAAAGGTAGAGTTCTTGCAGACAAAAAAAAAATGGTGGCCATAAACAACCAGATTCAATGCCCTGGTAAAGAATAAGACGTTTAGGATTACCCAAGGGAGAAGAATTACTTCTTTCTAAAGTGGTTCCTACTGGTTACAGAGATGTTAGAACCTGTTCGGAAATCTTTGTGCGACCCTGGAAGATCATTGTCTACTATGAAAAGGAGGAAGTTACCCACTCACACACAGATAGGGATCATTGGGTGAGTGGAACAGCGATGGTTCCCAACACTGCAGCAGTTGGACATAGTTCTTCCCATTCTTTGCTCTGTCTAACTAGGACCAACCTCAGTTCCAACATCACAAAAAGTAAATGGCAGTCACTGCCAACATCTATTTAAAGTACATTTTCCAGTATTGCCTCTTCTACAGCAAGCCAAAATCAAAATACTAAAACGATTATCAATTTCACATTTTAGGAAGAATAATCGTCAGCCATGGGACCCCAAAAATAATTACCAAGGTAAGATTTAGCACTTATTCTCATTTTAAGGGAAATGTGTCAGGAGAGAAATATTGGGCTGCCATCGCCAACTTGTTTCCTGAAGGTAAAAGCTCTGTGGATTTGGTCCATATTCTTTCTAGATGGTAAAAGATCTGGAACAAGCATGCAGCCAGTAAAGAGTCAGCATGCTTGACCTGCATATGCGTTGCAGTTTTGTGATGTACCAAGCAGTCAATCAAACCTGTATTTCACAGGACTGGTTCTTACAACTTCACAAACAAATCAGTGACAGTTTGACTGTCTTTTCACCAAGACAGTTTTTGATAATTCACGTTCTAAGCCACTCTCTCCCCCCCCCCCCCCCATCA
>NW_017306314.1:2522912-2535179 GCF_000935625.1 Nanorana parkeri
CTGCCCCCCCCCCCCCTCCATACATTAAATCAAAACAAACACAAAATACATGCGGTTTTTGTATAGATGTATTTTTCATATTGTATTTGTTAACCATAAATGGCATTATAAAACCCCTACATTGCATTGTGGGATGTGGCATCCACTAAACCATAAAAGCTGCTGGAAAATGTTGGGGCTCCCGGGGTGCAGCAAAGGCAGTGAACTTGGTGACAACATCTGCAGACAGATGGTGACCACAAGTTCATTCATGTATATTTGTAGAAGGGTAGCAAGGTTCTTGAGTTTCTTTCTGGGAGTAACATTTTGTGCTGTACTAGAAATTCAGAGTTAGGACTTACCAACACATGGAAGCCCTCTCTCAGCGTTCTGTGACGCGCTCCCCAGCTTGACTGAGGAAACACAAAAGACTGAGGGAGTGGAGGAGAGGAGGGTCTTTTAAACAGATTAGGTGACGTGTTTCCTGTGTGTGGGGGAGGAGATTCCATCTCGTGATGCTGTCCTGGAAGACGTTATGGGAAATTAATGTTTAAAACGTGGACTTTGTGGACTAATTTAAAGTAAAATCAAGCTTGCCCGAATTATTGATTTGAAACTCCTTATTTCAGCTTAACTGGGAAATAAATTAAATATGGTTTTCATCTAGAAGCAGTCAAAATAGGATATCCATTTTCCTGCCGAAACTGGGAGTGTGTGTTTTTGCAGGAAACGGTTTCCAACAGGAACATCTGCACAGGAAGTGGCACAACACCTATCTCTGATCTCTGCCAAAAACTGCAGCAGGAACTGTAATTCAAGAAAAGACTTCCCAAATGAAAAAAAATACTAAGGGCTGCACATTCAATTTGATTATTTCTATCTGGGTAAAAGCAAACTGTCAGTTGCCATTAGAGGGCTCCTCAAAAAGTAAAACTCCTGATGCATCATGAGAAGATTTTTTCCCGTCCTCTACAAGATCTCATCAGGTGCATCAAAGCTACAAAATCAGCCTGAAGATGAATTCTGGCAGGAATAAAGAGACTTTAATGAATCTAATACAGGATTAAGCTATCATTAAGTGGATTATTTACCAAGCTGCCGAATGCAGCCGAGTGACTAACCGAGCTGAAGTGAGCCGAACGGCATTTGGCTATTCATTTCAGCCCTGTCCGGCTGATTTCAGCTCCCTTTTGTTCAGCTGAACATGCTCAGCACGTTCGGCTGGGCTTAAGTGAAGAACACGTTTGAGTCAGCCGATCCAACATCTGGATCAGCTGAGCCGAACCTCCGGCAGCTCACTTGCTGCAGTTCGGCCCTATTCTCATAGGAGTTGAACGGCATTAAGTGAATAGCAGAATGTTGCCGAACGCTCTGGTAGGAATGTAAGGAGGGACCCCAAGAAAAGAAAAAAAATGTGGGCCCCCCCCCCAAAAAAAAGTCAAGGCACTTTAGGGCTCCCAAACCCCACCCATACCAGGCCACATGCCCTCGGAAAAAGACCTTGTTCCTGTGCTGATGGGGACATGGACCTATTCCCCACAAGCACCCAATCAATAAAGGGTTAAAAGTAAATTTAAAAAAAAAAAAAGATTAATAAACAAATCCTTTAAATTGATTGAAAACTAAATTTTGACAAGTCCTTTAATAGAAAAATAAAAAAAAACACTAAAAATGAAAATAAAATAAATCCACTGCCATAATCCAAAAGGTCAACCATGATGTCGAGCGTTGTCAGTCATTCAGCTCCGCCCATTTGTCATTCAATGACAGGCCACTGTCCTCGCGTCATTTGAATGGGTGGAGCCGGCTGTGACGTCACGGCTGACTCGGCGCCCCATTTGTTTTGATTGACAGGCCCTGGACAAATGTTAGGCAGAGCTAGCAGTGATGTCACCGCTAGGTCCGCCCAATTGATTATATTTTTCCCGCATCGGTCAGAATGTTATTTTGCATCAGGAGTTTGTTGTGTGTGGAATGGTTGGCTGGGTTATTTTATTTAATTTTGTTGGGCCGTCGTTGTGGCGACGATGGATGTCGTGATTGACCTACGGATTAATTTTAAAACAATTTGTGTTTATTTTTTTAATTAAAACTTTATGAAATGGTGTACCACAATGCAAATAAGCCCCCCTGCCCACAGATCCCCACAACCAACAGGATAGGGCTTGTGGGGAATAGATACCTTTGTCCCCATCGGCATTGGGACAAGGTGCTTTTCCATGTCCCCGATCCCCCTCCCCCATTTTTGGGGGGTGTATTTCCCCATTAAATTTTGCGGGGAGACCGTTTTCCCCGCTTCGGCTGTAACCATACGCGTTTGGCTTGGCTGTTGGGCTTTCTAAATAGCTTGTACAGCAGCGAAGGGCTCCGGTGGCCGAAGTATTAGCTGAAGCTACGGCTATATCCTTTTGCTCTTTAGCGAATAACACTCTAAATGTATTTTGCATGCAGCTGACAAGTATCTGAATTTCTCTTCAAGCCGACGTCCAAGGACAAAAAAGAAAAATCTTTACCCTTGCAGTGGGTTCCCTGCCCCAATTCAAGAGTAAACTGCTAGGCTCCTAGTTCCCCCCTTCCACAGGCTTCCTCCGCTTTGTGTGACCAGTCACCGGAAGCCTCTTCCCTACAGTGCTGGACCGGTCACAGTTCTGACTTCATCCTGCACACTGCAGGGCCAATGTACAGTGCTGGCTGCCACAGCAGCAAGGAATAAGGCAAGTAGATTCATCATCCCCCAAACAAAACGAGCAGTTGACTCTTGCATGGACCCACTTCAAGGGTAACATTCTTCTGTCCTCAGAGGACAACTTTCATATAAGTCTCCTTAACACAGGAATGTGTAAAAGGCAGGAGGGGATAAGCAACCTTCTAAACTACCAGCAATTGTCAGAGCTTTGCATGATCAGAACTGCCTAGGTAGGCAGCAGTGACTTGGCAGCCTTCCCTAGTAAACTCAGGGCAGGTGCTCCATGTTTACTTTAGAGATGTTTAACCTCCTAGGCTGGAGGTTCTAGGTAAAGGGAGGAGGCCTTAAAGCTGTTGAGAAACAGACTAGAACCCAACTACAGTGCCCCTGCTATGAACCTTGAATTGCTCCTCAGCTACACAAGTTAGCATCTCCATATGGTTTAGTTTAAGATGCCCACTTTTGTGACAGTTTTATGCTAGACACCTGTACTGAATCAAGTCAATCAAATCCATTCACAATTTCATACATTTCTTTCATGGGTAAGATATCCTTTATGTAGGGGGTAAAAACATCTGGTCCCCATCTAAAAAGGTATCCGGTGGATGGCCATCTCCCACTGCACATATATATATACACACAGGCAAGGGGAAGATTTACATATATATTTAAATGAAAGAAAGCAGTTATAGTGGTTTGAAAGAAAACCAATAGGAGTAAAATGTCCAAACAAATCTCCCAGAAGCTTCATGGTCATTCTTGTGGTTACCTGGCACTTGGATAGCTATAACTCTCCCCAACAAGAGTTCAAAAATTGGAATGAGGTGGTTAGGTCAGATGGTTGTAATGAGCAGATCCATCAACCTCATCCCAAAATCTTTGCTCAAGAGTTTTACCACAAGTCACAAACTTACTCTTCTGGGGTTATAGATGGCATCAAACTCATCTCCAATACGACGGAGTTCACGTGCAATCCAGATTTCTGGCCGCAAGTCTACAATATTAGGATTTCTGGCAGCTGATAAAAGACAAAATGGACCAAGTAAATGATTTGTCAATTCATAATTAAATGCTTCAGCACAGGAGAGAAAAACAGTATTTAACCTTATTTATGTAAAATAAAAAAACAAATCCCGCAAGCATCAGGATAAATTCTCTTAAAGTGACATTAAGGGCAAAAGCCCCCCCATAGTGCCAATCTAAGGACTTACGTTAAATCATGCCTCTTAATCCGATCTTCTTTCCTGTAGTTTTTTGCTGTCCCTCCAGCGCTGGTGCGGGTCTCTGATCCAGTGCTGACTCCTCTGGCCTCCTGTTCTCTGATGTCCCACGGTGTCTATGCGGGTGCACGCTGCTCCATATACTTACCTTGTCTCTCCTCGTCTCCCGGCCAAACATCTGAACTGCGCATGCGCCCGCCCCAAGAGCCTTTACGGTCGCCCGATAAATTTTACGATGTTGGGACGAGAGCGCGCGGTGGAGACACAGGTAAGTATTAACCCTTTGAAAAAGTTGTTTTTTTTTTTTTAATCGTTTTGCATATATCTACTGCTTGCTAGCAGTAGATATATGCAAAAACATGCAAGGGTTTAATAACCCTTTAAGAAACCAACCTGTGTTCCCTAAGTTAAAGACCAAAAGATGGGTTATGGAGCACTTCAGAACATCAAGACATTTTTTTCCCCGCAGACACCTCGAAATTAAATTAGACCAATCATATTTACCTGCCTTTAGAGAAGGCCAAGATGTAGAAGATTTCTAGCCACCAGATTTTAGAATGATATAGGACTGAAACCAAAATGCTGATCACAGCCTTCAATGGAAGAGGTTATGACAGACATGCAAGATGCCTGGAGGTCTCTGGCTTTAATACTTTGAGTCACTGACCTGGAATAAGTATGCAAGTGAAGATTTAGCTTCTGCCCAGCATACATTTACCAGATTAAAATACTGTTAAAACGGGAGATTAGCTTAACAGCCAGGTAACTAGCATTTTCAGGATGTTAACTTGCTCCGCTCTCCAGAAAACACATGCACAACCTTTCCTTCGCTGGCTCACTGCTCCATTCAGCCACCTGGGGCAAGCAAATAAAGCTTTATGCAAGCTCCAAGTGACTACTTGGAGTTGGCTCAGAGCTTAAACAAAAACTCTCCACACCTCGCCAAGAGATAGTGCTAGGTCAATCACCAGGTGCAAGAGAGGAACATGAGTGAGCTTCATGCTCCTCCATATCTGGAATATTGTGCATTTTCCCTACACCCAGCACCTAAATGGATCATTGAAAAGTTTACAAGTAAAGGAGAGTATAGGCGGTTAGGGAGTGGGCATTAACACAGGCTGTCCTTAGGACACCAGAGGTGTGACAAAATGGTTTTAATGTGTTGATAGGAGATAACACAATGTAAACAGTTTGCACAGTTTATATGATCTATATAAAATCTACTATGGCACCGTGCAAAGCGATACAAAGCTGGGTAATACAGGCGATGTGAATACATGAAGTATTTGCAGTGCCAAGTACAGTCATAACAGAAATGTGATTCAGAAGAGCGCTTATACAAGCTTACATATAGAGATGTAAATGTTCAAGAACAAAGTGCTCATTTTAGTCAGTAGCACAGGAAAACCCAAACACGTCTGGCACTGTACCATTTTATTTTCCATTCAGACTGGACCAAAGGCCACAGTCAGTTGGCTGGCGTTAGCTTGTCTGATGTGTTGATGGACCCGAGCTGACCAGTCTCGGAGAAGCACATGACACCCGCACCTCATTTAACCTCAGTTACTGGCAGCCAATATTCATTCAGTTAAGCTCTTATGATGCATAGTGAAACATTCTGAAAGTTGAGAAAGCAATTCAGATGCAGGGAAAGGAAGGGGAGAGGAAAAAAAAAAAACCCTGTACATGAGCTCAGCAGAGCGAGGAAACCCTCCCAATAATTTATACTGTTCACTCATCTTTCTAGTGCCAAAACTCCCATCAAAACATCCTTTCAGAGCCCTGGAATTAAAAGCAATCAATATTATCCAACCCTGCAGCAAGCAGACGCCTCAGTGCTACATTAGTCGGGTATTAGCGAAAAGCAGTAATTCAGGAAATTAAAGTCGTGGTTAAGTGGTTGATAGTGAAAATCAATCTGAGGCTTTCGGAGAGGACTTTCTGTGGTACGACCAACAAGTAGAGGCAAAGGAACATCAAAGCATGCCTCTGCAGAGGTTACAAAAAGCAACAGGTTGTTTTTTTATTTGTTTAGGGGTATTTTGTTTTTGCAGCTTAAACCCGCTGTTCGTAGCTTGTGGTATTGTTCAGAGAATCCCCAGTATAAAACTGTATATTGTTTCTGCTCAGATTTTCATGGATGCATCAGAACAGCTCACAAAAGGACGAGTTTCAGGAGGCACATAACCAGTGCACCCTACAAACCTAAAACACCTTTGGGAAATAATCCTATCATATCAACTGAAGCTCTGGTTTATTCCTATCACCTCAGAAGCCAATTCTGTGAATATGAGCAGCACAACATACTAGTTCTGTGGCAGTAAAAATGTACATAATCAGCATTGGAAGTGACATGAGTTCCCTGAAATTAGTATTCAGGCTGAGAGTAGGCTTCTAATTAAATTGACTTTTACCTGCATTTTAGCAACAATGTGACATCCTTCAAAATAGGACATCACAACCTCATTAGAAGTACCAGTGTGCCCATTTGTTGAATGCTATAAATACAGAAAAAAAACCCCTAAATGTTTATATGTGTGTAAAAAAAACTGTGTTGGTATATTAAGTACTATTCTTTGTCCTGGTGGAGGTCGCTTTCTTTATTCTGAGGGTCAGGTAAACGCCAATCTGGGAAGTGGATGGGAGGTGCAGGTAAACCCAATTACTCTGAGAACAGGATGTTGATTGGCTTTGGAAAATAATGTGCATCAGCAGAAGAGACCATAGAGGGAAAGGTCCATCTACAAATGGGAAGGCTTTACTCCAGAGGTCCTTGTTAAACCTTACACCAAATACTGCCAGAAACTAGGGAGACTGGGGCCGTTTTTTAAGGTTGTCTTGGTGTCCAACCTACTTTGACAAGGAGTTGGAGACTGAACATAGGAAGGAAGGGCGTGCCACAACGACCTACCTCTACTTCCTGCTTTTTAATCTTAAGCGTGATCAATAGTTATATGTACATGTCAAGCAACACGGCACTTGCTGGGACACATGACAAAACCCTCGATTTGGCAGTCGTATTTTCCATCACAACTCTGTTCCCCTATATTGCTTCATTTAGTTGTGTATTTATTAAAGTAATCTTTGCCTAGCCAAACACAAAGCATTTAAAGCTCATTACAAAAGAGTGCTTGTGGATAGAGGTTGTATGACAAAACACCAAATAAAATTTCAACTTATGGTCAATAAAAAAACAACAAAAACCACCACCACCAACTGTAATGGATATCATACATTTAAAAAAAGGTCAAGTTCACTTTGCCACAAAATGTGAGAAAATGAACCTACCCAGAGCATTCCACCTGCAGTTTAAAAGTATGAATCACAGGGGCAAGCAGAAGTGGTGGAATGATCTGGGTAAGCTCATGTCTCACATTTTGAGTGAAAGTGAACTTACCCTTTATTAGCTTTACAAATACGAGACTACATCCATAGACTTGCACAGAGAGGGGAAGCACAGTCACAGTACATAGCTACTTAATCGGACGCAGTGGCTGCTTTTTGAGCAGAAATCTCATACATCTCACACTTTACAACATCTACCTAACTCACACAACCTACTTTCCAGATATGAGAAATAGGGATACCTTCAAGTACACACTATGAAGGAAAAGGACACATCTGTACTATGAACCAAGAAGAACTGATGCACAAAAAAATGATTAAAACCACTGACTTTTTACCACCACTGTCCTACGAACGTTTGAAAATAAAAGATGCAATATATCAGGGGTAGGCAACCTCGGCACTCAAGCTGTGCGGAAACCAACTCCCATCATAGCTCAGCCTCTGGGAGTCATGCCTGTGGCTGTCAGTCTTGCAATGCATCATGGGACTTGTAGTTTCACCACAGCTGGAGTGACTAGGGTACCGAAACACGTGGTGCCCATACTCAGGCATTTTCAGCAGTATAATGCAGGTAAAACTGCAAATTATAAGATCTGTGCTTTTATAGTCAGTGGCACCTGAACAGCATAATGGATATGAAGAGATATCAAGTCACAGTGCCATTAACTTCAGGGTTTTCCTTTTCATATTTGTTTGAATAAATCTACATGCAATGCATGAAAAATTAAACTAGTACAGCCCCCTCCCACCTTGCATGTCTTAGTCCTCCTCCTTGGGAGCATCTAATCTCTTGCTGGCCCAGCTCCTACACCACTTCCTATGTAACCTTTTATGTAGCGGTCAGGGGAGGAGTGAAGGGGCTATAGAGTGTCACTCGAATGACAGCTCGGAGTCTGCTGGAGCTACCATGTCACATCAAAGATGGTGGAACCCAAACAGCCATCTCAGGACATTTGGATGTCTACACAAGGGAAGCCTTTACAGATAAATAACATGCCTAAAATATGTAAAAACACAGCTATGATCCAATAGGAAGATTTTTGTTAAAATGGTCTGCTGACAGGGCCTCTTTACACTAAAAGATAGACAACTGAGAAGGGAGGGAGAAGGATCTGCTACCAAGAAAACAGAAAAAAGGGACAGTTGGAAGCTATGCTAAATAATGTCCGACCTCTGAAATCCTCTAATCACAGCCAAGTGGAGTTAGCAGGGCAATTCTAGTAAGTAGATCTAAATACATTTCCTTGGCATCAGTGGGTAATAAGAGCTGCAAAAGGTTTTTTCTCTCTGCACGTGTGCGTGACAAGCCCAGGCAGTTACATAAATTCAGGGACCTTGCTCAGAAACAGCTGCTAGACAAGGAACACCACAAGTAATAAATCTTCATGAGTAGCTGCCAGCAGCTGTACCACCCCATATACCCCTCCTCAACAAGAACAAAAGTTACTCTGCTTTTGTGTGCAAGAGCAAGGCTTATCCGAGAACCAATCAAATCTACAGAACACAAAACGAGCTGTAGAACAACAAAATACCACGAGGCACAGGCAAGATTACTGCCGAGCAGGAGGCTCTAAAGTGCAATGTATAAAGGCTGACTTATTTCAAGAAATCATGTCAACCCTCTAATATGGGTTGAGATTGTGCATAGTAAATGATATGGGAAGAATGCTCAATAGAGAGGCGGGCCTGCTCTAAGGCCATGTATAACATACTGAGCAAAGTCAGGTCTCGAATGGATTGAAGTCAGGCAATTAGCAAGCCTTCGTCAGCACATAGAGTGCGATTCGAACCAGCCAGATTTTTAATTGCTATGTTCCTGTTAGGGAGATTCACTCTCCATTTGTCCTGGTGACTTATCACCGAGAGTGACCATAAAAAAGAAAATCCCAAATTTTGAGTAGTCACTAGAGCAGGAAGAGGGGAAATCTTCCAGTAGGGACACTAGTTCTGGCTAGGGAGGAAGCCAAGCTTGGTGCGAACCCAGGTCGCCCAAAACTCTGACCGCCACCCCCTCAACCCAAATCAGAGTTGGCAGTTGTAGCTTGGGAAATCCCGCCCCCTTTGTGACATATTGCTATGGGGGGATGCACCTCCCTGCAACTGAATGGGTTGGTAGGAAGGGGTGGCAGGAAGTGACAGGTTATAACCCTCCCTTACACTATCCCAGGGGTGCACAAATTAAAAATAAATAATCCTGGATTCCATATTATTGTTTTAAGGAGGTAGTGCTATTGAGTAGAGAAAACCAACATTTAGACACTAGCTGTAAGTTTTAAGGAGCACTGGCTACCCGTCTCCTGGGATTTTCATATCCTGCACTACCCAAAATGAAAAGGTTTTGGCTGTAGTTTCACTTTAACCCAAGCTGGTAGGCTCACTGTCCAATGTTATTAAACAAATCTCCCATTTCCTTCCCTACCTAGTCCAATGTTTTCACAAAACTCTCAAATTACACCAATACATTTCTTCAGATAGAATTCTGGTTACATTAACAAACATTAATGTAACCAGAACTGGTAATGTAACGAGAAAAAAAAAAAAAAGAAAAAAGGCGATACAAATTTGGACAAACATTGACCCCGATTTATTACATTTCCTTAGCATAACTGTCTCTAAGAAAAAACAAAAACAAACAAACATGTGTTTTTAGTAAGAGCTAGGAAATCAGAGTGCATGCTCTGTAAAGCAGCTAGGACCCTGCGATTATGAATTTTATGTTGCTTCTATGGGTGTTGCCTTTCCGGGCTTCCTTTAAAAACACTAAAACCTCAAAATGTCTTGTTCTACGTTGGCTGGGTTAGGAAAAGTAACATTTGAGGTCACAGGAGTCCCAGTAGCTAAAAAAGACTACTTCAATATTTGTGTAGGCAACAGAAGAGACTTGCAAAGCTATAATCAGATACTATGCATTGGCCTATTTATATTCCAGATTTCTTCTGGCTGAAAACACACTTTTTTTTTTACAAAAGGAGTTTTCCTCCAAGCTAAACACGCTGCAAGCCAAGCATGGTGGACAAGCTGGGTAAATAGGTTTTAGGTATTAAAGGTAACCTATGAAAAACAGAAACATGGGAGTCTTAGTGTTTTTAAAGGTACAAGCTCTGGGGCTGTCTTATGCACCCAGGCTTCACTTTCTAGTGAGTTCTGGACCTAGAACAAGTACGCAGGCCAGGAGATTAGACTTCACCGGTGGTAGGATTGTTCCAGGTTAGTGAATCACTAGGACAGTCCAGGAGCTCTCATTTCCACAATCTTAAGCTGGCCATACACTTTACAACCATCGCACGACTTGAGTCGTGCGATGGTTGTAAAGTATTTAAAAGCTCGTACGATCTGCCCATCTTGGACAGGCAGATCGTACTTGCAATCATCAAAACCCCGCCCCGCTGAGGGGCGCGCTTCCGACGACCCCAATGCTGCACGGGCAGTGTGCGCTTGCGCACACCGGCCCGTGCGGCATTTGTCTCCCGAGAACGCCACTAACCCGCCGACAATCGTACGATTCTCGGCGGGTTTTCAAGCCTGCTCGGGAGACAAAAGACGTGGGACCGTACAGAAGAAATGGTCGCATGCCTGCCGATTATGGTACTATCGCGGGATTTCCGGCGATTATCGTACGAGAACCGGCAGGTGTATGGGCACCTTAAGCTAGCAAAGGCAGCTTTACATTTCAAATGAATTTTAAGATTAGGGACTCTACAAATAGGGTGATTGTGACCTATGACCTTGTTATAACTGTTTCTATGTATTAGGGCAAAAAAGAAGTGTAAGCTCAAAAAATGGGGTTAAAATATTTAATGCTGGATTCATACCTTCGCATGAGTTAAGATGAATGTCCACTGTTTGGCAGTGATGCTGTTCAACATCAGCGATCACAACACACTTCAACATGTGTTGATGTGCATTACGATGTTCTTTTTTAGTCAACAAAGTGCATTTTAATGCATGTTGGAAACCCATGACGGAATTATTCCATCATGGGTCCTTATGGCACAGACAACCATGACTGAATAATTCTGTCATTGTTCCTTAAGGGGGTTATAAAACAGGACAAGACAAATTTATTAGGAGTTTTCATTGATAAAAATTGAAAAACACATCAGGGTAAAAAATTAACAGGTGTACAATTCTTGCACATAGGCGCCGACTCTTATGTGAACCCTTATGTGAGCTCAGTGCAGGGCCACAGTGCATTTCACATACACCAGCTGGTACCAAAGAGGGAGGGCATTCAACTCAAAAAAGGTAGGACCAGTGGGGGTGGGGGAGAGATGGTGGATTTCAGTAGGCAATTTCATTTTCTCATTTTTGTGAGAGTGGAATTACCTTATAAAATTATGAGGAAACGATCGGCCTGTAAATATCCTTTGGACATTTTCAAACTTTCACTTACAAGATCACTAGTGAAGAATGTTCATTCCCACTTACCATGCATTTTAATAAGGCCCTAGCAACTGAGGCTACATAGAACTCTACCATGGAACATGCACTTTAACCACCTCCTGTCTGGCCATTGTAATTAAACGACCGGACTATGGCTTCTTGAATGCGGGTGGGCGTTTTTAGACATCCTCTCTCACCCTGTTTAAGTGGGAAATCTACAGCCAGTTTACAAACAAGCGTTCCGGCGGCTGTAGAGCCTCCCGATCACTTAAATATGCTTGCGGGTGTGCTTATTAGCCCCCTATGTGATAGCAATAACTAAGTGAATTAAAAAAAAAATTAAGTCCGCCGCCCCCACACGCAAACTGCGTCGGGTGCACCTACGTGCGAAAATGACGATGGCGCCGCACATGTTACATATCACCGTGAACATTGAAGCGTGAGCAATACTTCTGGGCCATTATTCGCTGTTAACACTAACATGATGAGCGTTAAAAGCGTCCCCTATGGCCAATTTTGGGTATGGTAGTTTGTGATTTAGCAGGCATGCGCAATTTTAAAGCTTGACATGTTTGGTGTCTATTTACCCAACGTGACCCGATCTTTTATATTTTAACAAAAATATGGGTAATAAAATGTTTCAGAACTTAA
>NW_017306314.1:2536153-2551274 GCF_000935625.1 Nanorana parkeri
TGCGTACACACACACACACACACACACACACACACACACACACACACACACCTGCCCAGCTATTACAGATAAGAAAGCTATTTTTAAACCAGTATGACATGGCAGTGCTCGGTATGTCAAGGTCAACAAGTGCTTTCCCAGGTAGTGAGAAATAAAAGAAAAACATATACATACAGCAGCTGCCAACAAATCTGTATCCCATTAGAGTGTTTACACTTACTCAAAGCCAACATTTAACTCAAATTTCACTACTGCAGAGAGAAACTTTTGGGGGTTAAAACACCCCAAAACCACACACAACGTATCCATCCAATACATTTAATCAATATGAATTAAATGCAATCAGTGCTTAGAATCTCTACAGCATTTTTATCTAAGGTGGTTTAGAAGCAAAACATGAATCCAGCTGACCAGAACCTTTCACTGGAAAAAAAACACCTATTCTCACCTCTTACTTGTCAGATATATTACAAGAACAAACTATGTGTGCCTTTTGAATACATTCCCAGTATATTAATAATTATGCCATTCAGTTGGAATAACAGGAGAACCAACATTCAGTATTTTCCTGCTTTGAAATGACCAACACTGTATTCTGGAAGCACATGCAAAGATTTTGGTCAACATCTTAAAAGGTGTCAAAGCCGGGTTGAATCTACCCCACAAGACTTGCTCATGTATGCATTTAAACTGCAAGTCCCATCAGGAAAAGGACATGTCCTGCTCTGACTTTTTCAACTCACTTCTACCAGCTGGAGGCTGTCAGCTGATAAACCAGTTCATCTCCAGTACAGCAGAGGTATGACAGGAGCCAGAGACACTCTGGGGAAAGCTCTTTGGTTATCCTCCCCAGATGTGCCTTCAGAAAGGCAGCAAACAAAGGTGGCTAGAAGCAGGGCCACCGCATTGGAATCATGTATAGTAACAACCTTCTAGGTGCCAAACACTAGGAATCAGGTTAGCACATCCCACCCAAAATTATGGGGTTGATTTACAAAAGGCAAATAGGCTGGTCACCCTGCAAGGGAATTTTCCCTTTAGCTTAGCAAGTGTGATAAAGCTCTGCAGACTTCCCATCATCCAATCCTAGGCAAGTACTGCGTGCTAAAAATACTTTGTTTAATATTTCGTGCTCATGATTAGATAAACTTTGCAAAGGAATTTACCACATTCACTAAGATGAGGGAAAATTCCCTTTCAAAGTGAACAGCCCGTCTGCCATTAGTAAATGAAACCCCAACTATATGTTATTTTAGAAGCACAAATGTGGGTAGTAACCACTTGCTGACCGCGGTGTTAATCCCCCTTCCTGGCCAGGCCATTTTTCACTATTCAGCGCTGCAGTACTTTGACATTTATTCCGTCATGCAACGCTGTACTGAAATGATTGTTATACCATTTTTTAGGGACAGATAGAGCTTTCTTTTTGTGGTATTTAATCACCACTGGGGGTTTTTATTTTTACTATATAAATGAGAAAACGTTGAACATTTTGAAAACAAAATACAAAAAACTGGGTTTTCCTTACTTCATGCTATAAAACATTTACCATTACCCATTTTTTGGGGGTAAAATATCAAATACAGGGTCATGTCGGGTAAAAAGACACCAAACATGTTGAACCTCAAAATTGCTTGCGCCCACGAAATCGCAAACAAATACCATACTTAAAATTGGCCATAGGCGACACTTTACAAGCTTTTACCGCTCATCAGTTTAGTGTTATCAGTGATTAATGGCCCTAAAACTATTGCTCGCACTGCAACGATATGCAACATGTGTGGCGTAATCTTCGCATGTAGGCGCACCCAACGCGTATTTTCGTTTATATGTGTGCAGCCGGGGGACTTTTTTTTTTAAAGGGGGCTAACAAGCACCCTATGTGATAGATAATGCACAATGACAGGTCCTCTTTATGGAGACATCACGGGTCTCCAAAGACCCCTAATGTCACCTAGGGACCCCCAAAGTAGCTGATTAAGCAGAGATCTGCTTCACCAGCCTCTAAGCCAGTGAAATGACAGTTAGAAGGTGATTGTGTAATAGACATCGCTTCTGAGAAAACAGAGGAGAGATCAGCGCTGGCTGTTCTCTGTAAAGACAGCTGCTGTGCCGTTAACGGGCCCACGAGGGGGGGTGTTTAGACACGACAGTGGAGCCTGGGATAACGGGCGAGGGGGAGCGCCACAATGGAGGGGATCGCACACCACATGCACAGTAATACAAGCGATCGGCCGGCTGTAGAGCGCCACACACTTGTATGTAACAGCCCGTAACGGCTGTTTAGATTCCCAGCGGGACCCTGCTCACACACGAGCCGGAAGACAAAAATCACATAAATGTACGTCCTCCCGCTCGGAAGCATCCGCCGTCCACCCGTATTTTTACTATGGGTGGACGGCAACTGGTTAAGCAAGACAGATACTTTGAAGCATTTATAGGAATGATCAAACAACTAAATAAAAGATATTAGCGACTAGAGAAGGATCTCTTACAGAGGCCATATGCAAAACTATCCCTTTTAGTTAGCTTGAAGGGCCAAGCTACATGAGGTGATTTTAACCCACCCAAACAAAACCTAATACATTGCAGCTTACCAATCCTAAAATGTGTTGGCTGCATTCCTTTTCCTGTTTCAGGATTCCCCCTTACTTTCACCTGTTAATCCTGTAAATAACACTTTCTGTCCCTGGGTGACTACACTCACTCCTCCACTGTATCCAAGAAAGAAGCCACGGTAACCACCCATTCTAGACTTCAAGCATGTCTGTATTTGTTATCTCCAATACTTGTGGTGTATTGGGCTTTGTAAATGACTAGATAGAAGATAAGATTGTTTTATGCTTCCAGTTTAGCTCACAGGAAGCAACATGGATACCGCATTTCTGGCAAGATCAACAGGTATTTTCTGTACTTGCCTAAAATGTTCTTAGATGTGGTATCTGCATTAGTTTTCTTTTTTTCAGGCCCAGGAAGCTGCAATATATAAAATTTTGTTCTTGGGTTTAGTTTTGCTCAAGTGAGAAGATGAGCAGGAGGCGGTTTTTTCAGGCTAGCAGCTTTGATAGTGCTATTTCAATCTCTAGTGAGCGGCAAGGGTTAGTAATTGATCGCTAAACAGATTCAACTAATAGCTTCCTATAGATTAGGCGAAACAAAAAGCACACTGTAGATTCTTATAGCAATCAATTACATGTGATTGGTGCATTGTGTGATCATGTGACTGCCCACTACTACATGTGTAGCTTGCTCTAAAAAGGGAGCAATTTGTTGTACCTTTTTTGCCATCAACCGCTACTCCTAATGATTATTCGTTATTGATTTTAATGGCACAATTGAGCTACTAAAAAGCTCTGTGGGGATTGCCAGTATCGGATTGCCTCTCGGCACAGCAGCTAGATATTAAAATCACGTCAGTAGCTTAGCTCCTATCACAATTATCAATCAGACCTTTGAAAAAACAAAAAACAATTAAATCACAGAATGATTTGATCGAAAGAGGGGAATAAAAACGTATCAACGTTTCCAATCCTAACTTTTATTTCCATAAAAAATTTTTAAAAAAACGCACACCTAAATTCATCCACTTATGTAAGACCAGATGATAAACCAACAGGATGTTTTGATCAACCAATAGTAACAATGTGTATTTGGCCACTATTACAACAGGAAACTCAACCATTCACCATGTTTTTACATTAGGTATCCCATAAAAAAAAAAAAAAAAAAGGACTAGCTTACCCATTTCGGATAAATAATGATTGAAGGCCTGGCACGGAAGGCTTGGAGTCTGGGTGGCTTTATCACAGTACACAGGAGCAGGACTCACTTCAAATGAGAAGTACCCACTAGAAGTTCTTGAAAAAGGGGGTGGTCTTCTTACTAGCATACACTGTGGGGATCGGTTGGCATATAAATTTGGGCTGTAAGGTGTACTAGCCGAAGAGCTCCCTCCCACATCAGATCGGTGCCCTGGTAAAGGGGTGACGACGGAAGTAGGGTTCTCTATTCGAGGAGGTCGGTGCGGAGTGCGTCTGTTTGGATTTATCTGATCTTCTCCAGTGCACTCCGAGTTTAGCACCGGTGGTGGTTTGGCCATTTGGTCTTTTTATCTCTGAAAAGTAGAAAAAAAAATTGCATGCTCAGACTTATGGATTACTTTTAGCACATTCACTAGAAGCCAAAAGTAGCATAAACCAATGTACATTATACTGAAAAATGTTATCAGGTTAAAGCAATGGTATCTTGGTTCATTAATTGATAAAATAGCAGTCATAGAGCATCATAATATATCTAGCTGGGCAGGCTCTTCCTTTCCAGTATGCATACTACGGTGCAAAATGTGTCCCATCATCTAATGTTTACAAAGCCTGCATGATCCAGACTGAAGCACAGACCTTTGAAGAAGTGTAAACTCTTTCGTAAAATATCTGAATATTCACTTACTGCCAGAACATTACCTCAGACTTGGAATATGTCTCTCGGCTATAAGTATTCACTTTGTGTTTCAAAAATCATACATGTAATGCCAAAAGACATGCAGGAACTAAAGCAGCCATGGTAAAAGCATTATAAAGGCTGAAGATGTTTAACCATCTGACATTATATATCCAGGGCCTTACTGCTCACCCACAACACCGCACTAAAACATATTAACATTGCCATTGCGTTATTTGTATCACTCAGTAAAAACAAGAAAACAAGGATGGTAAAGTAGACTGTAAGACACTTCTAATGGTCTTCATCCCAAGCATAACAAGTTCACAAGAAGCCAGTATACTGTGTAGCATGACTCCCACAGCCAAGTTCCTATTCTGTCAAGTTTCCCATGTTTATTTGATCTCGGCAGGTTCCTCTTTTCTTACAGCTCACGCATGCAAGGTGCTAGATTTCATAAGTGACAGGAAGTAGAAAGTAACATTCTGTGCCGAGTGCCCTAATCAAGCTTGATGCTCCATATACACTGGCATGCTTTACATAAGAGTAGCCACTGTTTTCTATGTATTTCCTTCTATTTCCTTCCTCTTAACCCTCCTGTGTTGAATTTGTATTGTAATGTCTCCCTTCATTTTGCAAGGAGATGTGCAAAGTGCTGGAACTATATAAAAGCAATCATAATAGAACCTGCTATTTCACATTTTGCACCAGATTCTATACAAGCACGAGGACCCAAGCTAAATTATTTCGCTACGCGCCAATTTTACTGTACCACAAAGACGTAATGTAACCTACCCTTAGATTCACACCAAGGCAGCCGGCTAATTTATAAGCTGCTCTCCTCGGCTGTCAGGGACGGCACCCTTAGGTTAGTGGCAGACAGAATGACAGAGCCGAAAACACACGGCACTTTTAAGAACATATTTTTAGTCATCTGAAAGCCACTGAAAGTGCACAATTACTACAATGTTGCCACAAGTGAAAGTCCTAACAAGATCGTAGATCTAGACAAGCATCGGGGAACCAGACCCGTTCAATTTCGTAAAATTCGAAATAATTTAGATCGAGTCCCCACGATTTAGAATCTGGTGCAAAATAGCACACTATTTAGATTTAATTTAAATGTCTCAAATGTTCAACAACAGGGCTCAATGCCAAACATTTATTCCTGCAGCACACGGAAATTAAATCCGAGCGCTGCGCAAACTGTTGGCGCTATATAAATCCTGAATAATAAAAAGACACTAAATAATACCAAAACACAAAAAGGACAGACTGGCACGGTAAAGTGCAATAAACAGTCTAGGTCAGGGGTAGGGAACCTCGGCCCTCCAGCTGTTGTGGAACTACAAGTTCTATGAGGTATGGCAAGATTGACAGTTACAGGCATGACTGCCAGAGGCATGATGGAATTTGTGCCAGCTGGAGTGCTTCGTTTGGTCACCCCTAGTCTAGGTATTTAATTGAACCACATATAGTTAAAGAGCGGTATATATTAAAAAGGTTAGAAAAAAAAAAAATGACAAACAAAAAAACTTGTGTTTGTGGAGCAGTAAAATGTACGAATTGCCGATTACCATTTGGCTAAATTCTATGCATAACGGATTGTAAGCTAGCAATGAAGACGGTATTTCCCTTTAAATAAATGGACGCTGCGGATCTTTGTTTGTGAACTAAAACACGGTAGAGGGGGTTAAATGTCCCGTTGTGGGAAATCCCTCCACATAGTCCCTAAGTGTCCTCTTGGATAATCATGTCAGGTCATGTCTGTATGCAAAGGACACATTGTGACAAGTTTTGCACAAGACCTCGTCTGCTCGATATTAAATGTCTTGGGTGGCAGAATGGCATGCCTGTGTATATCGGTCCTCGACAAACAAGACGACGCACAACAGTTGTCACAACAGCACATTAATCCAGTCCTCGTACCAGCCCGACGAAGAGAAATCCAGCACACCGCCGTGCATTCTCTACAGCAAACTTGGCTTCATCTAGCAGTCCAGCGAGAGCATTTTGCATCTCTCCTTCTAAACCTTCGCTGGAGTAAAGCTTAACGTTGGCTTCGGTCTGTATCCTTAAGCATTGCATCAGCAGTCATGCAATAATAATAGTGTGATTTTCCAGGTCATTACAGGAGAGGGTGTGCTGAAATGTGAAGAGCGCCTGCTGTGGTTCTAGTGACTGCACTGATTCTCTGGTGAGCGAGCTGGCAGGGCTCCCTGTTCCAGCCCTATTGTTCTGTGAAGTGCTGAGCACAGCAAGTCTAGATCTGGGAAAGGTTTGGCACGGACTGTTGGGGTTGTAGTCAAGTGTGTCACAATAGGCTAATAGTACGGAGAGGGCGCTCACTTCTCATTTCACTAGAGTGGGGGGGAGGGAGCTTTCACCTTTCTACTGACAACTACAACGAAGACAACAATGCAGTTCACTATTCAATGCAACGATCACGAGAGCTACTCACCAGACAAAAACAAAATGTAAACAACATAAACACAACGGTGTGATCCTAAACATCACAACTCAGATTTTATACAGATCTGGTCATCTAAAAAGCGGCTTCACACACGTCAAGGATGTTTCTGTTTTTAAAAGCCAAACTTTCCAAGGATTTTATTCTCATGCATAAAAAAAAACAAAAAAAACCCCACACAACAAAACACTAAAGATCTCTGTCCGTCTACCAGATTCACAATTTGCTTATTGTGTTGTTGATCCCAAGTGTATAAAAATACATAAAATAAAATCTTATGTAAAAAATAATAATAATGTAAGAAAATAAAAATACATGTTATGAAAAAAAAAAAAAATTGACTTTTAAAAGTCAATCATGACTGTGCTGATCTGGATCTGCAGCTGGCACACATCAGAAGCTCCTTCTATATATACACACTCTAAGAACAGTATGTACAGTAAACAAACATAATAAAGAGGACTGATGCAGAGCTGGGAGATGGAGATATAAAACATTAGCAATGACAATATACTGGGGGTGGGGGGGAATTTAGTAGTTTTCTAGGGTGAAATCTCCAGTACTCAGAAATACAGTTGCGAAGCCCCCCCCCCATGCTGTGTGAGCCTGCTCTGCAAGGAAGGTCAACACTGTCCCCTTTAGCCGAGTCTTTGTTATGACTGGAGAGCTGCTCTTTGTATACACTGTCAGCCGGCGAGTGATCGCCCTGTGTCAATACACACCAAGGGCCATCAGAGGCCGGTCCTGGGGTCATACTGGGATGGGGCTCCTATATATGGGGGCCCCGGGTCATAAGAGATAAGGGAGAGTGCTGATCCCTCCGCGTACTCGGCTCCAGCCCGGCAGTGTTGACAGCGATCGGTGCTCACTTCGTTCGTTATTGTAGAGGACAGTCCCGCAGACACGCTGAGTCCTCTTTCAGCGGGCTGTCGTCTTTGAAGTACCCAGGAGATTGCAGGAGTCCGGGGAGAGGCTTCACACACAGAACCATGACACTCCAGGGCACTAATACTATCATGGCCGAACACTGATATTGCATGACAACAAGAACACAGCAGCGGCACCACTTACATTACAACTCGGGATGCATGGCCGCCCCAGCCGGGAGAATGATGAACGCCGCACAGGAAGAACAGACTGAACGATGGACGCCGGTGTTTTGTCAGCACAGCCAGTATAATACACAGCGCAGTCCGCCAGCCGCTCCGCTCCGAGGCTGCCAAGGAATACTTTTACTGTGCGAACAGTTCATCCGAGTACTATTGTGACGTCAACAGACCCGCCCCGTTCGGGTGGATTCTCAAAGCTTCGCCAATCAGCAGCTCGAGGCCGGGAAATCCCCTCCTGTGATCCCGTGATATCATCCCCGCCAAGTTCGGCCCCTCCCTGAAAGAGGCGCGCGTGAATTGTTTACTATTTTTTTTATACTTTTCTCGCGGCAGCAGGAGAGGCTCGCGCCGTCACTCGTGCGGGGTCACGTGCCAGGACGCGCCAAAACTCCTCACAGCAAGTGCGAGCGGACTGTGTGTGCCGGCCGGTCCGTACACAGGGACACCCTGCTGGATGCGTCTGTCACTGACCGGGTACAGACAACCTCTCACTGCTCTACTATGTACAATATAGAACGTTACCTGCTCTGTTTATTCACATGCCGTGCATGCATTCTACATTGCACAACCATTCTCCATAGAGTGACCTCCATTGCCCGCCGGGTCTTGTCAGTCATGGAGCACAGCTCCCATAGACCCCCATTACCTGCCGGGTCCTGTCAGTCATTGAACACAGCTCCCATAGACCCCTATTACCTGCCGGGGTCTGTCAGTCATGGAGCACAGCTTCCGGGTGCTGTCAGTCATAGAGTACAGCTCCCATAGACCTTTATTGCCCACTGGGTCTTGTCAGTCATAGAGCACAGCTCCCATAGACCTCCATTACCTGCCAGGTCCTGTTAATCATGGAGTATGGCTCACACAGACCACCATCACCTGCCGGGGTCTGTCAGTCATGGAGCACAGCTCCCATAGCCCCCCATTACCTTCCGGGTGCTGTCCGTCATAGAGTACAGCTCCCATAGACCTTTATTGCTCACTGGGTCCTGTCAGTCATAGAGCACAGCTCACATAGACCTCCATTACCTGCCGGGTCCTGTCAGTCATGGAGTACGGCTCCCACAGACCACCATCACCTGCCGGGTCTTGTCAGCCATAGAGTACAGCTTCCATAGACCTCTATTACCTGCCCGGGTCTGTCAGTCATAGAACACATCACCCACAGACCTCCATCACCCGCCGGGTCCTGTCAGTCATAGAACACAGCTCCTACAGACCACCATCACCTGCCGGGTCCTGTCAGTCATGGAGTACAGCTCCCATAGACCCCTATTACCTGCCGGGGTCTGTCAGTCATAGAGCACAGTTCCCACAGACCTCCATCACCCGCCGGGTCCTGTCAGTCATAGAACACAGCTCCTACAGACCACCATCACCTGCCGGGTCCTGTCAGTCATAGAGTACAGCTCCCATAGGCCCCTATTACCTGCTTGGTTCTGTCAGTCATAAAGCACAGCTCGCATAGACCCCCATTACCTGCCGGGTCCTGTAAGTCATAGAGTACAGCTCCCATAGACCCCCATTACCTGCAGGGTCCTGTCAGTCATAGAGCACAGTTCCCACAGACCTCCATTACCCGCCGGGTCCTGTCAGTCATAGAGCACAGTTCCCACAGACCTCCATCACCCGCCGGGTCCTGTAAGTCATAGAGCACAGTTCCCACAGACCTCCATCACCCGCCGGGTCCTGTCAGTCATGGAGCACAGCTCCCATAGACCCCCATTACCTGCAGGGTCCTGTCAGTCATAGAGTACAGTTCCCACAGACCACCATCACCCGCCGGGTCCTGTCAGTCATAAAGCACAGTTCCCACAGACCTCCATCACCCGCCGGGTCCTGTCAGTCATAAAGCACAGCTCGCATAGACCCCCATTACCTGCCGGGGCCTGTAAGTCATAGAGTACAGCTCCCATAGACCCCCATTACCTGCCGGGGCCTGTAAGTCATAGAGTACAGCTCCCATAGACCCCCATTACCTGCCGGGGCCTGTAAGTCATAGAGTACAGCTCCCATAGACCCCCATTACCTGCCGGGGCCTGTAAGTCATAGAGTACAGCTCCCATAGACCCCCATTACCTGCCGGGGCCTGTAAGTCATAGAGTACAGCTCCCATAGACCCCCATTACCTGCCGGGTCCTGTCAGTCATAAAGCACAGTTCCCACAGACCTCCATCACCCGCCGGGTCCTGTCAGTCATGGAGCACAGCTCCCGCAGACCACCATCTCCCGTCAGTCCTCACAGATAACTTATCACAATCTTGTGGTGGGTTTGAAATGTAAGTCTTGTTAACTTGCTGCACATTTTCCCTGGTAGGATGTAGACTTGCAGATCACTTGCAGCACAAGTTCTAGTCGTCACTCTTTCAATGTGTGGCAGATTTGCTTGGCAAGTCCAGCAATAGTTTGGCAAGTCCAGCAATAGCTTGGCAAGTCCAGCAATAGCTTGGCAAGTCCAGCAATAGCTCAGCAAGTCGTTTTCATATGTGCAGTTCAATTGCTTGCTATGTGGGATGTAACACAGCTCTCTCAGACCACCATTACCTGTCATAGTGCACAGCTCCCACCTGCTGATTACCTGCTGGGTCCCATCAGTCATGAAGCACATTAGCTACCATCATCTCTCACTGCCAGGTCCTGTCAGTCATGGAGTACAGCACCCAAGACCCCCATTACCTGCTGGGTCCTGTCAGTCATAGAGCACAGCTCCCATAGACCTTTATTGCCCGCCAGGGTCTGCCAGTCATAGAGCACTGCGGCCAAAGACTTCCATTACCTGCCGGGTTGTGTCAGTCATGTAGCACAGCTCACAGAGACATCCATCACCTGCTGGGTCCTGTCAGCCATGGAACACAGCTTTCATAGACCTCCATCATCTGCTTGGTTCGGGCAGTATAGAACACAGAACCCATTGATCTCCATTACCTGCCGGGGTCTATCAGTCATAGAACACAGCACCCATTCATCTCCATCACCTGCGTGGTTCTGTCAGTCATAAAGCACAGCTCCCATAGACCTTCATTACCTGCCGGGGTCTGTCAGTCATAGAACACAGCACCCATTGATCTCTATTACCTGCCGGGGTCTGTCAGTCATAGAGCACAGCACTAATTGATATCCATTACCTGCCAGGGTTTGTCAATCAAATAGCACAGCACCCATTGATATCCATTACCTGCCAGGGTCTGTCAGTCATAGAGCACAGCACCCATTGATATCCATTACCTGCCGGGGTCTGTCAGTCATAGAGCACAGCACCCATTGATCTCCATTACCTGCAACATTTCACTCTCTCCATTCCTGGACGCTCTCAATCACACACTGAGCTCAGCACCTTCTGACACCCGTCCTTGCCCACCTCTGTCACACACTGGCATACTCCCCGGCTGCCCCTCATCCCTCTGCCCCCCACCCCTCTGCCCCTCCTTCCTCTGTATAAATAATGGACTCTTTAACGTGTGTGTAACCTCCATAATGGCTTCCCTTGTTTCTCATTGAAAGTGTTTTGTTCTATTTGTTTGATAAGTGCAACAAATACCTGTTGATCCTGCCAGAAACCCCCTGAGCTGATGACTTCCTGTGCTCCCTGCCTGTTACCTGTTAGCATTGTTCCTACTGCTCTCTGTGGACTACAGAACAACGCCTCCTATATGATGGAGGAGAGGGGGAGGTGTTCTGTAAATCACAAAATACTTTTGGGCTAATTTAGTAATGGAGTTTAGAATCTTTACTCGATGATGCTGATTAAGTGAAGGATTTGGTGTGCAGATTCACTTGAACGATCCAACTGTGTCAAAAGGAGATCCCTGTGTAATCCTTTCCTCTGCATGTGATTGGATGGTTGTAGGGAATACCGACACCATTTGTTGTGTGGACATCATCAAATCCTTTAGTACAGCAGCCTGAGCGTGTGAACACTCACTTCAATCATCCAATAATGTGCAGATCAGATCAGCAAAGCCAACATAAAGGAAAAGTGGTGGTGAAAAAAAGGAAGTGTGACTTTAACCATTTTTGCTTGTGACTGGGGGCGGGGCAAGGGGTGTGTCCTTTGCCGACATTGTGCCATAAGGTGTTCCTCTTTCTCATCTTATAATGTTGGTTACTATGCATTGGGTTCTGAGTTTAGTAAACGGGTAGAGAATGTTGGCTCAGGGTATAGGTGAAGCTGTTCAATGATTGGATTCCATGGTATACTAGGATGTTTCATTCCTCTGTACAGGAGAGCCGGGTATTCAATGTGAGTGAATGTTCTCTTCTCCTCCACAGAGGTTCAGTTATACAGGAGCAGAGGATTGTCACTGTACACCAGAAACGTTCACCAATCTTAGTGAATAGGTTGGATCTCTATGTGTAATCATTGAGGCCTGGTTCACACCTGTACGTTTTGTAGCGCGTTCAACGCTCTACGAACGCTCTACAAAACGCTCAAACATGAAAATCCCATTGTTTTCTATGGGTATGGTTCACACCTTGCCGTATTTCAGCCCGTCTGAACGCGCTACAAAACGGCCCATGCCTGAAAAAGGTACATGAGCTTCTTTGTGGCGTTTTTGTCGCGCGTTTCCATTGGGATACAGCCAAGTAGCCCTAGGAAACGCGCATCACGAAACGCGCGACAAACGCGCATATTCGATACGCCTAGGTGTGAACAGAGCCTTACTTCTTAAGGTATTCAAAGTGAGCTTCTTCAAGTCATTGAGATAGCTGGGTGCACATTCACTTCCATGACTGAACATTCTCTGCACCTTTAGTTAAAGCAACCCTAATAAAGCGGAACTCCACCCATGAAAACGTGTGTGCTTATTTCAGCTCTCTAATGGCTGCTATCATAGCTGATCACATGTGCAGCACCAAGGAAATCCAGATAGAGGCGGGGATGGAACCTTCCCCGATTGTAAAGGATCGGGGCGAGGGTGTAGTTCCACTTTGAGTACTGTGCTCCAGATACGCATACATTGTGGGCCCTGTCAGTCATGGAGCACAGCACCCACCATCACCTCTCCATACCTGAACCTTTCAGTCATGGAACACAGCACCCACCATCACCTCTCCATACCCGAGCCTGTCAGTCATGGAGCACAGCACCCACCATCACCTCTCCATACCTGAGCCTGTCAGTCTTGAAGCAGAGTACCCACCAGCACCTCTCCATACCTGAACCTGTCAATCGTGGAGCACAGCACCCACCATCACCTCTCCATACCCGAGCCTGTCAGTCATGGAGCACAGCACCCACCATCACCTCTCCATACCTGAGCCTGTCAGTCTTGAAGCAGAGTACCCACCAGCACCTCTCCATACCTGAACCTGTCAATCGTGGAGCACAGCACCCACCATCACCTCTCCATACCTGAGCCTGTCAGTCTTGGAGCACAGCACCCACCATCGTCTCTCCATACCTGAGCCTGTCAGACAGGGAGCACAGCACCCACCATCGTCTCTCCATACCTGAGCCTGTCTTGGAGCACAGCACCCACCATCGTCTCTCCATACCTGAGCCTGTCTTGGAGCACAGCACCCACCATCGTCTCTCCATACCTGAGTCTGTCAGTCATGAAGCACAGCACCCACCATCGTCTCTCCATACCTGAGCCTGTCAGTCATGGAGCACAGCACCCACCATCGTCTCTCCATACCTGAGCCTGTCAGCCATGAAGCACAGCACCCACCATTATCGCTCCCTTCCCGTTCCTTTCAGTCACGGATTCATTACCTGCCGCCTTCCATCTCACATAGACTGCAGATTCCTCTGGCCGCCATCTCCGTCCGATCTCTGCACCTGCCTGGCTCTATGACACACTGACTGCCGATCACTAGATGCTTCCTGTCAGCCGCCTCTCCATACCCAGCCCCGGGCGGAGACTACAAAACACAATCACCCGGCCATGGCTGTCATATATGTCACATGAGGCTGCCCACCCATCCACCTGGGGATGGGGAGGACACGGCGGTATATGGGGGGTAGGTGTATGGGGTTGATCCTGGGGGTATCGTATTCCACAGGGTCAGTGTATGACTAAATAGACCGATCATTAGGGTAGTAGATGACAATAATATCGGGGCGATGGGTTATCAATAATCTGTGTGGACAGGTCTGGATTTACTTCCCGATCGCGAAATAAAATGCACACAGAGTGTACTGCGGGTTTTATTCAACTTCATAATGAAGTACAGCAGACTGTGAGATCTCTGAGAATCACGGAGACCTGATGTAATAAATAGAAGGTGCGGGATGATGAGTTTTGTAATTATTAGCCATGATGGCATTTCTGATCGATTCAAATCGTTTTCCTATAATTATAAAGTGTAGGGATATGTCGGGTACACAGTGCTCCACACGATGTGGATGTGCTTTGTATTGGACGGTGCGGACACATGACATCGCACAGCCAGTCCTTGTATGACTCCTCAACATGTAGTTCCCCCTTCACAGTATATAGCAATCGTTCGTTACCTAAGTGTCAGTATGACGCTGTGATCGTTGTAGGGCAGGTTGGATCACATCCTTCTCCCAAATGTGCGGGGTCTGTGTGTGTGTCACATAGACGTGTTCATCTATACATGTGCAGATTATTATAATCATTCATCAAACGTTTGTCATCCAGAACTGTGATTGTAGTCCGGGATCATGTGATTGTAGTCCGGGATCATACAAATCTGTGATTGTAGTCCGGGATTAAACAGATCTGTTATTGTAGTCCGGGATCATACAGATCTGTGATTGTAGTCCGGGATCATACAAATCTGTGATTGTAGTCCGGGATTAAACAGATCTGTTATTGTAGTCCGGGATCATACAGATCTGTGATTGTAGTCCGGGATCATACAGATCTGTAATTGTAGTCGGGGATCATACAAATCTGTGATTGTAGTCGGGGATCATACAGATCTGTGATTGTAGTCGGGGATCATAAGATCTGTGATTGTAGTCCGGGATCATACAGAGCTGTGATTGTAGTCCGGGATCATACAGATCTGTGATTGTAGTCCGGGATCATACAGATCTGTGATTGTAGTCGGGGATCATACAGATCTGTGATTGTAGTCGGGGATCATACAGATCTGTGATTGTAGTCGGGGATCATACAGATCTGTGATTGTAGTC
>NW_017306314.1:2551462-2598542 GCF_000935625.1 Nanorana parkeri
TCGGGGATCATAAAATCTGTGATTGTAGTCCGGGATTAAACAGATCTGTGATTGTAGTCCGGGATCATACAGATCTGTGATTGTAGTCCGGGATCATACAGATCTGTGATTGTAGTCCGGGATCATACAGAGCTGTGATTGTAGTCCGGGATCATACAGATCTGTGATCAGAGTTGTAAGACAAATATGTTCCCTGACCGATCTGTGATGTCCAGTCCTCATATGAGCGATTTGTGGGGGCAATCCTAGGCCATCAGACCTGTAGACTATATGATCATATCGGGGGTTCATCATCTTTTCTATATATCCCGCACAGTGATTACAGATGTGTACATGTACCAATACAGGACGGGGATCATTTATAAACATACATGTGCCACACATGTATGTTTATAAATGACCCCCGTCCTTTATTCTCTGTATTGATACATGTACAATGTCGGCACACACATGTATGTTTATAAATGATCCCCGTCCTTTATTCTCTGTATTGATACATGTACAATGTCGGCACACACATGTATGTTTATAAATTATACCTGTCCTTTATTCTCTGTATTGATACATGTACAATGTCGGCAGACACATGTATGTTTATAAATGATCCCCGTCCTTTATTCTCTGTATTGATACATGTACAATGTCGGCACACACATGTATGTTTATAAATGATCCCCGTCCTTTATTCTCTGTATTGATGCATGCATGTCGGCAGACACATGATGTGTGTGCCGCTATTGTACATGTATCAATACAGAGAATAAAGGACGGGGATCATTCATGTGTTTTATTTCTCGCAGTCATGGAAGGATATTTCTACAGTCACACTTTCATGTACAGAAATATTCCGGCATTTGGGGACATTTGTCTGTAATTTCCTGTCTGTGTTTTACATTGGGCTCGGTGTCCGGGACTGTGGTGTCCTTGATCGGTACACCTGTATCTCTGTTGTTTATGTGGATAAAAAGTCTGTTCTGTGCCCGCTCTTGTCTTTCTTCTATGTTCTGGCTGATCAGATAAATTCGTTTGATTAGTAATATAATATTTTCAGAGCTCCCTGGTATACTCATTTAAAGGGACTGTCCCTCTCCAGGAACCAAAGCCCCCCGTCCCGTTTTCTCCTCTGTTGTCTGATGTATAGGACACTTTTGATACTATCACAAATGTTGTATACCTGTCACCTAACGTCTACATGATTGCATGAGCTATACTGGAACCCAAAGGAATCCGAGTGAGGAAACATTACTTGTGGGTCTATCCTGTTGTATCCTGGTTCACTTATCTGGGGGGATGTCAGGGATCCTGAGTTTACATCATTTGTTTTATAAGGAGTGTCTCTTGTTTATCTCAGAAGGTTAGGAGGTATATACTGTATGTGTGTTATATACTGTATGTGTGCAGTAATGACAGCTACGAATCATGTCAAGGTATATATTGATGCTGGAACAAGTTTTATGCCATCGCATGCAACAAACGTCAGGCGCCAGCAGCACATGCACCGTCTTCATCTTCATTCCCTTCTCTTCATAGACAAGAGAATCAATGATTACCTGTATACAGCTAGAAGTTGGAGCATGTAGGAAAATCATTGTTCAATATGCTTTGCTTGATTTGAAAGCGCTTATTATTGCTCCTCTACCTAAAGCTTTATTGTGACACGTGATGTATCGGGTGATGTCGGTTATTGAATCAGGAGGTGTATGTCCAGGCTTATAATTGTGCCAATCCATATTGATTATTCTTCAGTGGTAGGATACAAATGGAAGACCGTGAGAAACTTGGGTATGCCGATTGCTAGACGTTATCATTGTGTGTTGAGGATCACATAAGCCATTTCCTGCTGCGTAGACATGAAATTAATAAACAAATGTAAATGTACCAATAGAGTAAAATGTATTAAACAAAAAGGAAAGGAATTGTCACACATGTGTAAATATTGTCTGATAAACATTGGGCTGGTTTAGAAATGCTGGAAGAAAGAAAACTAGAAGAGGAGGAAAGTTTATTTTCATTTGTAACAGTTGATGGATTGGTTGCTATGAGTAACAACTCTTCTTTTGCTTTTTTTGTTCTCATTCTGATAAGACCTGACTCATGTAGAGACGCTTGATGTGGTTGTGCCAAGCTGAGCACGGCTATTATTGTGTCCGATGCTGTCTGACAGTATAGCATTACACACATTGCAAACACATTCATTGGATACATCTGTACATTCCGAACTCCTGCATGTCATGTATGTGCTGTGGACCATTTCATGAGTTGTTTTATTACACGAGAAAGAGCAAAGGAACTAAGAAAAATCGTTTTGTGCCTCAAAAGTTTAGTATGTATTATTAGAACACAGACTGTTTTGTATTCTTATGTATGGGAGCTCATTACTTAAGAAGGGGTTGTTTTTTTTTGCCTTGTACCTAAAAAATACCCAATTAGTTATTTTTAATCTCCTGAATCTGATTGGGTATTTATAAGAAAACACAAGCCAGTTTTAAAAATGACAACTTTTACAAATCAGCCCCTTGTCTTTGTATGAGCTGTGCCATCACATCTTGTCACTTGTCTTGTGTTCTTTTTTCAGTTTGTTTAGAAACTCAGCTCATGAAAAATCTATTTTTTATTTGGTGTATATGTTTTCCTTTCTTTTTCATTTTTTTGTGGTCAGCCATGTATTTATACCATCAGAGATGGGGAATGAGATATAGCAGAAGATTATATTATTTTCTTTGTTTTGAATAGTTGTATCCGGCTTTATTTGCTATCCAAAGGCTGACAAACTACAATTCAGTTTGCTAATACAAACTAGGGCACAGGAGAGAGAAATGAACCTCAGAAAATGGGCGATTTCAGGATAACAATAGGCTGTTTACTGGAATTAACTAAGAATTTGCATGACTAAATATCCAACATTTATATACAATACATGAGTGTAAAGAAAATATGGGCAACAAATGTGAAATACAGACAACATAATAAAATACAAATGTCTTCTGTTTAAATGTTTAATTGAAAAGAAGAAGAAAAAAACAGGACATGCAGTCACATTCCACTGTGAGGTTGCTTGCTGACTTATATAAAAGTTTCAAACAGTTTGTGATCAATTCTGATTCTCTTCAGCAGAATTTATACACACAGAATATACACAGAAACTAAATGTTGGAAAGAAGAGAACTGTTTAGAAAATTAGAGGCAATAAGGAGTGCTAGGTGTATCCACAATTGCTTATTTTGTCTCTTGGAACATTACATTCAGCAAGTGTGTAGTGAATGGATTGTTCCCCTTTCTTACATATTAATAACATAAAATGTCTACAATGTAAAATATTAATAGCCAATTACTTTATTTTATTGTAACTTATCCATTTTACATTTTTTATATATGGCCATTTACCATAAAATGTTTTGTGTGCTAAATTAAAATATCAACTTTTTTTTTAAATGTAATCCTTCTGTAATAAAATAACACTTTAAACATATATCTTGTCTCATTCATGATCAGCTAGAACCCTGATGGAAATATTTAACTTAGGGACAGAAATTAATTAAAAAGATCTGCTTTCTATGCTGCAATTCTTTTTTCACTACGTTTCTTAACCCCCCCCCACTTCCTCATAATTTCTAGAGGTCTGCATGCATTATTTTAGCACAGGTTTGATGGGATGGCATATTTGTGCTTCTCTAAAGTGGAACTTGCAATGTTGTGTGGATGAACACAGCTGTCCTATATGGATGACTGCTGGGATAAAGCTGTCAGAATAATAGCAGGCGTGCTTAATTAATTAAAGTGTAAATAAATTATCCATGTATTTTAAACACATATTTAGTGTAAAATATTGTTTTTTATAATTCAAAATATTGTCTTTATTATATATATATATATACATACATACACATTTCTTTTTGTGGAAAAGCTGTGTACAGTAAAAAATAATCTATTTCATAGTATGATATGGTAAATACCTTTTTTCAATTATTGGAATTCAACTGCGGATGTTAGTTTCTTTGATTTAATTGTAGCAAGACTTATATTAATTGTCTGTATGCTTGTATTTTTGCACCTGTTCAATCTTTTTAACTAATAATTAATAAAGTGTTGGCTGCCAATGCTAGTCAGTGAAAAAGTCTGGAGAGCACATGCCTATTACATAGGATAGGTAGGAATTTATACGTGTATTCACTGTATTGCAGGACAGAGTTTGGCATCATAAACATCTATATGTTCCTAAATTAATGTTTCTTTATTCACTACAGTTTGGGAAAAATATATATTCCCTTATTAAATATATATCAGGGCGATTATTTAATTATTGTGTACTTTGTTGAATTTCTGTGCTTAAATTGTGACTGCTTGCTGCCTGTATTCTGATTACTGCTTGTTGCTGAAATTCTGCACAGTATATATTTGTGGATAGTTCTCAATTGTTTCTGTTAGTTTTTGAGCAGAAATCATGCAAAGATAAAAGCTGGTCCAAGTAACGTGTTAGTAAACCACAGCAGAAGTCCACATTTTAATCAGCAATTTTCCTTTAAAAGGTAAAGTCGTTTTGAGTGATGCACATGTTTGTTCATTGTATTTTTTTAAATATCTTTTCATTTTGTCTATATTCTGGGTTGCACTCTGCCCTTTATTCATTTGCACTTTGTATATTTTATGCAGTCTTACTTCAACTGGTTTTTCATTACATTTGCAAAATCAGTTGAGGGTCCATTAGACACTTTTCTAGTTCAAGATGACTGTAAAAGGGTAAATATTAACCCATTGATGCTAGGTTTGTTACAAACCCCCTCCCCCCCCCAAAAAAAAAAAACTACCATCTTTTTTTGCCAATAAATAACAAAAATTAAAAAAAAAAACATAATCAGCAAGATTTAAATCTAGTAATTGCTTGTATTGCGTTTATTTCCACCTTTTAATACTGAGTTTCTGTGCTCAGATTCAGGAACAAGATTTGATCTGTGGGTGGCCCTATCTCCTTCACAAAAATGGATCATTCAACTTTTATCCAAGGGGAAATTGTCAGCTGAACAGTGCTTGCCGCTACAGACAGGTTCAGGTATTCTCACAGCTACTGGCGGACACAGCAGAGATTCAGAATCTGTCAGATTTTTTCGATCAGCCTCACTGACTGAATGAAAAAAATCTCCCTGTGCGTGCCCAGCTGTAGGCGTTTTGGCAAACATGGAGAGTTCTTTATGCACAAAAAATGTATTGTATGTGCTTTACATTTATAAAACTCAAGAAATTAATTCATCACACCCAAAAAAAAGTAATGAGCTGACCCCTTATTTTATACATTTTATAGTAATTCTGTCCTAAAAATGGGTAGTTCAAACAGTATACAGTTCCTTGCAAACGTATTCACCCCCTCTTGTTGTTACTATTTTTTTGCATTACAACCTGGAGTGAAAATTGATTTTTGGGGAGTTTGTACCATGTGATGTACACAACATATCTACTACTTTGTATGCACAAAATCATTTTTATTGTGACACAAACAATATTTAGGAAAAAGAAAATCTTTAGTGTGCATAAGTATTCACCCCCCAAAAGTCAATACTTTGTAGAGCCACCATTTGCTGCAATTACAGCTGCAAGTCTCTTGGGGTCTCTATTAGATTAGCACATCTAGCCACTGGGATTTCTGCCCATTGTTCAAGGCAAAACCTCTCCAGGAATTTCAAGTCAGATGGGTTGTGTTGGTGTAAAGCAGGGGTAGCTAAACTCTGGCCCTCCAGCTGTGGTGGAACTACAAATCCCATGAGGCATTGAAAGATTCTCACAGCCACAGACATGACTCCCGGAGAGAGATGCATCATGTTATTTGTAGTTTCACCACAGCTGGAGGGCTGGAGTTTGGCTACCCCTGGTGTACAGCAATCTTCATGCCACAGTTTCTCTATTGGATTGAGGTCTGGGCTTTAATTAGGCCATTCCAAGACATTTAAATGTTTCTCTTTAAACCACTCCAGTGTAGCTTTAGCAGTATGTTTAGGGTCATTGTCCTGATGGAAAGTAAACTTATCTGGCAGGCTGAATCAGGTTTTCTACAAGAATTGCCCTGTATTTAGTGCAATACATTTTTGTTTCCATTCAATCCTAACCAGTTTTTCAGTCCCTGACGATGGAAAGTATCACCACAGCATGAATGATGGGCATGTATATATGTTTACTCTTTTACTTGGGAAAGGATTTGTAATTTTGGCCACACATTACTGCAAGTCTGCAACATCACCCTGCTATCATTACTGACTGGCCATGCCTTGTTCTGCACTGTGTCTTTGTGCATGGGTGGCCCTTTTGGCAGAGGCAGGGCTTTGCTTCCTTGTATCAGAGCTGCCCCATGATGATTGGATAACTGTAGCAGGTGAGGTAGAGTAAACACAAATCCACAAATTGAATACAAAAGCAGGGAGATCCTGGCACTGCAGGCCCTCAGGTCCACCTCTCTAGCAAGGACAGTGAGCAGCACCGTAATTGTATCAGCAAATCTCAGTCTGATTTACTAAAGAAGTTAGGAATCTTCACTGAAAAAATGTGTGAATATTCCCTTTTGTTATCCAGTCATGTGAAAAGCATCCGGTATTCAAAGTTAATAGGAATGTGCTTTGCACATGGTTGTATAATTGAAGTGAATATTTACACAATTTGTTCAGTGGAAATGCATTTAGTAAATCAGCATCTAACAGTGTCAGAAGCTGCATTACGTTAGATGGCCTTATATTGACGATATCAAACTATGAGGCTTTAGGCACAGTTCCATGTCAAAAAGTACCCTGCTGATTTATAGGAGGAATTCAAGACCAAAGGTAAATCTTTCAGGGCACTGCTTAGGTGCAATACAAACAATTCTATGGGGGGAATTTATCAATTTGGTTACATTTCTGATTTCTAGTGCATATAGAAACGGATTTATTATTCTATTTTATGTCTCATTCTTAGGTGTATGAAACAGCGTTATCGTTGCGATACTTTAACCACTTGCTGACCGGGGTATTAAACCCCCTTCCTGGCCAGGCCATTTTTCAGTGTTCAGCGCTGCAGTACTTTGACATTTATTAAGTCATACAACGCTGTACTGAAATTAAATTTATACAATTTTGTGGGGACAGATAGAGCTTTCTGATGAAGGGGCGTGCCCCAGAAACGCGTAAGCCTTTGATCTCACAGAACTAGGTTCTGATGAAGGGGGCGTGCCCCAGAAACGCGTAAGACTTTGATCTCACAGGGGCAGTGGACGTTGACAACATACATCCGTTTCAGACTTCCTCTGCTAGAAGATTTGATTCCTGTCGTTTCTTATATGCCTTTTTACTACCGATTTTTTGTAAGTAGAATACAAGCTGTATACTTTTATCATTAAATATTCGTTTTTACACTATGGAGGCACTCTTTTTCGTTTCTTGTTTCCCAGATTGGTGGTCTGCCTGACCTGAGGGAGCTGCCTCTCCAGTGTTTCTTTTGTTCAGCTGCAATTGGCCGCTTCACAGGTGGAGGCGCCGGTACTTTTCTTGTTATTAGATAACTAAAGTACTGACGTGGACATGCATATCAGCCCACCAACCAACTGTGACAGCATAGTTCTGTTGCCAGAACCATATATTGCCTGTTGAGTGATATCAAAGTTCTAGCACAGAGCACAAATGCCATCCCCTGACCAGCAATGTTCTCTTCCTCTACATTTGTTCCTCCATCACTTTTTCGTATCTCCCTGAGCTGCTAAGTGCCAGCTTTTAGTGCCAGTTATTGAGAGTTCTCAGGCTGCTTACATTACACCTTAGTTTACATTTACTGTCTGACATCAAATTGTAGTTTCCAGTGCGTGTTCTCCTGTGCCACCAGTCCCCAAGCACCAGTGGTGTCACGTTTGAGTAGAATAAGTGAGTCAATTGTCCCCCCATATCTGAAAGTTCTTTGCAACAAGAAACCTAATGGAAGGTCAGTATGTGCTGCTGGTTGGATTGTGATTGAGGTAAACCTAATATTTTCCTATGTCTGAAACTGTGGATCGGTTTTAATGCAAATCTGATATGGCCTTAAAAGTGACTAAGGGCCCATTCACATCAATACTTTGTGGTAATGCATCGTACAAGTGTGAAGGTGAATGAAAGTTGATTACTAAGTAAGTAGTGGGGCTTATTCTTCACTTTGAAAGATGTTAACAGTCTGAGCCGAGGATCCAAAGGGATTTTTCACAAAGCGCTATGCAGGTACTTGATGGAACCCCAAGATGCCTGCACTTTAGCAGTATTATTACCTTAGGAATTGTGTAGGACAGGTCATTTTAATTTGTAGGACTTCAAGAAAGCGATTTGGAGCTTGCTGAAAGCTTCAGGCTAGTATTAGTCAAAAATAAACCAGAGTCACCTGTAGAGGAAAACTGAAATGCTCCATTATCACAGGTTAAAAAGATTTTTTTTTTAACATGGCAATGTAATTTTGTGTATTGTAGACACTATAGTCATCAGCTACACAACATATTCTGCATATACCGTATATACTCGAGTATAAGCCGAGTTTTTCAGCCCATTTTTTTTGCTGAAAAGTGCCCCCCTCGGCTTATACTCGAGTCAGCATTTCTTGTTTAAGGGGATGTTTATTGTAGTGTAGTTGTATCAAGTGTAGTACATAATGATAACAGTGCCCGTAAATATAATCCTTAGTCCAGGTGTGTTTTCTTTTAGAGTTTGAACACACAATAATCATATTTTCTGCAGAAAAACAAATTGTTTAAACCCACACATATGAAACACACCACGTGTTATCATTGTTAGATTTATATTGTGGTTACTGACTACAGTTTACCACCCACACAGTATTGGAACTCTATGTTAAACATTTTACAAAATATTCAGCATTTTCAATGATATTTTGTATTATTTTCTACTGAAAAATATTGAGAAATAAGGTGCAAGGTGTCTGTGGTTTATATGTAGGGAGCATGCTTGTTTCCCATAGATACTATGAGGTCTACTTGTAATGGATTTCTATGCATGGTTAAGACCAATACAAGAGTGTCTCTATCCAATTGTGCTCTTAGCATAGTTTACCTATAGAGCATTACTGCTTGCACATAACTAAAGTGACATTTCAGAAAAGCCACCAAAGAAAACAAAATCTTAGGTCTGTATCACAAAGTTTGGAGTTAAACTGCCCATAAAAATGTCAAAAGGTCTTAAAAACGTCACTGACTGCATTGCTATACAAAGTTCCAATATAGGCTTTGTGACTTCTTACAGCTATTTAAAAGCATTGCTAAGATTTGACACATTAAGTGCACACCTGAAGTATTTGTTAGAATTGTCACATATTTCCTAGATCAGGGTTATCATTGCCACTAATGACTTGTCCAATAGAGTAGCGTAGAGAACAGTGATGTTCTACGGTACTTCATAGACCCGCAGACCCGCACAGCAACATAGTGCAGTCTTGTCATATGCAGTCTTTCCTTCATTATTTCAAGGAACTACTCTCAAGGCTTGACAACACAGACCTTTACTCCAGAATGTCTGTTAACAGGGCAGCATAGTGGTATAGTGTTAGCACTTCTTAGCTGTGAGCGGCCGGTGTCTCTCCTCCCACACCGCTCTGCCGCCTATCACAGTGCGCCAGAGCGGTGTGGGGGAGGAGACAGCGCTGTCACAGGAGGCTGGGCTCTCCTCTCTGTGACAGTTCGTGTCAGAGAGGAGAGCAGGCTACAAACACTCAGCGATCAGTGATATAGCACCGCTCAGATGAGTCCAGTTATTGGCAGCTCTGCACGGAAGCTTTACAAGTTGTGGATCCTGTTTCTTTACAATATATCTTGAAGAGGTATAAATCCAAATTCCCAAACCAGTGCACCACTGATTAATTTCATGCAGTGTCCTGAGCCAAGGCTTATGACATGCGACCTCTGCTCCCTTGCCACCTTCTAATTGGCCCCCTTCAAAAACCACGGTTCATGTCTGACACTGTGGCTTCCCTAATTCAAAGGCAACCACCCTCTTCCAAAGTGAGAAGTCCTGCCCTTACAGCCCCACATTGCTTACAATGATGTGAATCCCTGCCTCACTGACATTATTCCTGAAGGTGCAGATGCTGTTTTTGGTTCAGGGTTTATGAGGCCATAAAGCTAATTAATTATTGGTCCTGTCTCTTCCTAATTTATAGGGTCGTATTTTTAAACCAGTTGCACAGCAAACAGCTCTGCAAACAAAATTTGCAGCAGAATATAGGCACTAGATGGAGCCGGGAAGCATAGAAGAAAACCTCAGTGAGTATTCTGACTCCGAGACCTCTATGCCTGGCCTGTATAAGCAGATATACTCACTGCGGACAATCCTCGTCAGATAGCTGAACTCGTCAATACCGATTCATTCAAAAGAGGTGTTTATTCTTTAACATCAGGGTTACAGCAGATGATAGGAACAGCAGATGAACGGTTATAGTATTGTGCGGTCAGAAAATGATGCCTTTCCTACGTACTGTGCAGATTACATGTGTGTTCTTGTTACATGTGGCTTCTAACTGTGGCCATGACACAGGAAGTACTGCACACAGGAAGAAGGAAGGGGCGTACACTAGGGGAAAATACGTCGTCACATGAGGAATAATGACAGAAAGCATGTTTGTTACAACAAAAGGCCACTAGATGGCAGCATAGGATAACACATGGATTTAGCTATGAGAAAATAGTTAGGCAAATCACACTATATAAATTCTAACCTATATAACAATGCTAATATTAACTGAGGCTATGCATCTCATATTCTATGCCCCTATTGGGGCGGCACAGTGAGTGTGTTCACATAACATTATGTACAGAATAAAGCAGTATTTGTTTTTTCATCACGTCTTTTCCATTTGTCTCATCTGCTCTAAAGCATGTTATGTACTGCTGTGTGGATTGTGTACCAACTTCCAGGGCACACCTTTATCTATATGGAACCCTGAGCATAGTCTTACTGTGCTGCTGCTCCAGCTTTATTTAGTATTTTCCAAAATAGCACAAATCAAAATTAGACAAACCAGCCTTGTGCTGAAAATGGCAAAAGGAGTATTAGCCGCTATAATTTGGACAAAAAAGGAGACATCAATTTGGTTTCGGTACATTTTAACTAAACCCAAATCAAAAATGTACCGGTATTACAATCAGAATGATGGCAGATGTTAGGGAGTTGTGATGTATTACCAGGACTAGATTTTTTTCCATATTTACAGATGTCATGTTTCAAGTATCTAGAGGGATTTATTGTTGTCAGAAGGGGGAAAATAATTGCTAATGTTTTATATCACTTCCAGAAATGTTTTGCTGCTCAGCAAACGATTTAGGGCCCATTCACTACTTTGTTCAACCGCGCTGCATGGTATTGAAAAAAATGTAAGGTTATGCACATGGGAGCAAAGAACGTGTGGGCAAACTATTACTTGAGGGTAACTACATTAGAGAAGTCAACCATGGAAAAAGACCTTGGGGTGCTCATAGATCACAGATTTGGCAATATTAAAGGAGAACTAATAAGAGGTGAGCGAACCTGGTATGTGTTCGCTCACCTCCCGATCTACTGAGCCGACCTGTGACAGTCTCATTGTCACAGGTCGGCTAGAACTATGAGGTGAGTGGAAATCACTCATCTCATAGTTCTCCTTTAAGCAATGCCAAGCAGCAGCCAGCAAAGCTAACAAGATACTGGCATGTATTAAAAGAGGGATCGCAGCAAGGGATAAAAGAGTAATACTACCACTGTATAAATCACTGGTTCGACCTCATCTTGAGTATGCGGTGCAGTTCTGGTCGCCAACTCTCAGGAGAGACGTCATCAAGCTGGAAAGAGTTCAGCGAAAGGCTACAAAATTAATTAAAGGGATAGAAGACCTGACTTATGAGGACCCCCTTCAGCAACTAGAGGCAATTCAACCAGACCTTATTGCAGTCTTCATAGTCATCAATGGGGATCCCAATATTCGGAACAAACTGTTCAATCAGAAAATTGTATGGAGAACATGGGGACACAACAGGAGGATGGAGGAAAGGGTGTTCAATCTCAGAAATCGTAGGGGTTTTTTTTTACTCTGAGAGTAGTGAAATTCCCTTCCACAGGCGGTAGTCTCCGCCGAGAGCATTCAAATTCAAGAAACTTCTAGATGAGTTTCTTATTTCACTTGATTTACAAAAATCAGGGCAGTGTTAGAGTCCAATAAATACAGTCACACACACCCATACGTTGAACTGGATGGACCCTTGTCTTTATTCAACCTTATCTACTATGTTACTATGTATTGCGGAGTAGTTTAGTGCATTTGGGATGCCATTGAAATAAATGGCAACACATCTGCTGCATTGTAATGCACGGTAGGTGCATTGCATGATAGCGTACGTTACTCACACGGAGTTGTGTGATTAACACACCGCATTGGTGTGAACGGGACTACTTTACTTAAAATATGTGTGGTTATTGGCAAGTCTTGTTGCTGACTTCTAATATTTATTGGGGACTCCAGTGTTCAGAATTGCCAGTTACACTTAACTGCTTAGGTCATTAGAAAGTGAAATGATAGCAGCACAGCTCCTAAGTGGATTGTCTATACTGTAGAAGAAATGTCTGGTGAGCAGAGCTGCAAGAAAGTGACATCTTCATTATAACTTTGAAAAGGGTGGGGAGACTCGACTCAGACAGTTTTGGGATATCTCACCAGTGGCATCTTTGAGAGATATATAACATCAAGTAAGTGATTAAAGAACCAGAACATACACAAATTGAACGCACCAAGTTTTATTGGAGCTCACTGTCCTCCAATGACTGCTATACTGAATACAGAAGACTGGAAAGATCTCCGGAACTGATTCTAACATACAGCAATGGAGAAAATTTGTTTTATATGATATTTTCAGGGACAAATCGTCAAAACACTGTCTTGTCCCTAGAAAACAGGAATATGTGCCAGCTATGATGGGGCAAAACTCAAAAGCCTCTTATGATAGAATGAAAGAATGTGACAGGATGAGAACTAAGAGATGCTGGCCTCTTTGGCATCACTGACTCTCTATCGGTACATTTGATAAACACACAGGGAGGTCTCCAGCTATCATCTGATAGCTTGGGTTTCTCACAAGGACACCTTAACACCTAAATCTGCGTTTAAGTCCATGCTGTATTGAGTATCTTCATGTAATGGCATGCATTGGTGTATTTTCATTTTTGCATGCGCCCAACCATTTTCTTTTGGGCCCTCAATACATGTTCATGCCTATGTAAATAAACAGTAAAAACATATATACATTGGGGATGCACCGATGCTGTTTTTTTGGTATCGAGTACAATTACCCGGGAAACCGGCTCCATGCTGTTTGGCCGGCTCCATGCTAATTGGACGGGAAGCTGGCTTCCCAGCCAAGCAGCATTGAGCCAGCTTCCCAGTCAACCAGGAAGGGGCCCATACTGATTGGCTGGGAAGCTGGCTTCATTAAATTCCATTGACACAGCGTGGTGCGAGGTGGTTGTACTGCGTTGCTCCACACTACGCAGAAAAAGTACTGTGTGCCAATTTAGGACAAGGTGAATTGCCTTGTCTCTGGACGGGGCTGTGATGGAAAAGGCGGCTAACACCGTCCCAACAATTCTGTTGTTAACGGACCCTAAGGCTGCATTCACACTGTTCTGTGTGCGTTGCAGTGGGTGTGGAAACATGGTCACATAGGTGTGACTAGACCCATATGGTTTCTCTATCAAACTACACTGCAGTGCATAGAAGTGAACCAGTCATATAGAAATCAATGGGATTCCCATGCAGCAAAATGCCTGGGTTTTGCTGCATGAACCTGGACCAATGTAAATAAGCCCCAAGGAGTAATGTCACACTAGAAACTTTCTGACAGAAATTTGTAGCCACTACAAAGCTTGTTTTCTATGACAATTTGTTGCTGAATACAGAGTTAAAGTTGTAACCGACTACAATGCTTATCTAGGCAGCTATAAATCAGGACAACTCCATTGCCATCAGTAGTTGCATTGAATAACACGCATAGCTTCTGAAGCTGGGGATTCTTCCACTAGCTCCAAATACCGCAAAATGTATTTCATTCAGCAACTGAGCAACAAATTAATTGGAGTTTCTGCAACACAGACATGTCATTGACTAATGAGAAACTCTGTAGCTGCTACACATTGCTTCTATAAATCACTTTTATGACTTGGTCCTTGGTTTAAAAATGTGCTCTGGAAATTCTTCTCATTTTCACCAGTAACCACATCATCATTTCTTTGTATCTTTTTAATATGCAAGGCACTAGTTGGCAGTTTTGCCAATGTTCACATTTCATAGTCGGTGGGCACAGTGCATTAGTTGACACCTGCCACTGCTGGCTACATTTTCTTTTGATGGCCTACGTGTGTGCCCTAAGGCTTTCCCTTTTCACCATTTGAATGAATGACCTGCAGAGCGCAGGGCTGTTCCTACTGTGAAGCAAAGTGAAATGTATTTCAAATGCTTTAAAAATTATTTAAGAGGTGGAAAAGCAACAGGTTTATCATGTGGTAAATGTGGGAGTTTAGTTCATTGTTAGGACCTGTATTCACTCTGTCACCAGAGCTTTCCTTTCAACTACAAACTTTCCATAAGATTATATGTGCATTTAACGTATTTTATGCATGCTGTTTACTTGTAAAAACGTACCTTGTGTAGACATCCAAAAGATGCGAGTCTGCTGCTGGGTGCCGCCATCTTGATGTGGTGTCAGCAGTCCCAACAGACTCACGACTGTAAAATTGCTCCTCCCCCAGCAGAGGAGGAGCTATGACATGCAAGGAGACAAGGAGCTATACTAGGGCATTGATTTTTCCTGGAGTAGTCAAATTTTCTAACATGTTCAGGTGCATCGCAAGTAAATAAAACAGTGTTTATCAAAAGAAAAACTCTACAAATAAGCATTTCAAATACGCACTATTTCTGTGCTTGTTTAAGTTGGTGATAGGGCCTCTTTAAGGCAGACTTTTTTTTGTTACCTGAAAAGACCAAGCATTTGAGCATTTGTCTTCCAACTGGATGTTGCAGTCTGATAGTACTCGGACTTGTCAAACAACATTGAACAGAAGATAAAGGTATACTCGCTTTAATAGAGGCTTAAAATGTAAATAACAGGATTTTTGTATTAACCGTAAAATCCCATTCTTAGAGTTCATTGCAGGACACAGGATTCAGAGAAAGTTATACTGCTGCCTACAGGAAGATGTGGACACTAACAATCATAAAAACCCCCCTCCTATTTCCAACATTTCTCAGCTCAGCAAGTAGTGCAGAGAGCAAGAGCAGAAACATAGAGGGGTGGGACCTGTGCCTCTAGGGTGATGCCAGCCATTTATATATAGGATTCTTAAAGTGTATTTCCACTTTTGCAGCCAAATTGGGATAACACCTGCTTTATATTTGTTACAGTAAACTACATAAAAAGGACTAGAGGCCACCACCCAACATTGGTTTTAAGCATAAAGGGCATAGGGGCTTCTTTTCAGTTAGACCAGTTACATTTTAGAACTCTCTGCCACAAGCAGCGGTATCAGCAGAGAATCTTGAATAATCCAAAATTCAATTAGATACCTTTCTAAGAGACCGTAACATACAGGGGTACAGGTACTCTTAACTACTAGACCACACAGGGACTCATATACGCACGCACAACTCACACCCAGACACACAAAGGTTGAACTTGATGGACCTGTGTCTTTTTTCAACTTCACATACTATGTTGCTATGTAACATGTTCCCATTCACATCACAGAAGCTAAAAATACTTAAAAATGTTTCTTTCAGTTTAAATTGCTTTTGCTTGGGTTAGGGTCTCTTGGCTTCTTAAGGGTTAACATTTCTAATTGCTTCTCCTTCTTTGTAGTGTTAAGAGGGGTTGAAGGATTAAAAGTCTGGCTTCTCCATTTGTATGTTAATGAGAGAAACACAATCCCTAAATTTCAATCTTTCTATAAAGACAGATCACTGTGAAGGTGCTGAGAAAAACCTGGACGGAGCCATGTTGCCAAAACATCTTAAAGGGAAGAAATATATTTTTTTCAATTTTTGTTCTGTATGTTGTGTAAACATATAGAGGGGTTTTCTCAAATTTGACTGCAAAAGTGGAAATACACTTTAAAGTGTAGATTTGAAATACTTCTTACCTTTTAGTTGTTTCTTTGGAGCAGGTTTATACATAGGGGCTGCAAGCTATTCTGAATAATTTCAAAGTGCAATTAGAGGGACAAACTGAGGAAAAGAGCATTAACATACAATGTACCACAGAAGGCTTGAAATCTTTAACCTTTTGTTAGGACAGTGTTAAAATCTAGTGTACAACTAGACAACAACAAATGAAATCTTCTAGCCCAATACAGACAGCGTTATGTATGGTAACCAAAACTCCACAGTTCCCTTCTATGTAATACTACATAGAAGGGGAAAGCTAGGTAGGATTTTTAAAGTGACACTAAACTCTGGAGTTAAATCTTAAAAATGAATTCAAGTACCTTAACTATTAACAACAATGTATCTTATTTGTGTATCACTCGGCTGTAGATCCTCAAATCATCTCTGAATTGGTGCTGACACTGTCCTTCCATCTGGAGGGTGGCTACTTTTGTTTCCCATGGTCCCTGTGTGTGTTGTAAAGTTGCCACCACTCCAAGCTAATTTCTGTGATGGATTTCAATCTCAATACAAATTAGTACACTAAACGTGAGATTGTAATCCATCACGGTTTTTAAGATTTAACTCCTGAGTTTAGTTTCACTTTAACCAGTTGACATCCGCGGTGTTTCAAATGAGGGGCTCAATGAGATCTACCAACGTAAAAAACACCTGCATTCAGGGGCGTGAGGGTGCATTGAAGTCAATGGCACCGCAGCCAGGCAGGCCCCTAACCCACAGTGCGATCGTCTGCACCCGGAACTCAGGCACATTAATTCCGCAAAAATTATCCGTGCACTATTTTTGCAGATCGCACTGGACAGGAATGAAGGCACCAATGTGCCTGCGTTCCGGGTGCGGGCGATCACACTGTGGGCGGGGGGCATGGCTGCGGTGCCATTGACTTCAATACAACCACACGCCCCTGAACGCAGGGAGTCGGCTGGCTTACATTCCAGTGTGTCCTAGAGGCCCCGGCGTCCTGTCCTCCCGTGGTGCTCGTGTGGCCGACGTTGCACATGGGGAGAGGTGTCCTGCCCCTTTCCATCTGTAGCGTCTGACACATTCAGCCAGCAGCCGCACCAGCACTGCGGGAGCATAGCACTAGCCAGTTCCTTTTGCGCCCGAAGCAAGAAAAAAAAAACGATAATTTTTTTTTTTTTTGAATTTTTAATTTTATTTCATTTTTTATTTACATTTTTTTTTTTTACTATTTTTCTACAGCCTCTGTTCTAAATGAATGGTAAGCACAGAGGCTTCCCATTCATTCAGAAAATATTTTACTATCATCCAGTTTCTGAATGGGGACGAGCCTCTGTACAGAGTTCTTCTCCCCATTGAAAAACTCATAAATGAAAAGGAAGTGATGTAAATCACACCCTGTTCATTCATAACTGGGGACACATAGTACTATGTGTCCCCAGTTATTTACAAACACTGGAGTGATTGTCCTGCACAGAGGATTGGTACATATCACTGATATGTACCAATCCTCTGCAGCTCGGCCACGCACACGGGGGCTCAGCTTCTCCTCTGGATCCCCCATGCTCTCCATAGCAGAGGCGGGGGGGTGGACAGAGCCGCTGTCACAGAACTAAGGCCGAGCGGTGAGGGGAGAGAGAGGCGCTGGCTGTCAAATTGACCTTATGGGCACCCCTGCTCTATAGGGATCATCAGAGGTTTATTAGGACGAGACACGGCTGAATATCGTGCATTGCAGTTTGGCCCATAACATCTTGCAAACTGCAATTAAATCCTGCAGCGTTAAACCCGAGAGAGGGGCCACACCTGACAGAGCCAAGAAATGTGAGGACCAAAGCTGGGGGGCAACATTCCAGGCTGTTAGGTCCTTAAGAGGGAACACTGCAGGCCACCCTGGAACTGTTACATGATTGAGAAAATAAAATGCAATGTTATCACTTGTGTTTATTGCTCTGGATTCAGCATTGATTACTGACCATTGACAGGCTGGGGGCGCGGAGGTGACCTAGGTGTGTTGCTTGACTGCAGTTAATAAAAATCAGGCCACGTTTCATTTTAGACACTTTGATTTATTAAAGTGTATATATCACAACTTTTTTTTTTCAATAGCGTTTCAGTTTTCAATAGAGATGGGGCAGATTAGAATCCTGGTCAAGTTTATATTGCTGTGGGCCTGCTCGGTAGATTCACCCTCTCTACTAAAGTGACAAACATTTACAAAATTCTAGCTGACCCAATAAAACTTGGAGAATTGAAGCAGGACTCCGGTCAGGACTGGTGGTCCTACATTGTACGAGATAATGTATGAGCTGCTTCCTGCAGCTTTGGAGGACCAGACATTTGGCAGGGAAGATGCCTGCAAGAGCGATAAATAAGGCAAGTATGTAATTCTGTCTAGTACAGTCCCCCAGATAAATGAACTTTACACTGTTACCATAAGGAAAGTGAACTTCAGCTTTATCTCTTCCACTTGTTAATTCGTAATCATTGTGACCATGATGTATTTCTTTGACATCGATGTACCCATTTAAAAAATCCCCAGACTTCCATGGCAGTTTTTAAATACAGAATGAAACATTGCCTGTCATACAAGATGTACAGTAAAACATTAATAATATCATATACCTTTTACAGAAACTTTCTTTACAGTTACAGTATTTATACCTTCATTTCATTTTTACATTTCTGTTTATTATTATAAATCTATCTATAAAAAATGAAATTAAAAGTCCTCATGTCTTAGTTCACCATTGTTAGCTGTGCTTATTGTTTCAGTATTTAAAATTACAGAAAATATCAAGTCTTTATTATAAAGGTAATGTAATGATTTTCTTCCGATAAGAGCAAGATAACTTGAAATTTATCTGCCTGCGCCAATTGGCTTGACTTTTTTCTCCTTATGACATTTGCCTGAAAAAAGTTAAAGCTTTGCACTGATTTTCTTTGGCACTTTGCTGTCTCTTTCCTGGTGTGGTTGAGGATAATATGCCCATGGAGCTCTTGGGTTGGGAATGCCAGCAATGGGAGCTTGGATGGTGTTATCAGGGATGTTAAAGGCGGAAACTACCTTCAGGGCATCATCTTTCACCAGCTCGCACAGCCCAAGTAACTGTAAAACAAAAACAAAATGATCTGTAAGCGTGATACACAGCTATATACTCTATGGTGACTCACTCAGACCGTAGAACTACTTAGATTTAAAGCAAACACTGCAAGCAACCTGGGGCTTCATAACAGGTCACTGCTGCACAATCAGTACTTGCTGAACATTTAAGGCTCTGTAATAGAAGCACATTTATGTTGTGACATATTCTGCAGAGCTGCCATAGTAGCAATGTGCCTCTATCAGAGTCAACAATAAAGTAGAATACCTCTAGAACTGAAAATTGCAGATCTGTATAAGAGTAAATGTACTTGTACTTGACAGAGTCAAAAAAGAGGACTGCACACCCTTACAGAATTGTCTATTATGAACATACTCCCCCCATATAGAGCTACTCCTCATTTAATGGCCTACCTGTTTGACAACCACTACTCCTCCCATGACACATTAAACAAATACTGGATTCACATAACAACACCATGGGGTGAATTTATCAGAACTGGAGCAGACACAATCTGGAGCAGTTGCCCAGGGCAACCAATCAGCTTCCCTCTTCAGTTTGCTCAAGTAAGATTTAAAAATGAGACAGAGAAGCCGATTGGTTTCTGTGCAAATCTGCTCCAGATTTTGTCTGATCCAGTTTTGATAAATTCCCCCCTGTGTGTTGTATCAACCAATCAGGTTAACATGTTTCCTTTTGTAAATTAACCAAACTGAATATGTCAAAATCATTAATCTTTATAATGCAGTTCATAATGAATATCAGTAGAGCAAGCCATTATAATAATTTCAATGTGTTGCATATCATTGCAATGGTGGATGCACCTGTATCCATATTGCAGTGAAAATGTTATGTATATTAGAGAACAAATCTTTACCTTTGCCACTGTGAATATGCACATTTAAATGAGACCGCTAAAGCTCAACTCAAGGCTCACTTCCACAGTGTATATAGAAAAACTTGTTGCACTCCTTACCGTATACCCCAACGGCAGGGGAGGGTGCTTGTAGTGCAGGGGTCAGCAACCTTTTACACACCGAGTGCCATTTTTGCAACCAACAGACAACCGAGTGCCATTGAACAATAGTGCACCATGGTATTAGCAAATTTCAGTTTTTGTACTCATAGTTGTACTGCTAATAATAAGTTAAACTCATTCTTCAATCTGACAGCCGGCTCGAGCAAGCTCTCAAATGCAAAAAAATTAGTTTGCGTGCCAGCCGATGTGGCCTCGCGTGCCAAGCCGGGCACGCGTGCCGGGGGTTGCCGACCCCTGTTGTAGTGACTGCGGGAGGCACCGCTAGTTGCATGAATCACTTGCAGTAATGTCACTAGCACACCAAAAATCCTTTCAGGATAACCATGTGTTCATTTAATAAGAACCATGTCAAGTAAAACAAGCGCTTTCGGTGCCACACAGGGTCACTTCATCAGGCTTAACAATGACGTTAAGCCTGATGAAGGGACCATGCGTGTCCCTGAAAGCTCTTGTTTTACTTGACATGGTTCTTATTAAATGAACAAATGGTTATCCTGAAAGGATTTTTGGTGTGCTGGTGACATTTCTTCAAGTCACTCCCACAGTGGCCCCTTCCCCTCGGCTGTATTTTATGCTTTATAAAAAAAATTTTTTATACTAACGATTTTCTAGGCCAAGAGATGAGATGTGCAAGGTTCTCTGCCAATCATTTCCTGCAGTTGGATGGTTCTGAATGATGCAGAGAGAAGCACTGATGTCACATCAGCGCTACTCTCTGCATCAAATACACTCTGAATGCAGGATACCATGGACCCCCTCAGGGAGTGGGTCCATGAAGACTTGCACATACAGTGTGTGCTCAGCTGGGTATCATTTGATCTGGAAGACTGATGACATTTTGTAGCACAGAAAAGTACTGTCGGTGGCAGCACCAGAGAGCAGATGATTATGCCAGCCAGAGATGCTTTTTTATTTTTAACTCTGCCCGGGGGACAATATTCGTTTTAAATTTGGGCTTTAACATTTAGTTATTGCTCCTTTTTCTATCATGACTAGCCACTCAGCATTGTCCTAGCTTATTTATGTCAGTTCTTTGGTCAAGATTCGGGCTTTCTGTTATTTAAATATGTATGTACCCTTCAGAGTTTAGAGTGTACTTATAGTGATATTCAGCATAATTAAAGTGTAATTTTACCTTTGGTGCAGTTTCACTTATATGGTAGGTCTGCAGCCCTATACTCGCATGTCCCTTAGATATTGCACACTCGATTGCATGGTCACATGTTAAAATGTTCCTAGCCGGGCCTAAACATGTCTAATCGATTTGTATGGACTTCCGAGTACGAGCTTGGTCTCAGAAGTCTAAATAAATCTATTCAAATACACAGTGCTTGTTGGGGCCTGGTTGGGAATACCTTGCTGGATTGGGTGTGGTTGAGTATATGAGCAGGAGGTGTCTACCTTAAAGGTGGCCATACACTCTACAACCATCGCAAGACTTTAGTCTTGCGATGGTTGTAAAGGGATTAAAAAAACGTACGATCTGCCTATCTTGGACAGGCAGATCGCACTCTCGATCATCGCAAGCCCGCCCCCCTGAGGGGCGGGCTTCCGATGACCGCAATGCTGAACGGGCAGTGTGCGCGTGCGCACACCGGCCCATTCAGCATTTATCTTCCGAGCACCGTTCTAACCAGCCGAGAATCGTACGATTCCCGGCTGGTTTTCGAACATGCTGGTTCGACAGAAGACGTGCGACCGTACAGTAGAAACGGTCGCACGTCTCCGTTCACACTGCTCGATTATCGTACGAAAAACCGATCGCATACGATTATCGTACGATAATCGTGCAGTGTATGGGCACCTTAAGAGTGTAACTGCACCAAAAGTTGCACTGCTCACTAAATGCAACACAAAGGTCTCGTTCACACCTAGGCGTACTGCATATGCGCGATCGTCGTGCGTTTTTTTAACCGCGATTCGCGGTAAAGAAGTCGTGCGACAAATGCGCGTTTCCGAAGGCTACTTGGCTGTATCCCAATGGAAACGCGCAACAAAACGGCCCAAAGTAGTACATGTACCTTTTCAGGCGTGGGCCGTTTTGTAGCGCGTTAGGGACGGGCGGAAATACGCCAAGGTGGGAACGAGACCATTGAATACAATGGGATTTATATTTTTGAGCGTTTTGTAGAGCGTTTGTCGAGCGTAGAACGCGCTACAAAACGTTCAGGTGTGAACGAGGGCTTATACCTACATAAGTATGCCAGTACAGGGAAAATAATCTCCAACAATACACTGTCTAAACACCAACGTGTTTGAACTCTATATTTTATAGCTATCCAATGTAAAGCAGATTCAAGCTCTTATCATACACACCATTCTTTCCGCTTCTTCAGTTTTGAAGAGTTATTTCTCACAAGTGGTCTTTAAAATGTTTGCTGTACCACTTCATTACTGCTGAACACTGTGTATCACACTTTCAATAACCTCTTACTTTGTAAGTTCCTCTTAAAGCAGAACTATACTTATATTACATATTACATAAAGAAAAAAACATATGTAATGGTTAGAGAAGGGTATAGAGTACTAAAATGTTCACCTTACTGTTCTCTTGCTTGCAATTATTATTCCCTCCAGCAACAGTCATAAAACTGGCATGGGGCCAAAGAGGAGGATGAGAGTTCTGGTACATCCAGACACTTTCCAGTAGACTCATGGCAGAGGCCATGTGACCAATGAAAACATTTGTAACTTTCACTTGGTAAAGTAATATGTTTGTGAGAGTGTATTTATGCTTTAACAGTTACTCTGTATTCTGCTATGGTATAAATGTTGTAAAGAGCTGCAAAATATTTTGCATTTGTATAGGAATAAAACATGATACTCCTTCACTGTGTTAATAGAGAGAGAAGCTAAGGCCATACACCTATCAATTTTTTCTGTTCAACCCGCTGGCTGAACGAAAAAAATTGACCCAATTCCTCCATCAACACAAACAACGTGTCGACGCTGTTTACATTGTATTCTGATAGCTGTCGCTGACAGCTGTCAGAATACCCGATCAGAGTGGGCGACTCATTGGCTGCTGGCTATGATCGACACCTTCCATCAGCTGATGGAGGAACGCCGCCTGAAAGGGAGCCGACAGCCCCACACACTGTGCAAATCTGACAAGTGTATTGGCACCTTAAGATGATCACACATGTATAAAGGTATACTAGGTATTTATATCACGAATATAGATTTGTAGCACTTTATTTTTTTCTGTTACAGATTAAAAGGATCATTATTACACAGATAAAGATAAGATACTTTAATATCGTTGTATACAAGACAAAGCGGAAATCTTTTTAACATCTATCCACGCCAGTAACAGCGTCAAAAATCCTGTATAAAAGTAAATAAACACAATAATAATAATAATCGGATCAATCATCCTAAAACCTCTTATATAAGTGAAATTGAACCCTACACCACCTCTTATTAATCCCTTACACTAAAACAGTCATTGATTTAATAAGCTAGCAACTGCACACGGAAATGACTGTTTCTTACCTTGCTAATCCGAGTGCAATACATCCTTAACCTGCCTGAGGGGAGAGCAGCAAACAAAGTATACCCTGGGCGTGTTCAATCACCCCTGATCTTAGAGGCTCGCCTAATAAGATGAAATTAACAATAGTATAGCTTCCTGAATTGTGGTGAATGTTTTATATTTTTTTTAAAGAAGTGAACTGTATGTTGTAAAAAGTGCATAAAACCGTGTAGAATAAACAGCAATGCAATACCAATTATAATGATAAAACAGTGTAAACAGAAGAAGCTTTCCCCTAAAGCAAACTATGCATTTCCTCACCGAGCGTATTTCCCAAACATGTCCCCTTTAGCTTTGCTATACAAGACTGGTCACAAAGCTCAGAATTACAGGTCTTACCGTTTTCTGTGCATGTTAAAACAGTGTTATCGTGTTTTTTGGTAACTACATTAGTTTCAGTTGTTGAATAAATACAGGTTCATCTTATTTTGGGTGCACTTTTTTATTTTTTTATTTGTGTGGCAATTCCTTAAAAAATTGCTTATTTCTCCTTTAATATATGTATGACAGCAAATAGATATTTATATACCTTTACTCTAAAAAGTAACATTTTAAGAAGCAATACCCGTTTAGAGTTATTGAAACTAGATTTTCTTTTCCTGAAACATTTTTTTCCATCTAGTCTGGAACCAGAACAAATGTGGCTTTTCAGTTTAATCAGCAATAACTTTAATAACTTAAATATTAAATTGTTAACTACCCAATAACTTTTTTTTACTACTTGTAAATGCTTGTATGTTTAGTATATAAGCTGCATTTTCTGTTTACTGTAAAGACAGTGGTATTTTTTTCTCTTTTACCAGGTCAATTCATCAGTCAGAAGGGAATAGATGTTCGCAGCATGAGTTTCGTGGGTGTATTTCCTGAAGACAAATAATCGCTGCTACGAACACTGCCAGTTAACCCATGCGTACATTTACAACGAAACATAGCCCAGCTCTGGTATTTAGAAAGAGCGTAGAGAGAAGTAACACAGGATAAATATAAGGTGAAAAAAAAAAAGATGATTATATTCTCAGACAATAATAGTTCTGCTATCAGTAATCATTCTGAGGTTATTTTACAATGTGTATAGGAAAGAAAACTGGAAAACTTTTACAACTAAATCAACTTTTTTGTTTCATTTGAAAAATAAAACATGATTGTTTTCCATTAGCAAACTGCTTCATTTTTGCTCTAATTTTATAAAAAGTGGTCCTTATGTTAAATATTTTTTTGGTGAGTAGTTTAACGTTTTTAAATCATGATCACTGGTGGAGTTATTGTGTGAGCCAACTGCAGCCAAAATGTAACTGCACTGCAGCCACTTTTGAGTCAATACTGTCCTTGAAAATGATATTAGGAATGCAAAGCTCAATCTAAGTGTCAATTCACACTTTATGGAATATGGTAACAGTGGCAATATTATTAGGTGTGTGGGACTGAGCGTTTCAACTCAGATGATTGCACAGAGAGAGCTGCCAAGGGTATAGGATTTGTTTCACCACACTGAAACTAATCGTGTGATAAGCAGAACATTCCACTTAACACCTTGAAGGAATTGTATTTTTATTTATAAAAATCCTCTAAATGATTCAGATATGAGCTTTTATTATCTTTGTTTAGTTTTTTTTGAATATGGCAAAGCCAGTTAACCAGTTATTTCTAATTTAATTTTTGACATATTGTGCTGCCAGCCTCAATAAATGATAGGCCCCTTTCACATGGGCTGATCAGGGGGGATCCATGCACGGATCCCCTCCTACTTGGAGCGGTACAGATCGGATGTCACCATGTCCGTCCAGTTTTTCCCCCAGCTTGTTATGGAGGAAAAAACTGCAGTGACCGGACCCCATGATGGTCTATGGGGAATCGGATGTAAATGGACTTGTGTCCCTTAACATCAGATTACCCCCGATCCAGCACGATCAGGTCCATCAAAACTGATCAGTTTGTTTTTCCAGACCTGACTAGAGTCGGTGGTAACTAGGTATAAACGTACACACATCTGTTTACACACGGCTTCCCATAGACTAGAATTCGATCCGATTGGGTCCACCTGAAAAACTGAAAGGCAGACCCGATTGGACCGCCCATGTGAAAGGGGCCTAAGTGGTATATGGTATAACAAAAAGCTTACCCATACTAATCTTCTGTTAGTGTATTAAATTTTTATGAGGCACCTTCTGGCTGCTAATCTTTGCATACTACTTTTGGTCTATGATAACCTGTAGTATCAGAAGCACTAGCATTGTTTCAGGCTCTTGCATAAAATTGTGTCTGTTTTATATTAGGGATTATCATGGTTCTGAGCCACCTTACATTTCTTAAGAGATTTGGAGAGCTGTCAGATGGTTTAGACTGATGGTAGGAGTATTAAAGATAGATAAGTATGGGATGCTGTGCACTATATGAACGCACAGTAAAAGGTCTTGCTCACATCAGACACCTAAACTTTCTTTACTGCATGACCTTTTCCCACCAATGTGTCGAGTTCTAATGCATTGTGAAAAGTCCTGTATGATGCATTTTGTGAGTGCTAATATGCATTTGGCCATTTGAGTAAACTGAATGAAATCCTGCCATATATAGCCAGTTTTGGGTACCAATTGGATAACAATTAGAACCCCTGTCAGGCTTTTATTGCTGTGTGTGTCCACTGTTGAGATACACCATCTCAATTTTTTTCTTGTTTATTGTCACAGAGGAAATCCTAAGAAATCTAGAATTATACAGCTGTCCCTGAAACAGGAGGTGACACTTGTTCCTGCCTAATGGGGAGTTTGTACTAAATTCTTTTAGTGTTTTCTAGACACAAAATGGGCCTAATATTTTACAAAAAGTTGAAAAGGGTAAAAGGAAGGTTTCAGCTTTTCATTGTTGATTTCAGCTTTCATTGTTCAATTAATTGTTTAAAAAAATCAAGTTATGGCAACTCCTCTTTTTAATTTCATGAAAACCAAAAGCTCCTTTATTGTGGAAATATCTCTATTATCGCGGTCATCACCCAACCGAATTCAAACCAGTACTGAAAAATGACCATTGCAGAAGTAATTTTTGACCGATGTTTGATTGGTTGCTGCGAGGTAATAATAAAATACAAATGGTGTCTTCATATATGTTATGGAATCTTTTTCAGATACATATTGAGTAAATTTGAGTACATCCAGAACACCATGGACATGTTTATTTACAGTTCTATGAATGGTTAAGTTCTGACTGACACACCTATTATCTGTAGCATGTTGTGAAATACGAGGAGGCTTGGTGCCTGCCTGGTGGATGCCTTGTATCTCTGCATTCATATTTGTACCGTGTTCAGCCTCGGGGCTTCCTGTGTTCTTTAGGAGATAATTATTACCTCGAAGTGTCTCGGACGGTGAAATACTGACCTGAGCTTTATTAAGCTGCTATTTCCATGGTGTAATTGTGGCCGCTTTCATTTTGTGGCTGTTGTTTATTTTTATATTAGAGTTGTTATCTTTACTCGTATTATATGTGAATGTACTGCACAGATTTTTGGTTTGCAATTCTAATGACTTTAAGGGGCTTCCCATACTTACACAAAGCAGTCTCATCGTTCCCTCTGTGCCTAAAGGTCATTTAAAATCTTTACATGTTCCAGACATTCTGACTACCAAAGAGAAAAGGGATTTTCAAGCACTGAAATCTGAATCTTCTGAGATCACAGTTCTGCTTTTTGCAATACTTCCTGTACAAACTCTTTACTCCCAAGTCAGGTGATGTGCTACCAAGCCTTTAATTTTAGACATTATGTTTAGATTCTAGTCTGAGCTCAAATAAACTGAGAACTACTAGCAAAACAAAACCAAAACAAGATTTGTTGTTTTTTTTTACTTATGGGTCATTCCGCCGAAACAGATATTTCTGATCTTGGCAATTTCTGGCAAGTTGATTCACTTAAAGTCAGTTTATAAATGTCTGTAAATCTGGTGGTGACTTATCACCATTTGAATTCTCTGTTCTGCCCAACAGCCATAATTACTGCAAGCCAAATGTTGGTATTATGCTGCATCAATGGTTCTTACTGTAATGTAGAATAAATGATTACATATTAATATGGACAGTTCACTGGGTTATGTAGCCTTAAACTAGAGCATGCCCTCCATATGATATGATCAGATAGTGAGCAGAGTGGATGGGCTAATGGAAAGGGGTTTCTGTTCTGTACAGGAATTGATTACTCAATTTTAAAACAAATAGAGCAGTTGTCTATTCTTTACAAACCAACAACACACCTACTAACCTGTTCCATACCCCAACCACCACATTCATTCTGCACCAACGTGTACTACTTACCCTCCCTTGGCCTCATGACCTCTTCTAAGGTAAAGATACACAGATGGTAATTAATAGATATTTATTATGCAGAATTCTGCTGTTGTATCTGTCATCTGTAAATTAGTTTTGTTTTACCATGCCTCTGTCAATACAAAAGCCAATGAGGGCTATGCTATTGTATATACTGTATATATAAATATAACCAATGATAATGATGTTTTTGCTATACAGTACCTTGCAACTAATAATAATATTGTAAGAGGGGAAGCTAGCTCCCACAGAGGTAGACCTCCAAAAGAGCTTTGTGGAATTGGGGGGGGAAAAAATCTCACCATTGGAGCCTCAGAGTTGTCCTATGTCCCTAAAGCTCAGCATGCACTAAAACGTTAAAATACTTGTACTAAGAAGTGAATTGTTGCTGACATGAACCCCAATTCTCTGGCGGTTACTACTGAATGAAGGGTCTGCAAGGCAGGTAGAAGAGGGAGAAATGGAGCTAGAAAAGGACCCAAGTCACAGGTGGACATTGTCTGACTCACTCTGGGGGATGATCATGTAGATAAATCATCAATCTTCCTATTTCTGTAATAGCTTGTTAGGATGTATCTTCCATCCTGCCTTATGGGGAGGGGGGAAGGGATTGTTATATCTTAAACAATGTACAACAAAAAAAATACAATTTAGAGAATCTTCAGGAGACATGGTGAGGCTCAATAAAGCTGTTGGATCTGCAAGTGCACTATGAAAGATCCAATTGTGTGTGCTTACCTGCTGGATTCTGTCTAAGTAGAATTTGAGTGGTATAGCACATAGGTAGACTCTGGACAAAAATCACAATAAGCTGGGTACACACAGACAGATTTTTTTGTTTAGCTTGTGAGGCCGAATTAAACAAATCTGACATATTCTTCAATCACGCTAACAGTGTCAATGGATGAATCTCCCGCTGTGCCCTTTGAATTCTGATAGCGGCGCCCACCGCTGTCAGAATACCCAAGCAGTGCTTGGCTGCAAACACTGCTCGTCAGACAATTTTACAACACTTTCCTTTGGCAAAAATCAATGTAATGATCAACTCTTTTCAGGCGATAGGGCCATCCATAAATCAAACTGTGGCCAATTTCTGCTGAAATTCAGTCCGTGTGTAGCCAGCTTTAGAGTCTCTCGACACATTCATAAACAGTGTTCAAATGAAAGAAAGATACATTTGTTATAAGCTCCGATGGGATCTGCATACAGACATCCTTCAAGTTCTCACTTTTTAAAGCCTTCTTCAAAGAACTCTGTGGCAAAAAGCCGCACTTCTGTTACGTTATGAATGTTAGTATTTCCTTTGCCTTTTATTTCCTGCTTTAAAATGTCGCTTCTCTTCCTGCTGGCTTCTGTCTTTGTACATTTCAGTCAGGGAAAGCAAATCAACAATGCAGGAGCCATATTCATTCAGTTTTCCTGACATTCAGTCCCTTTGTTCTAGGTTTGAGCAATTATCATTGAAAAAACTCCTAGAAAAAGAGTTAAATAGCCCCTTCAGATCCTGCCGTATACGTCTTATGGATCTATGAAATCATTATTACATTTCATCTATTGGCTCATTGATTCTGCAATCCTTTGGTTCTGTCTCACCATACTAAAGTGATACATACATACATCATCTCTTTCTGCCCAGACAAGGCTTTCTTTTGACAATATTGTTTTGCTAAATGGTTTTATTTTCTATCCTAAAAACTAATATAGTTTTGTTTATTTTTTCTAGTTTAAGCATTGTGATATATGAAACAACTAATGTTACTGTGAATAAAATGTCATATTACGGTACATTCTGTGATCTGTCTCATTTGTACCACAATTACATTTGCGGTACCCTTTCGTGAATGTGAAAAAAAAAAAAATATATATTGTATAGTAAACACATGCACATATATACCATTGAAGGACCAGGAAGAGGCAGATTTGCACAATGGCAAAGTGAAAGTCAAACTTACACATTAAATAATACTTGTCTGTGTGTTTATATATATCTATATATATTTGAAAAATGAAAGAGTAGTCTATGAATTTGTAAGAAGTTAAAATTGACCAAAACCTCTATAGTGTCCCTTTAATAATTCAATGCAAAGAGAAATTAAATTTGCAAAGTGCAGTAACCAAAAGCATTTCAGTTTAATGTAGACAGATTTGTAAAAACAAATATATATATAAGCCGTTTTAAATAAAAGATGTAAATATGTCTGTATTCATAAGTCGTATATAAACATTTTAAATACGCATGTTTCTGCAGTTACATTTCATTCTTGATTTTTTTTTTTATAGAAGTGAATACATACATGTAAGATCATTCTGCCATTAGTCAGTCTTTCCTGCTGTGTTAGGAGCGCAAAATGATTTACTACATATGGAAAATGTTTAAATAAATAATTGATGTGGGAACTGGGCTTACTGCTACTTATAGAGACAGACAATCTCTCTGGCGCTTACTGACTCACTGCAAGTCATTGTTATACAACCAGTGAGAGGAAAATGGAGTCTTACTTTAATTTTAGTCATATTTAACCCGTGGAACATGTAGGTCATGCACTGCAACGCAGCAGCTAGATGTATACAGGGAAATAGGGAGAGGAACCACAGGCTTTATGATATGAATGATAACTCACTGCACATAAATAAAGATATATTGCTGCACATGCCACAGGGATGGAAAATATGTGTTTTTAGTACTCATAAACCAACAGATTGTTTTGTCAATGACCTTTTCAATGCAGACACTTGCAGTTATATTTTAAGTATTTATGCACTAAAAATATATGCAATGACAAAAATCAACTTATATGAATATTCTTACAGCAACATAAAAACAGGGAAAATATATTGTTTATATAGAGCTGTATAAATATCAGAAGGAAAAATACGTGTGTTGTTTGCGTTTTAACTTAATTTCTTATTTTTTCCCCAGGATAATTTCCTCCTTAGAAAGTTCAATTCACTATTTGTAATACCACTCAGCTCTGCAAATGGTCTTTTTCACGTAAAATAATTTAAAAGTGCCAGTGAACCCACAAATCTACAGTCATTAGCTAGGACTACATACTGTATATATATATTTTCTCCCAAGCTATCCCTTCCACATGACACCTCTCCAAGTCATCTGGGGCAGCACCAGCCTTAAAGTTGCATTCACACATAGCGGTAGCGGTTTCCACGTGGAACGAAACTGTGCAAACGGTAACATTTGTGCGGAATCCGCCCACAAATTTGCACTTAGCCTATTTTAGGGGACACGTGGTCTCATACTGCGTGGCCGCCGCAATAGCCTCAACCAGGGCTCAAAATTTCCACTCGCCCGCTCGCAATTGGCGAGTGAAAACAACAATGCACATTGCAATTCATAGTTTTTTTATGTTTAGCGCGTTTCCATGCATATTCGTATGCACGAATATGCGCAGGAAAACCGGTCATGTGTGAATGGAGCCCAAGACGGACAGTGGATTACTTCCTCTTTTCTCCTCTGTGATTGGGGCCATCTGACAAACATAAACGTGTACTCCTGCAAGTGAACTCCGCGGGGCGATCACATGACTATTAGTATATTGGGGGGGGGGGAGATACAAGTGGAAAAAAAGACACATTGTCAATGTAAATAAGCAAACATTGATGCCATTATCTTTTTTTTTCCATTTACTAATGGTCATGTGACAAGGTCACATGGTCATGCTGGTAATGTGCTTCCCCTAAAAATTACATAATGACTTAATGACTTACATAGTGACTTGGAGTAGTGTGTAGTGTAAGTGTATAACGGTCATGTGCCCAACTTACAGAAAATCAAAATTAAGGTATATGGCCCATGATTTTACTGCTATTATATACTACACATATGGTAAAGCATGTGGAAATTGACTTACATGCAATTTAACTGGAAAATCTTAATTTTCTCTTCAGTCATCATTATATCTCACAAAATAGAATACAAAATGCAGACTTCAGTGAAGGTTATAGTTGCAGCCTAACATGTAGGTTATTTAAGAAGCAATAACCAGTGCTAAAAAAAAAAGCAATAAACACGAGTTTGTGGTAAAATATAACGTGCAATAAATTAATCTCATGTGTGCGCTAATGCCCTTAGTGGATTGAGCATCGGAAATTTCCCATGGTTAAAAAAAAAAAAAAAAGCGCAAAACACATAGTAATGGATCCCATCTTTGTAAATTGAGCCTAATATGTATTGCTTAACAATAAGTGATCGGGATCCCCACTAGAAAGGAAATGTGTGATTATTAGATACTCAAAGTGGTTTATCTTTTTATACTCAGGAAATTTTGTTTATCTGTTGTTGATGTATGTTATTTGTTTCTGTATTACGTAAAATGTTAAATAAAGATTAAAAAATAAATGAGACACTCAACAAATGACATTTCTTCACACGTGTTAAACAAAAAACATTACACTTCCTGATGTGTCAGATATCTTGCCTTCACCCACAAACCCTGAGATGTTGAAAATCTGTAGAGATAAGAGATCAACAGAATCCGAGGAGAAGCGGCAAACTGTGCCGCTCTACTTCCTGCCACCCTGTGTTGGCCACCTGGAGCCCCTGTTGCCATGGCGACCTGTGCTCGCCATGGCAACAGGGGATTCATACAGCCCTGGTCCATGGTGCCATGCTACACACTGCAGAATTGCTCTACTCTAGAACTGCTCTACTCTAGAATTCCTCTAGAAACACCCCTGCTAACCTTTTAAAACACCAGTGCAGCTACCTGGTAGTGTGGAAGATATGACAATGTAGTTGTCGAAAAATACAATAGCTGTAGACATTAGAGGACTCCCACGCAGTCCTCTCAATATGTCATGATCAGATAACAATCCCCCAGTCAGAACACCTGCGTTTATTCACAGGCATGGCTGGTTAACCAAGCTCAAAGAAAACAGCAATCAATAATAATGACATTTGTCAACTGACCACTATTGGATTCCCCAAGATAAACTGGCACCAGGGATCCTTTATTTGCTTATTTGTAAGGAAGATCTTCAGAAAGCTGGATTGTGCCTGCATGTCCACCCACCACCGCCCTCTGATGTCTGTGGGTGGCTGTAGCGGAGCCTGAGGTCTGATCTGAGACTAGATCAATTATGTGAATGGTACATAAATGAAACAGAGCTTCTCAGTTTCTTTAATGAACTGCTGGGAATTTGGCCTAAACATGCAGCTTAAAAATTAAATCATTGTTGTAAAATAATAGATGTTGAGTAAAAAGCTTTAGAAGCCTTTTATAAGCGTCCAGATTTCAATGCTTTGATCTGGAACCTAATAATATTTTCAAAATTGATTGCAAAGTAAAAAAAAAAGAAAAGATAAATATGGGACATATTATGACTTATAAATATAGTTAAAGTATTTAAAGAAGTGCCAAAACCACAAGTGAAACTGCTAAAAATGAAAAAAAAAATTAAATGTCAAAGAGAAACACACACACACACACCAAGAGCAATGAGATTCGCCAGAATAGATAGAAAATTAAACACCAAAAAAGCCAGAGCAGGTACACCTAAAAAACTTTATTTAAGTACCTTGGGCATAACTGGTAAGCAGAAACTCATCCAGATCTGGTCCGGATTTGGTGTGAACAAGCCCTTAGAAATTGGTGGATCTGTCTGTGTTGCAGGAGCAGCAGCTTCTGTAACAAAATTAAGCCTGTGACCGCTGTTTGCAGGCTTTGTTTATAAAAAAAAAACCACTGTAAGAATATTATTGTTACAGTGTATTTAGACTAACTATGCTATGTGCAGCGTTTCCTTTTATCTGCACATAATGTCAGCTAAAACTACTAAGTGAAAAAAATGTATCTATTACTTAGTAAACCTTAATCACCCTAATTAACTCCTTCCTCCCCTGTTTCCCTTAGCTACTCCTTTCCTGACGATTTTGGTTATTCATACCTCAACTGTTTTTCTACTGTTTTTGTTAATAAGTTTTTTGTAGCGACGCATTAAACAAACAAAAAAACATTTGTAAAACAAGCCTTTTTTCATTGGTAAATCATTTTGCTCTGCCCTTTTCTAGAAATGTATCTTTTGTGTCATTACAGATGGCACAAAACATATAATAAAGTTTGCACTTTTTATCTATAGTACCATAAGTTGTAAAAGGAATACTGATCTATAGCTGGCATGAACTTTGAGCTGTGGGTAGCCCTGCTAGTACCACTCTCAAAGTAGACAGCTTAACATTGTTGGCTGATTAGTGATTATAGCCAATCAGCTGCAGACACTGTTCAGCTATTCTGACAGCCTCTGACAGCAACCATCAGAATACAATAGCCTATAGAGCGTTTTTGTTCTCATTCAGCCCTATTGGAGAAAACGACTAGTCTATGGCCAACTTAACTTGGGGAAAAAAGCATATTTTGTCATAAAAATGAAACCTCTATTACTTTGGGGAATCATTAGTCGCATTGTACTGTACAAAGTGCTCCGGTCCTTAGGAATATACTGGTACATACACTGAATTGTTTAAAACACCTTTTAAAGAGAATGGATGATGATTTTGTACATACAGTACCATTGTTATTATAGTCAAGGCTAAGAAATGTAAATATGAAATATGATATATCAGTCTTTTGCAGGGGCGTCCCGAGGCTTGGTGACACCCAGAGCGCGTGCGCAGTCGTCTTATTGACGCCTGCCAGCGGCCATCTTGGTGATGGATGCTGGTCACCCGGCGGGATGAGTTATGCTGCCGGGTCCCCTTCTTTCTCCTGACACTGTCAGGCTCTCGGTCCGTGACCGAGTGCCCGACTTTTCATAGGGGGTGACACCAAAATGACTGTCAGTCATTTTGATGTCACTCCTCCAATGGTGGCACCCGGGTGCGGGCCGCACCCCCCTTGTGACGCCACTGGTATTTTGTAGCCTGTTGAAAACAAACATTTACATAACTCAATAGCTCAAGCTGTAATTTACACACAACTGATTTACAGCAGTGTCTCATTCCTTATAGACTGCTCAGTCCAAACCTTCAATCAGTCAAAGCCATCCTCGATGCAAGCTGCTATTCCTGTGCTGCTATACTTAGCTATCCTATAGTGCTCTAGGAATCATTTGTTGTACAGTAACACCTTGGTTTACGAGCATAATTCGCTCCGGAAACATGCTTGTGATCCAAAGTACTTTATATATCAAAGCGGATTTCCCCATAGGAAATAATGGAACTCAGATGATTCGTTCCACAGCCCAAAAATATTCATATAATAGTTATTACAATACTGTACTCACTGGCGGAACTACCAGGGTCGCAACGGTCGAAATTGCGACCGGGCCCTAGCGTTCCACCTGCTGAGGGGGTGGGCCCAGAGAGGAAGAAGAGGGCCCCCCCGAGATCGTGCTGCTCCTTCCACGCTGCTCTGCCACCCGCATGGGATGGAGAAGCTGACAGCCAATAGTCGCGCAGACTGTGCTGCAGGCGCCGCCAGGCAGCACATTCTGCCGTGCAAGGACCCTCTCCTCTTAGCCCCACCCCCTGGCCGCCTAGACGAGGAAGTAGGTCCTGCAGGACTGCTGGGGGGGAGGTGCTGGTGGTATTCTGCAGTGCTGCTTTATTATCATAATGCATTGCTGGTGGTATTCTGCATTGCTGGTGGTATTCTGCATTGCTGTATGGTGATTCTACAGCAATGCAGAATAGCACCAACTATGTAGGACTACAAGTCCCAGCAATGCATTATATTTTTAAGTAGGTATGCACAAGTCAGTGTCAATACTGGGCATTTTCACAAGTACTCACACTCGTGAAAATGCCCTGATACTAAACGCAGATACCGGTGTTCTGTCGAGAACACCGACGTAGTTGAATTTGTCGACCTCAGCATCTGCGCTTGCGCACAGACCGGTATTATTGAGGGAACCGGGATTTATTTACAAAGTATTTAGTTTAAATTGTTAATTGTGACCATTAATAATATGCCGTCCATCATATACTGCCATGGACGGTATATTATTACCGGTCACAATTAACCATTACAAACAAATTCTTTGTAAATAAATGGCGGTTTCCTCGTTAATCCCGTCTGTGCGCAAACGCAGATACTAGGTCAGCGTTCTCGACAGAACACCAATAGTAAATAAAAGTAATTCCCCCGGCACACACTTGAAGGGTTTTTAAAGTATTGATGTTTATTCAATACCCAATGTCACATACTGTCATACGGTGCTAACGTTTCGGGTCCGCACAGGGATCCTTCATCAGAGCGACAGTGAGGACAGTATGTGACATTGGGTATTGAATAAACATATCAATACTTTAAAAACCCTTCAATTTGTGCAGGTGATTTACTTTTATTTACCATTAGTGTTTGCACGGCGCCATCCGTGTGGTCACCTGGGCACCACATATACCTTGTGGTTTTGAGACCGTGGCAGTGCGAATGGGATTTGGACTTTCTCGACAGAACACCGGCACTAAATTTTTAAACTGAAGCGACTGCCTGAGGTCCCGCGCTTGCTGGGGACCTCGGCAACCGTCCTGTTAATCGCACAGTGGGGGGGGGGGGGCCCTTCATAGTTTCTTGCACCGGGGCCCTGAAGGTTCTACTTGCGACTCTGACTGCACTGTAATATAATACTGTACAAATTTTTGGAAAAATAAACCAATTACCGCTACCTTCGTGGCTGGTGTGAGGGAGACGAGAGAGGAGGATTATAGTGAAGGACGACTTTCACTATCACTAATGGAATCACTGCTAACTCTTGACTCAATGGACTCTTTTTCATTTCGTGAAACCTTAACAAGGAATCTATCCAATGACACTTGCTGTTGCCTCCTTTTGAGGATTTCGCGGAAATGTGACATGGCATTGTTGTTAAACAGATTTATCACTGAGATGATCACCCACAAACCCTGTGATCGGCGTCACACCCTGCTCGTATTGCAAGACATCGCTCGTATATCAAGGCAAAATTTCTCAGAAATGTTTGCTCGTCTTGCAGAACACGTGTAAACCAAGGTATTACTGTATATTGAATGTTTATTTTGAAATCAAAGATTGCATATAGTATATGAAGTTAAAAAAAAGATATTTATAACAAACAATAGCATCAGAAATCTCTCGTGTTCTAGAATTTAGACCTCATTCCCAGAGCGGGCCGTACAGATCCGTGCTGCGTGCACAGCCGTATCAGGCCGTTCCCGGGAGAGCCAGGCACTGCTTGTGATTGTACACGCCAGCCTGTTCTTCTCTATGGGAGGACGTGGCCGTACGCTGTCATACGCTCAGCCGAGCTGCACATCCATGCTCGGACGCAGACAGGATCCATCCTGTCTGCGTCCGAGTACAGACACGCACACGCACGGATGTGTAGCTCGGGTGAGTGTACGGCCATGTCCTCCTATAGAGAAGAATAGGCTGCTGCGTACAATCACACGCAGCACCTGTCCCTCCCGGCAATGGCCCGATATGGCTGTGCACACAGCATGGATCTGTAAAACCCGACCTTAGGCTGTGTGAATGAGGCCGTAAAGGTTAAATCCACCCAAAACTGATACTTCAGTTATAGGTAGACCCCAGTAGGATGACTCATCCGCTTGCTTCTTCTATCACTTTTCCTTTGCAGATCCTAGTTGGGATTCCCACAACAGCTATTTCACATTTGAATGGTGTACACAAGAAGATCTTTACTGAGTGATATAATATCAACTTTGTGTATACTTTTTGAAATAAAAAATTAACACAGGGAAGGGATTCAGAGGGGATTTCTCTCCAAAAATGTATTTTAGAATGCTATTAAAAAGACCATACACCCTTAAGGATAGATTTCTAGCACTGGAGCCTGCAGGAACACAGCCTATGAGGGTCCTTGCCAGGGATCTCAAAGTACCGGCCCGTGGACCGGTACCATGTGGCCTGCAGCCAGCTGCACGCGATCACAGACGGCGTACCTGACTTGCGGGAGCAGCTACACAGTCTGCATCTCTGTTGGATACAGACCGCATAGCTGCTTCTGTCAGTCTTCAATGAACGACGGCCCACAGGATGGATTAGTAAGGTCTGCACCACCCAAAAGGTGCAGACCTTACTAATCAACCGCTGGATCACCAGGGATTGTGCCTCCTCCTTGCAAAAATGTAAGCAGGTGAGGGGGCTCTTACTTTGATTTTATGTGGGGGGGGGAGTTGTATTATTGTGTATAAAAGTGTGTGTGTTGCGGGGGGTGGGGTGGGTTTGGCCCATTCACACCTGTAAGTTTGGGTGCGATTAGAGATTCTTTCGGCCGGGAACTTGCGTTTTCCTGCAGCAAGAACCCCTAATTTGCCGTTCACAAGTGGCAGCTGTCACCCAATCAAGTTAATGATCGGGTGACAGCCGCTGCATGTAAATGCCGGCACACCGCATGTAATGGTATGTAATATAATTTCTGTTTGTGTGTATTTCTGTGTGTGTGTGTGTGAATCTGTTGGTCCTATATGAGTAAAAGTAAAACCTGTGGAAAAAAAACAAACACACATATACTGACACTGCACACATTTACACATGTATACATACTGATATGACACACACAGAAACATTAACATCACTCCTGAGAAATCCTGACAATATACACAAAGCATCACAAAAAAATACACTGCCATTGCCTACAAAGAAACCATCACACATACTGTACATATAGTGACATTATAAAGCACCTGCAGACATTAACACTGGAACCGTATATAGTTACATTTTATTTTGATGTATGACATTTTATGAAATTTGGCAAGTGGCCCCCATGGGAGCAGAAAATTTGTCCAGTGGCCCCCAAGTTAATTGAGTTGGAGACCCCTGCTCTAAGCACTACTATTCAGCTTCAATCTCCCCATTACACAAAATATTTTCTAGTTTAGCCAGATTTACCAGGTGTTTAAATTATGTGACAATTGTTAGATAAGGTCATATGAAGTCAGTTTTGAAAACATACATATGCACGGAGAAGCCACCTAATACCTGCAGACACCGTGCATCATAAATTATTTCACATCAATCTGCCTCACTAGAAAAACACACATGACACATGACACATACAAGGTGAATCCAACAATCTCCATAGATAGTTTAACAAATTCTGTTTCTTTAGTAATACACCAATTTCGCTCCCCGTATGTGTCATAAACGTGGGGGTTAATATAACCTTCCATAGCCTCCTAATTTCCAATGTAACACTGCTAAAGTCAAGTCTGAACATGCACGCTGAATGTGTGCGCAGCTGTAATAAGGGACAGAACGTATGGCAGCATTACATCATGAGAAAGAAGGTGCCAACAGAGCTGAGCTTCACACAAACCAAAGAACCCCCCCCCACACTGTTCTGCTTGTTGGGAGGTGGGGAATTTACTGCAAAGAGGGGAAAAACTGGCTTTTTTAATCCCCAGAAAACTTTGCAATCCAAACCACAGCTTTACAAAGATGACACATAAAGGAGTTTGGAGAGCAAGATGTCAAAAACAAAAGATCAAAGTGATTAGATCACATGTTACATCTATCAAACCAACTGCCTAATGCACGTGTCAAACTCAAGGCCCAGGGGCCGAATCCGGCCCAGTGGCCGAATCCGGCCCACCAGGCCATTTCCTAGACTTCTAGATCAGATCTAGGTATTAAGTTATTACTGAAACCAGTGATAATCGAATGCAGAGGCAATTATGATAAAGATTAGATACATTTATATAGTCCTACAGATACCTTTGAGGGCAACCATAATGTTGATGCGGCCCACAATTAAATTGAGTTTGACACCCCTGGCCTAATGGAAATCAATCTTCTTACAATAATCAACCACATCTTCAGCCTTCTGCATACCTTAAATGTCCCAGGTTATGTTCATCTAGCAAAGGCATTACCTGCCTCCGATCAGTTATTTGCAATAATCAATATTAATATTTGTGTGTTCAAAGACACATATATACGCTCAGATTTGTACAGTAAAACATCATCCTCTACAGAGTGGAAAAAACTATGGTCAAGCTGATTTCATTAGCCGATGGTCTCATAGTAAACCTCACAGTAGGCAGTCTGATTGGTTAAGAATTGTCTTAGATGCCGCTCCTAAACATTGCCACTGTGGACCTCTTCTGAAAATGCTAGCTAGCTTCGCCCAACTGTTTCCTCTTGGCTGTCTATTAGAGTGTTCTAGAAGGTCACGCCCAATGAACAACAAGTGGGCGGAGCCGGCCGTACCGTCACCGCCCAGTTACTGTTTAATGGCAGATCAGCGTCCCCAGGTCATTTGGGTATGCTGATCTGTCATTACAACTTGGCGGAGCCTGTCATGAGATCACGGCTGGCTCCACCCAGCTGTAATTTGCAGGGGGAAAGGCCGGCCTTCAGCAGTCGAGCCGAAGCAAATGCCTTCGGCTCCGCTGAGCCGTTATATGGGCTATAGTGAATAGCCCTATAGCAGCCCTTCGGCTTGAATGAACTGAAGGCTCCTCTGTGAATAACCCCCTAAGTTTTTTCTTTCAGCCTGCAGACTAAATTGATTCTCTCATCCTCTGATGAAGAAATCTCCGGCTGCTGGTATTGTATACCTGAGCGCAGATTGAATACCTGAACGGTACCTGGACATGATTGGCTGCAGTCACTGTTCGGCCGGCAATTTTCTGCCCAGCCCCTTTGATTCCTCAGTCGAGGTTTGTTGAGCTGGCTGGGACTGACAGGACCCCCCATAGCTAGAATTTCAACATTTAAGCCGTGCATGGCCAGCTTAAGAGTAAAGTCTAAAGGATTATCTGTGTAATTGTTAGTACTTCAGAGTATTAAATCCAGAGGCTCAGCATGACAGATAGACAACTAGCATTTGCAGAAAAGAAGCCAGCAAAAAAATTAAGTTTTCCTAGAAATAGTGGTTAGAATTGTAATGAATAGATACTGAATACCATGTTTTTCTGCGGATCATTAAAGAAATCCTGATGAGAACAAAGTGATAATGAAGATCAGAACAGCAGCATTATCAGGTGTTTGTTTTACTGACTTACATCAAACGTTTGATAGCTGAAGTACCCATTAGGTGGAGGTTTCTTCCTGTTGTATGCATTCAAGGACTATCTTTGAATGTAATGTACCAGTAAGGCCCTGTACACTTCAGGTGAGTCGTGAGCACGGTGCATCTGAAAATGTTTTTTGCTGCACCTTTCATTCAGCTTCTAGCAAAACACACATTACATACTGAAAAATGTGCACAAGAACTATATGCCGTGGAGGATCTCAGCTCCTCACTGAAACATCAACTAGTAAAATTGTAGAAAACATGGTTTTATTGGATTTACTTTACAAACTCCCAGGAGTACTAAACCTCTCCACTTCTCTACATAGATAAACCTGGTATAACCGTAACCCAGGAGCAGCCTTCATCCCATAGGGAGGATGGGCCCTGCAACCTGCACAGATGCCAATTCCTCTCCCCCTTGCCCTTTGACAATCCCTAAATTCTGCCTATTCACCCCTCAGGTTCTGAAATTCTCTCCCTAAATCCCCCATAAATAGAAAATACTAATACCAGAAATCTACCTTTCTCTACAGAGACACCCCTACCTTCCTAGCTGCACCCTTAGGTACTGGTGTACCCACTTATGGTATGTGTAACTGATACCTTGGTTTCATCACCTGTACACTCAGGGCCGGCCTTAGGTCTTTAGGCGCCCTGTGCGAGAAAGCTTTACAGCGCCCCTCAGTGACCACACCCCTCAGTGGCCACAAGACAACTGTAACATGTAAACGTGCACTAATGTACCGTTCTGCCTTCTTTATAATCAAAACATATATAAAATTGTAACATTGCAGCTTAACAGTCCATAGTCGTGGTGGCTGCATTATTTTTTACAATCTGTTAACTGTTGATCGGGCCAGAAATACTTTCCTGTGTAAGTTACTAATCTCATCAATACAACATGGAATGGAGATGAACCAAACAGACAAGTATGAAGTGCAGTCTCTGTAACAGCCAGGGCTGCCCCCATAGATACAGTAGAGAAGTAAGTGTAGCCATGAAGGGGTAGGCTGTGTGTTATTCACAGAATTTTTTAGGTGAAAATAAAAGGTTAAAAACCTGAAACCTGTCAAACATCCACTTTCATCAGCAACCTGCTCAAGATAAATGTCACCTGATATCTGATTGATATGGGCTACATATAACATATATAAACTAAGTAAGGTGTGTTTGATTATTGATAGCTTTAACAAAACTGAAGCCAAAGTAAAACATCTGACCATAATATAATTCAGTTTTTTTTGCTTTTTTTGGTTGCTATGGGAACTAGCCACACATTTTTAAATCCCGTTTCCTCATCCTGTATCAGTCTATATCCCAAGCAAAGAGTCAATGTTCGGCTGACATTTTCTGATGTCTAGTGAGGGTATGTATAGTGTTTCAGTGCTGCAGCCAGTATGAGGAAGGTCTCCTTCCCATGGCAGACATGACGCCAGGATGGATAGGACCCGTGTGAGTCAGATAGCAGTTGCAGGACAATTATACATTCGTTTTCATGCTATGAACAGAGCACCACCCCAGAATGTGTCTTGATAATGTTACATGTGATGATGGATGCGATTACTGCATGATGTTGTTAAATATCAAAGTACTTAAAACTGGCTAGAAAGATACATTTGCTTTTTTGTCCCAACATTTGAATGTCACTGCAGGTTATTACTACCATATGTCCTAAGAAGCCGGGCTTTCATGTCTCCTTTTGAAAACGAGCACACTAAACTCTGCAGATTTAACCTGTGACTCATGTTCTCTTTCTAGTTCCCATGCAGCTGAGAGCCAACGCTGGCACTGGTATTGACAAGCATGATGACGGATAGATCTAGAACAATAGAGAGGAGTTTGTGATGGACTTTAGCTCTAGTGAGAAAATTCACACATAGATGCTTATGCTGCATGCTGCTTTGTTTCAATGTCCCAAGAGGAGCTGATCTTTTATTAGACCAGGCCTTGTATCTGCCATCTGTATAGGCTTTGCTTATTTAGGCAGTTACACCAACACCTCAAGGGACAGGTTAATAAAATCCAATCATCACATCACAGGTCTGAAACATTTAAACATCCCACATGCAATTAAATAGCTAAATGCTAAACAATAGCAGTGTACTTAACCCACAGAACAAAGTAACAAGGATGGAAGAATGTCATTATTGGAAAAGATGGAAAACAATGCTGTGCAAAGGAGACCGTGTAGCATATAATTAGCTTTCTCATACAAGATGAGGGACAGTAAGGGCATGCCCAGATGGTTACAGTGTCATTAGAACACTCACAAGTGAAAGACTGATCTTTAGCTGGAGCTGAAAATACATTTAATTGCTAAATGTTGCTAAGCAGTAAAACTGTCCTTTAGTATAGATTTAAGGGGGTGGTGTCTTGACTAAGTCCTTAGTTAGAGGTAATCCTTCCTTAGGGCTTGTTCACACCATGTCCGGCAGAACAGTTTTTTCCCGGACCAAAAAAACCCGAAACAAACCACTGCAAAACACAATGCACCATATTCCAGACGTGGTCCAGAAAATGGTGTGAACCTGGCCTTAAGCCAAGAAAAAAACCCAACAGCAACAAAAAAAAAGCTGCAAAATCACCGTAACAACACGGCAAAACCCAATACACCATGTTCCAGATGTGGTCCGGAAAATGGTGTGAACATAGACTCATGGAGGGTGCATTCCAGAGGAATATGTGAAGTTTGATCTGTATACTTTTGACTGTTCACTTCTCCTGTCTTCTCCAAACTCTTCACCCTTTTGTGAATAACCCTCTTCTGATTTAAACACAGATGGCCCAATATTAGAGCCGATCCAATAACTTCAAAGTATATTGAGTACCTGCTTGTTTCCCCTCCTCTGTCTATACACATTCAGGTTTATCTCTAAGTCTGGTCATCGATGGGTAGATGCCTCACTAAAAACAATTGAAAGTTAAGATATCTGACTGTCCTCAAACACAGTGCTGAAGTGCTGAGGCCCACCACAATTTTAAATTGTCTTTATGGCTTGTAGATATTTGATAAAACTAAGCACTGACTAATCCGTACAATAAATAATCAGAAAACAGCATAGAAACATCAACTTTCTTTATTAGCTATCTCACTTTAGTGGCAACAGTTTTAGAAACTGGGCAAGTTCACGATGTATCCTGAGCGCTAACACTGAGCAGTAACGCCTACTTGAACTTGACATTTTCCCTATGACATTTTCACTGCTTATTTGTGAACTACTCATAATGTTAGTAACAAAGATACAGTATTTGTGGTTTTAGAAAAAACACAGCTATTCTCTGTATTCAGATAGCTTGATCCAGTCTAAGATGATTATAAGTAAATGATATAAATGCCTCTAAGTCCTGCATATGTGCACAAATTTGAGCAGTGCTTCCTGTGTGTGTCTTCCTCCCCAGTGAACGGTGTTGTTAGTCAATATGATGTTGCAAATGGAGGGGATAATTAGTTTGCTAACTTAACTAATGCTTGAAAATTGCCTTTTGACAGGTAAATGTAAAAAGGTGTATACTATTTTTAATTAAATTACTGATCATATTTAAAAGCAGCACTTCTGAAAATTAGGACACTACTGTATTTTGGAGTACTGCCACTCAAATACAGTAACAGTGCTTACAGGAGGTGAAACCACACAACAGAGGGCACCAACGAAACAGAAGTTCTGCCATTTTACAGTCAACTATCAGATTGTCCCCAGTTTGTGGTGGTTGGGAGATGCTAAACGGTCTACTTGGGGATTATTTGAAAGCTGGCTCTTTGGCTGAAGAGGATTTTGCACATTATCCATCAATGCTTACATTTTTGGTGGGATAATTTTGTCAGAATGGTAGCGTATTTATTAGAGGTGCATCAAAATAAAATGTTGAGACCAAAACTGAAGCAAAAGAAATGTCAGGCCAAAACCAAAACTTTTTTTTACCTTTTTACATATTTTATTTTTATTTATTTTTTTATATTTAATTTGTTTATTTTTTATTAACATTTTTTATTTTTCAACTTTACTGTTGGGGCTTCGGTAAAATATCAGGGGTCTAAACAAACTCCTGAAATGTTCTTTTTATAATAGAAAAGGAGATTGAGGACACAGAGTTCTCCATCTCTATTTCTGCAGCCCCATAACTTGTGGGTATAGTATAAATTACTATGTACACAATCATGAATAAAAAGGAAGTGATGTAGACCCCTTCCTATTCATTCATAACTGGTACATAGTAACTCATACTATGTCCAATTATTTACAAACATTCAGCGATCACTGATATACCGCTCTCCATCCTGACTTGTTCTCACAGGAGGCTGAGCGAGCGGTGCGGGAAGCAGAGCTCGATCTCATTTGACAACTGTCTCCGCCCACACAGCGCTCTCCTGATCTGTCAAAGTAGGCTGAGCGGGGCGGTGTGGGAGGAGAGCTCCTCCCCACCATGCTCGACCTCCTCTGACAGTTTTTCTCCTCCCCGCTGGACACTGCGCTGCGTCAGAGGGGACACAGAGCAGCGCACAGCGGGGAGGACAGAAACTAGGGAAGTGCATTTTTCGGTTGATATGTTTCGGTGGCTAAAATTTCGGTGCATCCCTAATATTTATCATCAAATAAATCTGTTTTTGCTGTGAAAATGTTAGACTTAGGGGTTGTGGGTAAATATTAAGTTTAAAGCCTGTCCAGAAAATTTAATATACTGCAGGTAATCAGCTCTTAGTTGAGCTGGCTTTTTTCAGGCTTTTTTTTCCTTTGTTTTCACGGGTAATCCTGAGAATAACACACTTCCTGTCCCTCAGAGGATATACTCACTCCTCCACTGTATCTATGGAGGGAGCCATGGTTGCTGAAAGTGTTTTTAGCCTGTTAAAAAGGAAAACTAATGAAGCCACCACATCTTAGACCTGGAAGCTGCAATATGATTTTTATTTTTGGTTTTAGCTATCCTTTAAAGGAGAACTATGAGGTGAGTGCTTTTCACTCACCTCATAGTTCTAGCCGACCTGTGACAATGAGACTGTCACAGGTCGGCTCAGTAGATCGGGAGGTGAGCGAACACATACTGGGTTCGCTCACCTCTCGATCCTGTCACGGGTCTTTGCAGGGAAAAGATCGTGAGCTAAGCAATGAGTGGATAATGATCACTCAGCTCTCGATCTATAGAGTCTGCATGTGACATCTGCAGCATCACACATCGGCTCTAAGTATTGGGAAGAGTATATTTTACTTTACTAATACTTCCCCTTTAAATTGAATTTGTTACTTTGCCCTGTATGAGCATATCACAGGTTTGCTTTAAAGGTCAGGTTAGGTTAAAGATATTTGTATACCAGCTAGCTCATATTAAACATTCAGGATTGATAAGCTACTTTATTGCATTCAAACAAAGGTACAACAACAAAAGGTTTTCTGTAGTTTCCCAAATCAAAGTCTACAAAACAGCAAAGGTTAAACATTTGGAGCTTAGTGGCTAAATAACCCTGTTGTATGAGTTGTGTAGAGTTGTGGGTTTAACAATTCGTGTATTTTTACTGTATATACATTGAAGTTGCATAGCATGTTCTGCATAAACTTTTCCGCTGCTCTAGTTTCTTCTCACAACCCAAAAGCATATATACAGGTTATCACAGGATATATGTAATTATATTGGCTCCATGTGATTTTTGCATTAATACATTACACCAGGGGCCAAAATTTCAAGTCCTGAGCTACTAGCCAGGCCTTAAGAGTTATTCGGCACCAGTTGCCCACCTAACCCCTACACTGCCCCGGCATTAACTCCGCCCCTAAACACACACTCTTAAATAATCTCATTAATGACACTGTTACATGTTTTATGCAGAATAAAGTTACAAAAATAAATATTAACAACTTTAACATGATTACCATAAAGCTCCCTGCCCCCACATATAAAATAATACATTCTCCCCCCTGTTCCCTGCCCCGCTCCCCACATATAAAATAATAAACACTCTCCCTCTTGTTCCCTCCCCCACAAAAAACAAAAATC
>NW_017306314.1:2602838-2785084 GCF_000935625.1 Nanorana parkeri
CCCCCACACACATAAAATAAGAAGCCCCCCCCCACCATGTAAAATAAAACAATGAAGCCCCCTCACCTGCTTATCTTTCTGCAGGAGGAGGCGAGCAGGCATGATCCCTTGTGATCTAGTGGTGATTAGTAAGGTTTGCTGCAGATCTTACTAATCCCAGCAGGAGCAGCTGCTCCCACGAGTCAGGTACGCGGTCCGTGACCGCAAGCCTAACTGAATTTCCATCCACCTGCACTGCATTTCCACTCGCCAAATGACAGCAGGCGAGTGGAAATTTTGAGCCCTGCATTACACATTACAACCTTCTTGAACACACGTATAGGTTACGATGCTCATTTATTGAAATAAAGTATGATTATTAGTGATGTGTTGTTTTTTCCTGTCATGTCTTTTCAGGCCCTTTTCCCCCCAGGGCAGTGTCTGAGGGCGGTGTGCAATTCTTACTCTGAAGTGCAAAGCCAGAACCACAAGTTCACAAAAAGTATAACGCTGATCCAACACAACATGCCAAGTGATGAACTGACAGGATGTCTAAGCTGACTGGTAAGTTCAAAGTCTCAGCTTTTAATACACATTTCTTCTATTGCAAAGCATGATTCCCTTAACCCTTACATGCCAAATGCACTTTTACATTTGTTTACATCTACAGTTTACTGCATCTTACTTCTTTCCTCTACTTTCATGTTGCCTGGACCAGGCTAGATGCTAGATTGTAGCTGCAATGTTAGTTTTGGCACTGCATGTACATATGGCACTATGTGCTATCAGTCCAATATACCTTATCATCCAATGTTGGGTATCAGTTTTATACTCTTTCACCTTCGTGACACGCATAAGATACATACAGCAATTTGTTACAACATGTTCTAGAATAAGTAGACTTTGGTTTTGCTTGCCAACCTTCAATAATAAAAGACTACACATTATACCACAGAAGCTCTTCAAATAATAAAAACACAGATAATACGGTGAAAGATTAAGGGCCCATTTATACCTCTGTGGTATTCAGTTGTTGTGGTGTGTTATTGTTCTTGTTATGCAATTGTTTGGTAAAGATATATCTAAATACAATACAAGCGAAGCGGAGAAAATACAGATACTATGTCAATGCATAGAACTCAGTAATTTTGCTATAGCTGTTAATATTTTTAGATTTGTGCCCTTAAAACGGGAAAGACTTTTTCTAACTTTTATAGCCAAAGGTAACACAAGATAATTTAACATTGCACAAAGTACAATAGACAGGATACAGGGAGTGACAGGGACAGGCAAACAGGGCTGTGAAGTGTCATCACACCCACTGCAGTCCCAGAACCTCACTGTTGCTGCCCAATAGCCAAGATGGTGACAGGGGCTGCAACAAAATGTGAAAGTGGAATCTAGGAGGAGGATTTAGATTGCTGAATGAGGTGATTGACATTGGATTTACATTGAGGGACATTGTTTGCCTCTTCTCTTTTGGAGGGGGGATTTTTTATTAAAATATTTTTTTCTAATATGTCTGTGTTTTCATTTGCTTGTAACTTTTTTTGGAAATGAGTAATGGGAATACTAATGTTTCCCATAATCATTCCCCCGAAGGGTAGATATCTTATTATTAATGGGACTTTCAGATTCTGGAAGGAGAGATTCCCTCCTCTCCCACATCCACTGGGGGTACTGAATATGGGGATGAGGCCCTTGTCCCCTCATCATGGGTGCTTTACTGTTTCCCCCCTTGCAAGGTATCCTCCTAATGTTAAAGGTATGTGGCATGGAATGGTTGGGGGCCCTCACTTGCTGTCCTCCCTTTCACAAAGGATGTGGGATGGGTGGGTGACATCAGAATCTGGAAGCCCCTTTTATAATAAGGGTGCACCAGATATCCACCCCCAGGGGAATGAGTATGTACCTTAATACCAAAACTGGATGGAGATCCTGGTTGACGTCATTGACCATTTGTTTACAAACACCAGCTGGCTAGAGATCTGTCATGTGACTTTTTGACTTTACGCAGGTAAACCTTTACTAACTATTTATGGGTCTTCTGAAGTTAATTGATTGGCCCACATCCTATTTAGGGGTTTCATAGCAAAGGGGGTAAATACTTCTGCAAAGTAAAAATTTATTTTTTTTGTCTTTATTATTGTGTGTCACAAAATTTGTTTGTCATAAAAATGTATTTGCACCTATAAAGTGGTAGTCATGTTGTGTACATTACATAATGCAAACCTACAAAAAAATCATTTTAATTCTACTGTTTTTATATATATACACACACACACACACACACACACACACACACACACACACCCAATAACAGGGTGACACCCATGGGTGCATATTTATGGTGAGGAAAGTTTAGAACCTTTCTCAGGCTTTTATTGTTTTCCGTGTCCCAGCTAAGATTGACCTCAGTTCCTGTTCTGACAACAGATGTCACTAGGACAGGGAGCAAGGTGGAATCTCCCCTGTAGGGACATACTGTAGATAGCAATACAAACCTAATAGAGACTCCATATGATCAAAAATTAAATATAGATAAGTATATGTATATATGTATTGTCTTAATGCAGATGGAATGAAAGAAAACCGTTATTTTGCCCTTTAATCTTAAATGTATTCTGTTTTTTTCAGATAAAAGAACACCCCGCAAGGTTCCTGGGTGAAGAGGCATTTAGTGAACTATAAGAGCATAGTAGTAATACCACTGATATGATCCACTGATATAAATCTTTGCCTGCATGTGCACAGTGTATACTGGAAGATTTTTATTACAAGAAGAGAACACCATATGTCAGGAGTCACATTTTTAAAACATTGTGTGCTAGAGGAGAACATGGTTTATTCCTTTATTTTCAGTTACGTGCAACTTCCTTTGAACAATATTACTCTTTAAGCTACCATTAACATTATTAACACATAGTATAGTAATGCTTATGTAAACCATTGAATTCACAATATATACAATGGGCTGGGAGATGGGTGTGCAGCGCAGAGGCAGGCAGAGAAAGGAAGTTGCAGAGGAAGAAAGACAGAAAGATGACAGAGAGGAAGCTTGAGTGAGTAATTGCGGGGCTTGTAGGTCATCGGTGTATAGCTTCCTACACAGGAATATCCACTGCTATAAAGAGAGAAGCTACTGTTCTACTACTATATGTCGAGTAAAAGCATAACTAAACCCAAGAACACACATTTCATGCATTGTGACTTACCAGTGATATCGTGGCTGCATTAGTTTTAGCCTTCATTCACACAGCAGCGGTTGTTCGCGTGTATTCGGCCGTACGAATACGCGCGGAACCACTCGAAAAATTCAACACTTTTTTTAGCAAATACAGAAAATATCTGTTGATCTTGCCAGAAATGCAATTATGTAAAGTAATTATCTCATCACCCCCAATGTAACAGAGGGGAACAAAGGCAGACACATTTAAAGTCCAGCCTGGGTGGCGGGACTTCCATAGGTACACTGGAGGAGTGAGCACAGCCAGGGATAGGACGTGTGTTATTCGCAGGATTACCTGGTGAAAATAAAGGGAGAAAAAGACAACTAATGCAGCCACCTTATATAAGGACAGGTTAGCTGAAATATATGACATTTTGTTTATGGATTTAAAGGCCAGAGGAATTAACTCAGAGCCACCCCAAAAGTTTTAGAGGGTTACTACACAACAGAAAGACTGAGCCATAATATCAGGCTATAGTATATTTTCTTGGGAGAACTGAAGCAGCCCCCATCTTCATACATTCCGGGTATTTTAATATAGACGCTTACTTTTATTATTCTGACAGTCGCGGCCGCCAACTGTCAAAATACAATAGCAAGCAGGGGATTTTTCTCCATCTGCCCCCATGGAATCAACTGATTTTTCTCATGCTGCTCAAAAAATGTAACGCTGTATGGCCAGCTTAAGAAACGGGAGCCCTTGCAATCAAGTGAGTCTTTTTATGCTGCTCATCCTCTCCTCTGGTGCATTTAACAAGGAAATAAGCCTATACTATTCAGGGCCAAGCACCCTGTACCTGGTTCAGTGTAAAATTATATTAGGTAAAATCTAGAGGATAAAGCTACATACACACCTTAGCATTTTGGTGCGGTGTGGTGCTGCTCTAACAAAATACACCCCTTTTATAGGAATAAATAATAACTTGTGTAAAACATATTCAACATATACTGCAACTGCAATGAACAAATACACGGAGGTATGAATGTAGCGGACACATTTATCAGCCAGGATACTGCTCAGCTGCTGATACATTGAGAAAAAAATAATCCTCTGCTAACAAAAACTGAAGTTGGCTAATTTGCTAAAAATGAGGTACTGTATTATTTGTTACTGTTCATGTTTCTTTAAAAACGTCAACTGAACCTAATAAAGATGCATTGGATGATCCTGTTGTCTCTTTCTCTGTCTCTACCGTTCTTATTTATGTTATATAGTTATAACTCTTAAGAAAGAAAAAGAAAAGGTAAGAGCCCAGTGTATACTCTGAAATTAAAACTTTTTACAAGGCAGACCACACTCTGGGAGGACTAAATGATAGATAGATAATTTGTCATTGTTGCATTTTCCATTTTTCTAAAACTGAAAGAACCTCCATTGTAAGCTCTCACAGGCAGGGCCCTCCTTACCATCTTGTCTTGACTTGTATTGCAACTGTAATGTCTTCCTTATAATGTAAAACGCTGTGCAAACTGTTGGCACCATTTAAATCCTATATAATAATAATATAATAATTAGATGAATAGTAACCTTTTTGATGGGTGGTGTGTTATAACTTGGCTTTCTAGCAGAGCTCTGTATGCTGCTGCTATTTAATGTGTTGGATAATGTGTTCCATCACTGGTTGCGGTGGTTCCTCCCGCTGTCTTCTACATGTACAATACTAAGTTTTGTAGTTACATAAAGGGGTCAGCTGGAGAAACCCAGAATTCGTAAGTGTTTGACGGCAGCAGAGCCTAAAGCTGGCCATACACCTATAGATTATCTGCAGAGTCCTGATGGCGGCTAAGGAATTGGAGTGGTGAGATTTCCTTTGGTTCTAAATTTGATTGGATGCAGGCATTGTTCAGATATTTTGAGAGCCAGCGCGGGCCGACTAGCAAGATAATGAAGATTGGCCCAGTGGGAGATTCCTCCATCCACACAGTTTAGCTGTTGCACTTTTTCCATCTGAATATAGAAAATCTGCAGATAATATATAGGTGTATGGCCGGCTTGAAGCTCTGCAAGAGTGAAGTTTTAACACACAACCTACCAGAAAGGCAACATTACTCTTCTTCAATTGCAGGCTACTTTATTTTGTTTCGTTGTCATGGAAGCGACAGGGTCGCTATTATTTAGTAATACTGATTATGACCATCTACAGATTAGTCACAATTAAGCTAATTCTTAACCATCTAGCTAGAAAGAGTGTGTCTTTTGGTTATGTGGATAAAAGATGCATCCACTTCAAGAGAAGGCAGTGTTTTTACATAAATGTAGTCATGTACCCAGCTTTCTTTTAAAAGCATAGATCAAACAAAAGGCATTCTGAATTAATTAACAAAAACTTTTCCTTTTATGTGTGAAACTTTTGAAGGTTTGCTTTCAGGAAGATGAAAGTAAAATGGAATGTTTGACCAGACTGTACAATCTGCAATCTCCTTTTCAACAAGAAGTAGCTTCTAATAGCTGAACAAACGCTGCTCTGCTTGGCCCTTATGGAAATATTTGTTCCTTTCAATGCATCTCAGTGGTACATCATTTGTGTTAAGCTTCGTGTTGACCTTTGTGACATACAGAACTAATGATGTACCATTGGAAGGTCAAATGTATTTCAGAATAACTTGTTACTCATACAAGGTTCTTTGGTACAAAGGTGCTGGAATTTGTCAGTAAACAGCATGAGAGGGATTGTTATCAAAGTCAGCAGGAAGTAGATGACTCAGTTACCTACAACATTTATAAATGTCATGTTTCCAAGCAAAGAACAGAGATGGCTAAAATCTCTAAACCACCAGCTGAGCTTTGTGTTGAATGTTTGCAAGTGGGATTTAGATGTATTGCTGAATTTAGACCGGTGAGAATCCCCTTTTCTCAATGTGTTACTATAAATTGTGGGTGTGGCTAATAAATCAGTGTAGTGCACAAACCTGAACTGATGAAGTATGGAGACTGCTAGTTCCCTGGCTGGCATGCTCATTCAGTTACTTCTAAGTAACAGGACTTGTCCTAACTTCACTCTGACTACCACTTACAACACTTATACAATTACCTTTACCATTATATTTACCTAAATACAGTGTTTATTGATTTTACATATCAACTTGATAATAAGTGACAATAAACCACTACAATGGAGAACCTTAAATTTGTTGCTACATGTTATTATCTTTGTCAGAAAAAATAAAGCATAATAAAACCCACGCTCATGGATTTAGAAAAAAAGCCATGGGCCTCCAGATATGATAAATGGTTGTGGATGACCCCTTTGTTCATAGGTCATTTTATATAGGGGGCAATACCTGATCAATTCATTTCTTCCATTCTTCTAGAGAATTCTCCCAGCTGTCAAGTGTATAGGTAAAAATTAGGAAAGGCCAGACCCACAAGAGACTGGGAAAGTTGTAGAAGCTCAAGGGACATTGTAGGAGTCTGGTTTCTCCAAAGGAAAGAGGGACACACACTGGAAGTATGCCAAGTATAGAGGTATTGGGCAAGGGGAGCTGGTGAGGATATAAGGATGTATAGTATTTTGGGTAAAGAAAATATTTATCCTAAAACAGACTCTGCCCAAAAGGTCTAAGTGCAAGCCTATCCATTTTTTTTGTCTTGGCCAGTAGTGTGTATCAATGAGTGAGAAGATTATTGGAGATGTAAGTTGTAATGGCCAACTAATGGGTAGTTGGACTTTTACCTAAGTACTTTATTTGGTTCACAATCTTTAGTTGAGGATAACTGTACTAAAACGGCAGTAAATCTTTAATCTTAAAACAAGGTACTTACATATCACAGCTGTACTTTCAGAGCAGTTTTGGAAAAAAGGGATAAATCTTCCTTGTTGCAACAACTTTCCATTCTAAGCAATATGATAACACCTACTGTATTTTACATTTCTTACATGTTTGTATTGACATAGCATAACTTAAATATGGAAAAATATTTAAAAATTGCTGCTTTTCCTTAAGGGCGTTCTATTTCCTTTTTCCTATCTTCTTTTCCTCCTCTCTTTCCACCTTCTGCTTTTTTTTCCCTTTCTTGCCATTTCTCTCCTTTTTTTTCTTCCCCTTACTTCTGTTCTCGTCATTAACCATTTTGTGCTTTTATTTTATATTTGTTTATCCAGTAACAGCAAACTACCAATTATCACCTAGATCGTTGTTATATTTATCTGTGATGGTCTGTTACTATAATATATAATTTTTCCTCTTTTTTTGATACCTGGATATGTTTTGATTATTTTTTCATGTACATGCATATTCACATATGTCCTCTTATGAACTTACTGGATCACTGACTGTAACTTACTTTGTTTTTATCTGTTTTCCATTTATAAGTATCTATGCATTTTTGTATTTGTGTTTTGATTTTCAATAAAAAATGTTTACACAGAAAACAAATTGCTGCTTACATCCTTAAGTGCTATTTACTTGCTTAAAAATCCTACCTAGCTTCCGGCCTATGTAATAAGGAGGGGGCTGTGACAAGTTATGTTTTCTCTAATAAACTGTCTGTACTGTGCTGGCAGATTTTACTATCAGTTGTAAACTTGATTTGTACACTGTCTGTCGTAACAAAGGGTTAAAGACTTAGAAAAATTCTATGTTAATAAGAGGAAGCTCAGTCTGCAAGTGAAAGTAGAGGGTCAAACTGAGTGACAAACTGCTCAGAGTAGACTGGATTCTGCACAAAGGCCATCACCAAAGAGACATGTAAAAGGTACCGTTGCTATGCTGTGTAAATGGGAACACACAACAAACATATAGTGGGGCTTTCTCTAATGTGACAGCTCTGCCAGTGCCACTTTAGCCCTGTAACAGTGTGAACATGCTTCTAAGCAAAAAAAGGTTGGTTCCAAAGTGTTAAATGTAATAATTCTTAATTTTTCTCCTAATTCTTTCCACAAAAATACTTAAGCACAAAGGGGTATTATGAGTAAAAGGTGGAGGATAAGGACAGTTTCCTGTGTGGCCCAAAACAAGCACATTCTAGCTGGGATTCTGTTCAATGCAGCTAGACAGATGGCAGCTGGAATCTGATTATTTACCAAGGAATACTTTATAGGTGGTAACGGGGTCAGTCACACCTTTGGAGTCACATGTATAAGTCACACTTTGAAACGTCTAGTACAGAATCAAACTGCTCATCACTTTGGCTTCTTTAGTGTGAAGCATTCACAATAGTCAGCTTACATTTCACAGAGAGGTGATAGATGACCCTATAGGTTATCTAAATGGAAAATATTTGATCACAAAACAAATAAATTCAGTGACATACTTCAAGGCCAACACAAAGTGATCATTTTTTTTGCAAGGGTTCTCACAGCTTGATACACAGGTTGGCTTCTTATAGCCATAGTAATACCAGGATTTCCTTCTCTTCCCACTTGCTATTTAACCAACCAGCTCCACCCCAAATCTGAAATATCAGCAAAATGAAGCTGACCTTAAGAGTGCCCCACTGATCAAGTAAAATAAAGGAAGCATTTACTTATTTCTTGCACATGCAGAGGGATTGCTTTAAAATATATCTAAAACCAAAATGTCTTTTTTAGAAGGGTTAGATTCGTCTTTCTTTAATGGTGTCCCTGCTTAGGACGTCCGATACTCTATCCAAGAATAGATACATGTTTTGGTTTTAGATACACTTTAACCCCTTCCCGATCACAGGATTATACTGTCACAATCATTTAGTTAATGAATGGCCCGTGACGGGATATTCCGCTCATGGGGTACAATGAGCGCTGGTCCACGGAGGGACCAGTGCTCATTGAGTTACTGCTGTTGATGGGTCCCTCGAGGTTTGAGATAGACCCTCAACAGCAGATTAGGTAGTCACAGCACAGTGATAGCTGATCGCTGTGATCACAGAGCCGTGACAGCCACAGAGCCAGCAGCAGCTCACTGTGTTTTGCAGCTGCAAGCCAGCTATGTGTTACAAATTGATACAAAGTATCTCTGAGGAGAATACTGAGAAAGTTGTTCCAAATTAAATTGTATTTCACTCCTTGTATTTTGTGGCCTATAAAATCCCAAAAATAAAATTAAATCCCAGACATATGATATACCTTATAAAATCTGGACGAATAAAATAATTTATTATGAATTACTTTCTGTTAGCTACACTAATTATGTACACATTATGTTGCCCAAACTGTGAAAAATGTGCTTTGTTTTCCATAGAAAAAAATAAGCATTTATATATGCATATGTCACACTATTTTAAATTAAAGCCCATTTTGTTCTTTAAATGGTTAAACAAACACATAGCAAAAATGTCACAATTGCTTGGGTCCCCAGGAACAAAATGTTTTTCTGAAGCTGTGTCACTAAGGGGTTAAATCTTACCATTGCAAATTTTAAGTTGTCAAGTAAAAATGTACAGATTGCCTTACTTGATTCCTGATCTGGTTACTGGTTTCAGGTGTAAAGTATTTATGTTCCAGGTACCAGGCTCGTTCATTGTAGATCAGTTTGGTTCCATATAGAAGGCAGAACTGAAACATAAGGCAGAGTTAATTGAGAAAATTAGTTACATACATCTTAACGTATTACTGTATCCTCTACCAGTCTGTTACCAAGAAGACCCCAAGACTGTCACTATGCCTTACCCCTTACACCGCTGTGAGTATTTTACATGTGCACAATGAATCATACCTCCGAAAACCATAAACCTTCTAAAAGCAGAGGACCTATAGCATAAAAGGACTACTGATTTTGTATGTGAGAATATATGTAAGCTAATTGTTTCGCAAACAATATTTTCAATAAATAAATTCACAAAGATCATTATTAGTAGGGATGCACCGTTATCGTTTTTTCGGCATTGAGCACTGATATTTATCTTTCGGTACTCGCCAGTACCAATACGGTACTTCCGGGAGCATGGAGTCAGCTTTCTCGGCCAATCAGGAAGCCGAGCAGGTCATTACTCGCCGTCCAGCTTCCTGACTGGCCAAAAAGCTGGCTCCATGGTGTTTGGCTGGCTCAATGCTGATTGGCCAGGAAGCCCTCTGCCTGGAAGTTCTGGTATTGGGGGTAAGTATCGGAGCATTTGGCCCAGTACACATCTGTTGCATATTCATGCCCAGGAGACTGGGTTGGTATGGTGTCCGTCCAACCTTTAAGGCTAAGGTTGTCCCTAATGTCTTAGGGGTACAATACTCTTATGGAATGGAATGTTTATTGACCATTTAGTGTGATATTTAACATCTGAAGTACTGAGGAAGAAATGGATGATGTGATGATCTAACCACACAACAAGATGAATCCTTACATTGCATGAAATATCAAGTGCAGATTACCTTTCTGTTGGTTGTTAAATAATGAGCTCAATTTGCTCACAGTGTAAAGTATCTTTTCCAGGCAAAGATATGGCTGTCTTCTACCCATGCACTGAAATCTACAAGGTTCATCTTGAATATTCCAGGGTTGGCTATTTACTTAAAGGGTTTCTAAAACCTCAGCTTTTTTTGCACATATCTACTGCTAGCAAGCAGTAGATATATGCAAAAAGTAAAAAAAAAAGAAAAACGATTTAACGGCGGTTTAAACTTACCTGTGTCTTCCCCGCGCACTCCCGTCCAAAAATGTGAAATTCTCAGGCGGCCACAAAGGATCATGGGGCGCGCGCATGCGCAGTTCACATTTTGGGCCGGAACGCGAGGAGGGACGCAAGTTAAGTCTATGGATGCGTGCACCCGCATGCAGAAACCATGGCACAAGAAGTGCCAGAGTAGTCAGCGCTGGATCGGAGACCCGCAGCAGTGCTGGAGAGAAGGCTGAAAACATCAGGAAAGAAGAAGATCGGATTAAGAGACATCATTTAAGGTAAGTGCTTTAATTAACGTTGGGGTGAGGGGAAAAAAGTTGCCTTTAATGTCACTTTAAGGGTAAATGAACCCTCTCTGTGGGGCTGGCAGAGAAGTAATATTTTGATTTGATTTTTTGCTGAAAGTTGTAAAGACTGGCTGGAACCAACAAGGAGATCTAATCTTCATTGTGGATTTGAAGGACATTGCCAACAATCCTCTCTTTCAGTATAGGACCAAACATTTTTTTGTTATCACAGCTTTAATAATGTGGCCTGTTTTTTTTTTTTGTCAAGTCAGGTTTCAGATACACAAGACAGATCACAAGATTCCACAAGATCATAAATAATGGCTGGTTGGTTTTTATTGATCTGGCACCTGGTACTGCTGTAATGGGAATTTTATAGATAGCAAATTGTGTTTATAAATTCTTAAACTGAGCTCTGTTTGCAGGAATATTTCTTATCTTGTCTCTTCCCTCCTACTGGTGCTGTTTTCTTACTCGGCAACCTTCACTAATGGCACTTTCACTGCATGAGCAACTACGCTGAAAGAAATCAACAAGGAACATTGTTTTTAGCACCCCCTATGCAGCCTTTGTAAGCATTTTAGAATATCCCAAGAGTTTTGGCGATCTGGCAGGACAGGCTAGGAGCATGAAATGTGCTGAGTATTTATATTTTAACGTACAATTCATTTAGGTTAACATTGGTTTCTAAAGGACAGATTTGTATTGGAAAAGGTCTGCTGAGATCATTGATAAGGTAACAGGGAAAATCTTTTCAAAACCAGCATTTGATGTTATTTATATGCAGATTTACAGTGAGGAGGCAGCAACAGCAGCAGCGTGGTCAAAGGAAAGGGTTATAGTTATTCCTGAAAATGTGCCTTTTTTCCCCTGCAATTTTGTTGCTTTTTTTTTCTTCTAAAACAAAACAAAGATGGAAAGCAGTGCTTAGTACAGTGGTTGGTGTTAAAGGAGCTCTCAAAGAGGTACCTACAATAAACTGATTAAGGAGGTGAGAGTCATAGGTAGACCACTTATATTTGACTTTTTGACGATATATAGGCATACAGAAAGATTTGGTCTCATATTCTTCTGCATTTCGGCTTTTATAATATTTACTAAATGTATGCCTTTCTCTTTGAGCACGGGAAGAGTGGAAAGTAGTCGTTAGCAGAGTACTCAGTGGAGAATTGCTATATAAAATATACTAGTAATTAAGCATGTATTGAAATATATCGGAGCATGTGATGCATCTTCTTTGTCTGGAGGATTCCTGATTAAAATAAATGGAGCTGAAGCATACAGGATTTTTTTAAACTCCAACCAAAACGCTTTTTGAAAAGTGGGGAAGAGTAAGAATGTCTGTAAGGTTGTCATTGTTCTCTCCATTGGTGAGATTTCTCCTCACTTCCTGTCTCAGCCACCACAGAGGGGAAATTATGAAAGGGGAGTAATGCAATCATAGGAGTCCTAACTTTTCCTATTCAATTATAAAATAATAAAGACTAAAAGTTATGTTTGGAATTTCACTTTATAGAGGGCAGTTTATCTCAAAATGGAAAGTCAGAGGGTGATTTGACATGAAGGCAAGACCAGGCTGAAAAAAGATCCTTCTTCTGAAAGATTTGAATGATTATGGCTATGGGAGGGAGACATTTCCAGAGTTAACTTATCTTAGGAAAAACAACTGGAAGTGGCTGAAAAAACCCCCCAACACAGCCAATTCATATTCCCCCCCGAGCTTGGTTAACTGTAGATGTCTGTGACTGTCTGATGCAATTCATAGACATGTGCAGTGTCACCAAATCCAGCTGAAATTGGCTGGACTAGGCCAGAGTATCATGTTGGTACCTGCCATTGTTAACCTCCTGCTAAAATTGACAATTGCCTGGCTGGTATACTGACTGACTGGCTTTAATACACTCAGCCTCAGAACAAGTATGTGGATCAGGAAAGTCAGATAAATGTTTATCTACACGCTTCATGTAAACATGGACACTGTGCATTTAGTGAATATAACAGTATAGACTGGAGATTTTTTGTATGCTTCCAAAATCTCCCTTAAATTAGTGTCACAAGCATCTATACTCAGTGTGAAGAAAGGCCAGCACATTTTTACTGCAAACAGCAATTGCCAATGCACGTTTTGAGGACATGAAAGGTCCCCCTTGGCTAAGAGGACATGCGTGCCTTTCAAACGTGCATCACTGATTGCTGTTTGCTCTAAAAAGCTTTTACATGGAGTGCTTGCCTTTTTAGGGACACCTAAAAAGGCAAGCACCTTGCAAGTTTGTGGGTGAGATGTCTGTGTGTGGGATGGATACATCTTTACTTTTAAGTCTTCGTTCTGAGACCAACAACAAATTTTAAACACTTGCAGACAGCTTTTTAGATGCAGGACAGAAAAGACAGATTTTTAAAAGGTGATAAATCATTAAAGTTATACGTCAATAACTATACAGTGTAGTCCAAATATTACTCAAACTACAAACTTTTCTTGATTCCTGATATTTTAATATAGCAATATTTCACGAGCACCGTTTTTGTTAAATAGATCTATCTGCTTTGAGTGTCAGAAGCACATCTTAGTCCTTTAATCATTTTATTTAGCTTTTAGTTTTAATACATTTAAAAGATATAAAGTTGTGTACAGGACTACCACTTCTTCCTTTAATCCAGCAATGGGATATGAGCGGGTTTTAGAGGTGCAGAAACATCACACCAATGTGAGGTGCATCACTGATATTAAACTACTGCATCCAGCAAGCAATAAAGCTTGCTTGCTGTTGGGGGCAGGTGATTGGAGTAGGTTCTATTGAGCTGTTCACCATTACAAGTTATACCCACACAAGCAGCACATTGACAACACTGCCTGTAGTCATAAAGAGCAGTCAATAACTGTCTGGGCTCAGAGGAAGGCATTGGATGACATTGGGCATCGTTTAACCAGAAAGTGAGAAGGTAGCTAGTGAAGGACCAGGGCGAGTTTATTCTAAACAGTTTAAAATAGCTGAAGCAGGAGCAGCCAATTGGATTCTCCCTGATGTGTCCGTAGAAGATGTGCAAACAAAAGGAAGACTATATTTGCAAAAGGAACTTGTTATTTCTTTAGACAAATTACCATCATGAGGGCCCCTATTTCCAAAACAGTCACACTCCACAAAGCATCTTCCATAAAAACAGCCTTTATTTAAATCAATCAGCAAATATACACCATTGTAGCAATCCCCAGTTGCAAAACTCTCAAAGCGTTTCACCACTTAAGCTTAATCATAGAGCAATAATAAAAATATCTAGGATTAAGCGCAAGTGGTGAAATGCGTAAGAGTTTTGCACCTGGGGCTTGCTACGATGGTGTATATTTGCTGATTGATTTCAATAAAGACTGTTTTATCCAAGACGACCGTGGAGTGCGGCTGCTTTGGAAATAGAAGCTATTGGAGGTGAGAACGCACCCTTTAGCCTGCACCTGGGACGTGGATGTCGTGTTAGTCCGATCTTGGGAATTGGAGCAGTGGGGATCTCTTGTACTATCAAGGGGGCTGTTACTACTCATAAAAACGATAAAAAAGTAAAAAACACGACGATGTATGGAAGTTGTGTCTGCTTAATTTTGCACACAAGTCTTACAGTGTTTAACTGTGCTAAACTGGTGACTTTCATGACCTTGGAATGGAAAAAATACATCTTTCTCCCATTACTCAGCTTTCTGTGTCAGTGGAAATAAAAGCAACAATGGAATCTGCAATAATACTGCACACATTACTAGGCGTTGGTATTCCTCACCCAGCTGGTTCAAAGACACCTAGCGAAGGTGGTTTCAGCATTAGTATAGTAGACGGGAAGGTATATAGTAAACAAAAGCTAAAACAATGCTCTTTCCTTTTTTTTTTGCTAAGGAAAAAAAAACAGTAGCAGTCCAGTCAAAAATGACAGTTGAGTAGAAAATGCTCGGAGACATGTAATAAAAGTTTTTACTTGAAATGAGAATACATTTCAAAAATACTGTAATACTGCCATCTTTTCAGGTCATGTAATCTGGGTACATATACAGCAAAAAGGGAATTGGGGTTTAAGGAGATGACATAGCCATTGCACATGAATAGATCCTTACCTTATACACAAGCTGGCCAGTATACAGGTGATACTCGAATAATTAGAATATCGTGCAAAGTTCATTTATTTCACTAATGCAACTTAAAAGGTGAAACTAATATATGAGATGGACTCATTACATGCAAAGCAAGATAATTCAAGCCGTGATTTGTCATAATTGTGATGATTATGGCTTACAGCTCATGAAAACCCCAAGAACCCCAAATCCACAACCTCAAAAAAGTAGATTATTACATGCAATCAATAAAACAAGTATTGTACATAGAACAATATCGGACCTCTGAAAAGTACAAGCATGCATATGTACTCAGTACTTGGTTTGGGCCCCTTTTGCAGCACTTACTGCAATTACTTTTGCACGATATTCTAATTATTCGAGTTTCACCTGTACCTCTTTATGTGGGATGGTTGTGAAATTTCCAAAGCAATATCTGGATCTGTACTTGTGTGTATATATATGAATTATGGTTATCAATTTTCTGGCGGCGTATGCAGATAATATGGGGGCAATCATGTTTTTATAATCTGGTGAATATCTTTTATACTGCTATCATGTAAAACTATGTAACAATAAATGTATTTATAATTTTACTTGTGCAATGGCTATGACAAATCATTAAACCCCAATTCCCTTTTTGCTGTATATGTACCCCAAAGGGAGAGAGGTGTCTTCAGATTGGACATACCGAGGCAATTCACACTGGTGCTACTTGTAATCTGGGTGGTCTGATTTCTATTTCAAAGGATGCAGCCTGCAAGGTAGGATCACTGCAGAGGCTCCAGATGGTAACATATGATGTAGTCACATGGCATCGGATGAAGTGTTGCTATGAAAAACAATCCTTAGGCATTGCACAGGTACTAAGCATGAATAGAGCAGTTTTATCCACAGCCAATCCCCCCTCTCTCCTGCTCTTTTAAGCCATGTGTTACACAATGTAGGGTTAAGCATAATCTATTCCATGCCCCTCATGAAGTCAATGAACAGAACACCTAGGGCGGAGCTGAGGTGACATCATTACAGTGAGTGGAGTTTGGGCCCTTTCTTGGAGTATCACCAGCAGCAACGTCCTTGTATGTGCCTAGGATCAGGTGTATTGAGCGCTTTCTTTTGTGCATGAGTGGAGTGCACAGTACTATATGAGTGTTTTTAAAAGTTTTTGTAAAAGTTAATTATAGATGGAAAGTACTGTGGAATTCCTATGGTCCTTGGCTTCATCTAATTGCGTATTTTCCACGTGAACAACATTCACCAAGCAAATAGCTGGGCGGGTGTTCTATAAAGCATCCCCATAGTTTTCAAAGTATGCACCATTTTGAATCTGCAGTTTTAAAGTGTTTGCTTTATAAAAAACAAAAAAAACTGTAGGATTACAATGAAAAAAAGAATAAATGACACACAATTGTGCCTTTAGGTCTGTGTTAATGACATCAGTTTGAGACACTTCGGAGATCATTCAATAATTGAAAGGTGCATTTTTCATGCAGTTGATCTCCTTCTGACCTGCAGCAAGCAGATTTTGCATTGTCACAGACTTGTACGGAAATGCAAAACCTGTCTGAAACAAACAGCCTGTCAACGCAGGCCCTTAATCTGATTGTATATTTGTTTATCAATAAATGTATTTTTGAATACAACTAGTTCAAGTAACTCAAATATGTCTTTATACTGGCTCCCAGTAAAAATCTCTATAGCAGAACTCAGATCAAGCAGTGTCATCCAATTCAGTCTGTATTGCTTTGTAGAACGCAATCAATCGAACACCAGGAACCTGTTTACTGGATGGGAGAGCACAAAAAATGAACACACACAAGGTGTGAATTTACGCTACATACAGAAGGGCAGCAAGAAGTATGACATTTTCCTATTGCACAACAGGAAGACAGTTTACGTTGACAAGCTATCTTGTATTTTTCCACTTGGATGAAAAATAAAAAGTGAAGCCTAACCACACTGGACTGGATAAAAGAAGAATGAATCACTTCCTTCTGTTTGATCACTAGCTGGAAAGGGATAAATACATATTTACAGGCACAGAAGTACAAAGAAATGACAGCGGGTACTCTGTGCTGCCTAAAATGTGAGGCTTTGGAAGAAAGTCTAAAGTGCATATTTTTGGTTTAGTTTTTAAAGCAAAAGTTTTACAAAATACAGTAAAGGTTAGAAAATAAATGGTTAAGGAAGGAAAGCTCACATGTACAGGTGACCACATTTATGTGGCAGATAAACACAAGTGTCAGCATATTTATTATTCCGAATACACATGCTCCCACTAACATAAAATTAGAAAGTGTTGCATATAGGCTTAGTGACTTCAGATCAGGAATCTCTCACAACTGCAGTTACAGGTAGACATTCGGATTCAGACGAACTTGCAAACCAACTAAATTCCGTTGATTCGGCAGTGTGTCCAAATCCGAATGAACAAACTATTATATGCCGGGATATACCAAAAATATATTAGAGCAAATCATAATTCATTTGCAGAATATGGCCGCTGTGCGTTCTGCTTTTTAAATGTGCGGTTTTCGGATGTTCATTGTCTCTGAATCCAAAACAGCATAATTATTTATTTTCTCAAACAAATGGATGAAAAATGTTTTTATTCTTCATTTGTTTCCTCCGAAACAAATTTTTATGCTATGCACATGTCACATTTTCTCAGTGTACGGCATTGGCAGAACATATCACGGGTGATGCACCACATTTTTCACAGCCAAAAAGCAGAACTAAAGTAGAACTAAGAATGTTTTTGTGGGGCACTGTATGTAATACAGGATCCTATCATTATTTTTGCTGTATGGGCGGCTCAATGTCATAATTTTACAAGAGTGACTGTGGCTAGACATGCCAGCGCGCTGTGTGCTGGTACAGCAGATTGTGGTCCAATTTGGGAGCACACCAGAAAGGATGACAATGCAGTAGGTGACTTCAGTAAGCAAAATAAAAGTGACCGAACGGACCTCAACATTTTCTCTTATGTGTGCAAAAGGGCTTTAAACGACTCTCAACTTTATCTAATGTTTTCACTAGGGATGCATTGATACCGATTCTAGTATCACTGCTCTGATACAGAGTATTTGGGTTAGTACTCGTATTCGCTCAAATGCTCCGATACTTACCCCCGATACGGAACTTCCGGTCAGAGGGAGATTTCCTCTGACCGGCAGTGCTGTGAGGAAACATGTAGCAGGCTTCCTGGCCAATCAGGAAGCCCGGCGGCAGATAATGACCTGCCTCCTGGTTTCCTGATTGGCTGGGAAGCCGGCACCATGCTTATTGGCTGGGAAGCCAGCTACCCGGCCAATCAGCATCGAGCCGGCCAAATAGCATGGAGTTGTGAAATCAGAAAGTCGGGCAGTGGGTAATGACCCAACTTCCTGATTGGCCGGAAAGCCAGGTCCATGCGAGTGAAAGTACCGGTATCGGTACTCAGTATCGGCGAGTCTTGAAAGATAAATATCGATACCCATAACCAACAATTTGGGGCATCCCTAGTTTTTACAAAAAAAAAAACTTCACTAAGACTTACATAGGTTACACCAAAAAATAGAACAAACATCCACCTAGAACAGCTTTCTGATTCTAACATTTCATTATATTGAGTACAGTTAAATAAATGTCATGATCCCATTCATATTCAATAGGAAGACCTTTTGAGAAATCATTTATTGTCCGCAGTCTAAGCCCCAACCCATTGATCCACAGCGCCAAAACTCATCTGAAATCACAGGGAAAATATCACTGGACAGTGATACCACCGTGATAAGAACGTAAAGTTCAATTCCTGGGCTTGCTCAGAAATAGTCGAATTATGTGTAAGTATGAAGCAACGGTTCCATTTTTCTTCCGGGAGTGTACAATTCAGCTCTTTCTCCCATTCCCTTGTGAAATACGGCCTATAAGGTAACACATGGTTTAATAAAAAGTTAATTATAGGTTTACCATCGGAAAAAAATAGCACATTCCATTCATGGTTCAAATCCAGGATTTCCCATATTCAGGGTTAATGGAGTTTCTGTGTAATTACAGTTCAGCCATTCTTGTCATGTACATGTAGAAGTGAACTGTTAAGAAAGTAGGGGGACAATTTGCCTATTGTTCGATTTTTGGTTCTAGATACACTGTGCATAGCAGGCAAACTGTGCTTTTCACCATCTAATTTCCAAGCCTTGATGTACCCAGGGCCGGCCTTTGGGGTGTGCGGGCTGTGCGGTCGCACAGGGCACCATAGCAACGTGGGCGCCTGGCGACCGACACAAATTCTGTCCCCAAACGTCTGTAAAGATCGCCCGCGGGCGCGGCACCCCTCCGTGCGGACGCTGGACTACTCACTATGACAGCTCAGCCAGGCAGCACAGTAGTGACAGTGTCACTGGCAGTCTGTAGATCAATCATTAAGATGGCCGACAGCGCGGAATGTACCTTATGCGGCTGGAAGACATTTGATGTTGTTAAAGTGATACTAAGACTAACCAGTTGCCTAGTGTAAGTAAAGCACATGATAGTTGACCTGGTGGGTAGAAAGTATCAATTTCCACTCAGATTGTAGTGTAATTATAAAAATGATAGGAAGCATTTATGGATTTCCATAGACAGGCCTCTTTCCTTGATGGGTTCAGTTGTGTCATTTGCAATGCTTTTTAATTATGCAGTAAAAGTACAAGTAGTTGGCAACTGGGGTTATAATCAAAAAGATAATACTAAACTGAAAGAATTATTTCTCTTCTGTCCCAAATATCAGGATGTGGCAAGGAGTAGGAAGGTAATCGTGACCTACTAGATGGACCCAACAGAATATGGACACTGGCACTCCAACAGCAGATAGAATATGTCTATTTATTGACGTACATGCAAAAAAGTAGCACAGCACACTTAGTGTGACGTTTCGGGGTCACACAGGATCCCCTTCATCAGGCAGAACAAGTGATGAAGGGGATCCTGTGAGACCCCGAAACGTCGCACTAAGGGGTCTATTCACGAAGCTGCCGAAGGATCTAGACGTAGCTACAGTACTCCATCAGGTCGATCAGCAGAGGGCGGGTACAATGCTAGTTTACTATTGGCTATTGCAAATTGAAATAGCCAATACGAATCTAGCAAAGCATTCCAATGGGCAAAAATGTTTTGTTTTTTTTTCTACTCTGACACGGCTCCGTGTCAGAATAAAGAAAAAAAAAAGAAAAATCAGTGTTTCTCTCCTGGGCGGCCGGGAGCGGGAGGCTCCCCGCCGGACAATCGAAAACTGTTGGGCGGAGCTAGCTGTCATTGCTAGCTACGCACAATCGTTTTCTATTTACTTTTTTGTACTATTCTTCTGTTCTGCTCAGTCCTTCTGAGGGACCAAGCAGAACAGCCGAGCCGAATGCCGCTCAGCGGCATTTGGCTATTCACTCACTGCTGTTCGGCATGTATAAGAATAGGCCGAACAGAAGTTTGCTATGCTACTTTTTTGCATGTCAATAAATAGACATATTATATCTGCTGTTGGGAGTGCCAGTGTCCATATTCTTTTGTATCACTGTGACGGTGGCCATCCGTCGACTACCGGGCACCCATATTATTTTGATGGATGAGCGGTCAGGAGTGCAATGGGTACATGGACTGATGCTAGATGGGCTGGGTCTAGTGGTACCACTGATTCACTGTGTAGAAGGGCTGCACCACACCATTCCATTGGAAGTCTCATTTGGCACTGTGCTCAGAGTTTGAAGAGGCCCATGCAGGTTAGTTTAATAGCTCTTCCATAGAGGGGATTAGAGGGATACTTATACTGCTGTTATTTTGTGAAATAAATATATGACAACAGTGGGTAATTGGGGGCATAGCGTTCTGTTAGGCTTTTCTTCTTCTTTTTTTGTCATATCTCTATAAGGTTGAACGCGATGAACCGCGTCTTTTTTCAACCTGACTAACTATGTAACTATGACATCCTTAAGTATGTTCTACCAATTATGTACACTTGGAAAGCCACAGACTCACCAATGACACACATAAACTGGTATGTAAATTGTGAGATATAGTATTATTTTATTATTTGGACACAGATATTTGAAAAAAAGTATGTGGGATGCATATCAGCTAAAAATGATGATTAAAAATATTTCACAACAGTCATACAAAGCAATTCAACATGCTGCTGGCTCGGGCTTCTGACTGTTAAAAAAGATGGAAAACAATTTGTCATGGCTCTAGATGACCGAGAGTGTTAGAAATTTTTTCCTGATGACACTTATATTTATAAGTGTTTTAACCACCTCCGGGCCGGCCGTAGTAAAAAAACGGCCGGCCGGAGCACAATTTTACATTTTCTGTAATTTTTCCTAATTATAGTAAAAAATAAAACCCTCGGTGGTGATTAAATACCACCAACATAAAGCTCTATCTGTCCCCAAAAAATGGTATAAAATTCATTTCAGTACAGCGTTGCATGACGGAATAAACGTCAGTCAAAGTACTGCAGCGCTGAATACTGAAAAATGGCCTGGCCAGGAAGGGGGTCTAAACACCTGGTCTTGAAGTGGTTAAGGTGATTATGTAGAATTCAGAAGAGTGTCCAGTTGAATAAAACATGAGTGACTTTAATTGCAGCATAAAGTCATCAGACTTACTTAAAATGTACAAAACATCAACAAAAAAAATGTATAAAAATAACAGTTCGAAATGCAAGTACAAATAACAGAAAAATATAGTATATGTTTTCAAACATGCGAGTCTAGTAGATGCTTAAGAAATGTGTCTTTAGTCTTGTAAAAATAGCCCTTAACAGGTGTGTGTTCATGTCTGTCTTGTGTGACGTGAGGGTGTCTGTGTGACTCCGTCCTACCCTCCAGAAGGACCGTTCCCTGTCCTTGTATCCATGTTCTACTAAAATAACCTAGGAGATGTTTGCCTTAAAAAGTCATACAAATTAGCATGATGAAGTTCTAATGCCACTGCATATTAGCATAATGAGGTTCCATACTCTCTGTATGGGTTTTACAAGAATCCGGAGTCGAGTACATTCCTACAACTACTCTTTGGGCATTTCTCCTGTTCAAACTATACTTAGGGTCTGTCTGTCCGTCCCGCTTACTGATTGAATAGCATCTGTAACTCAAACTTATAGAAATACAGTATATACTGTATTTCCATACTTGGACAGATTAAAATATAGAAAATCAATCATCATTTAGGTCTACACATTCATACATATTCCCTATATGAATACTAATGATTTTTTACTAAGAGTGACTGAGGATCATAGTGAGATAAATTTAGTAAAGACATTTGAAATCCATAAGCCTGGTCATACATGTTGACTTTATGTCAAAGACCAGGCTAACGTTATTCAGAAATATCTTTGTAAACCTTCCCTTATATTCCTTCATGTAATCAACAATTTAAGGCTAAAGCACATAATGTGTGGGTTAACAATTGAGCATGTGTCACTCAAGCGCAAGGCTGGAAGAGTGTATTGAAACTAAGGAAAGAGTTATCTTCACTCTGGAAAAAATGAATGTGAGCTGTAGCGTATATTGGCACAGATGTTGCAGTCCTCAGTCTTCAGAATGCCTCCTTAAAATGCACCCCGTGCCTCTAAACGCCCTAAAGCTGTAGCCACAGTTCCTAGGTGCACTGTGCATCCATTACTCATATTTAGAAGTACTAATGGAGGCTTACCACAAGCGGTGCACCATGTTCTTTAAAGGGTTTCATGCTCTGGAAGTGTGGAAAAAAACATAACATTTATAACCGCAGAGCTAATGGCAGAAATTACTCTAGGCTCCTACACATCTGGAGTTATCATGCTATGAAAGCATGCTGTGTCAGGAAAAACATACTGTACCATTGGTGCAGACTGTGCAGGGTCTTCTGGGACTTAAAGGCCCACTTATAATTCATATGGGTAATGTGCTGAGACCCTGTCCCACTCTCACGTAGACTTTGCTAAAGCACATTTCTAGGGCAGGTTTCCTGGCAGTTTTCCTGGTTTGGCACCTCCATAACACCCTGCTTTCTTGGCACTAAGTTATCTATCTATCTATCTATCTATCTATCTATCTATCTATCTATCTATCTATCTATCTATCCTGCAATGGTTCTGTGTGTCAAACAGGGACACTACAGACTGGACTTGCATTCAAAGAACCAATGTTCTTGTAGTTGGCTTTTACGTCTGTGATTTGTCCAACATTTTATAAAAATATGTCCTCCTAATAACATATCCAGACATAAGAGGCAGACCCAGGTAAAAAGTTATCATTGTTTACTAAATTCTGTATTTTGCCCACAGTCCTTCAAATACAAGAAATGTACAGATTACAGTCACCCTTCTAACATTTAAAAACAAGGCCTCAGTACAGCTTATTTGATGTCTGATGGATGTATTATGTGCCACTGTATCTGCTGGTTCATTATGAATGTACGAAGCAATGTTTTATATGCATACAAACCAATAAAAACACTTAAAGTAAAAAAAAAACAAAAAAAAACTAGGCCTCTGAGCGAAACAAAGTTCTCCATATAAGGAAAGAGCTGCCATCCAGGCTCTCCACCCTGAGGGTATAAACCTATGCTAGCTGAATTTCTTGTTTTCAGCTGAGGATGTGCTTACTTGTAACAAAAAATGCTTTATCATATCTGGTAAATTACAATACAACATTGTATGTTGGTTCCTGTTTTTGGGTTACAGAAAATTTAGAGCTCAAAACGTTCAAAACAAATTTGGATACATATTTAAACTACTTTTTTTTTCTCTCTTAAACTTGCATTACTGCCAGCATTGCCTCAAGGAGAAGTGAAGCCTGGCCATGGAAAATCATTTTCTTTTTAACAAAAAGAAAACTTGTTTGAAGATATAGTCCACATTTAACTTCTATACAGGGTTAAAATATTCACACAAAGATGAATAGTCATCCGGGTTACCTTGGATTATCTAACCCTGGATTTTTATGCATTTGTCAGAGGGCAATTTCACTCTTAGTGGAGTTGTTCTTTAAACTCATCCCTCCCTTTTTTGTGTAACCCTATAGAGCAACATACAAAGCTTCAGCCCAACTCTGGAGATCTTCACTGTGCAGCAGTGCCTGGTGTTGAACAGCCTTTGCTGGAAATAAGGCCACTGTACTGTGCCTGACTTAGTCCTGGGTCCATATACCTCTGGATATGTCTTCCATATGCCAGTGACAGGTACAGTATAAATGCAGCAGCGTCACACATGTGAAATGCCAGAAAACAGTAAGTCCCCCTGCACTCCCTGCAGCGTTCCCGGTCCAAGTAACAATCGTGGTGCTAGCAGTGATGATCACGGATGACGCCGTGCACAGCAGTCATGTGACCACATCTCTGCCCTGATGAAGGGACCCTGCATGGTCCTGAAACATTGGATTGTGCGATATGTGTGACGCTTGGTCCAAATAAATGGATGTTATGTTTTGAACTTTATTTGCTGAGTGCTGGCGATTTCTATCCTCCATGCACATGTGAAATGGGGATTTTTTTTTGTGAGCAAGTATTTTCTTTTGTGGGTTACACTGAGAAGAGAGAGGTGAACTATAAAGGAAAAAGTTTACTAAGTTTGATTATGAATTGTTTGCGGCACCATAATAATCAGACCAAACTATATTTCTGTTTTCTAATGATGTCACACCTGGGTATATATTACAAACTAAAAAATTAATTATGTTCAACATGGTAAATTATCCAAAAACCAACAGCATAATTAAAAAAAACTACAGCATGGCAAATAAGAATGTATTCCTGGGGTTTGCCCTGGCCATAAATGCATGAAGCTCAATTTTTCTCCCACACATTGCCACCTATAATACAGGGATAACAGGAAGTTTGGCTCTCAGTGAGCAATAGCGGAAAAGCGGAGGACCTCCCAGGTGTCACACTTCTCCACAAAACTCTTGCAACAGGGCATTCCACAATCCCTTTGCAGAGCGCCAGTGGGATGATCAAGCCACTTCCAGAATTGTGGCTGTGAACAACATCCAACACAACACCTCCCTTCATAGCCAGAGCATGGTAGTTGATCCTTTGGCCAGGGTAGGTGGGCAGGAGACCCAGCAGTGACTGGTCACCTTTGTCTGATCAGCCAGTTAAGGAAATAGGACAACCAAAGCAGTAAAGCAAGGTGCAGATTCCCTAAGCGGTATACTAAAAATATACCTTTGATAAAAAAATGTTGTATCCTTCTGGCTCTATTTGGCAAATTACAAAGGGACACAAAGTGCTACACTGTGCAGAAGTGACTTGCTCAGATGCTTTCTCGTAGGAACATAAGGAACATAACATGCTCATATAGAGTGGAACTGTATCAAAACAGCTTTATTTTGGTGGGGTGATGTAGATTTTAATCCCTGCTGGTCCTGTCCTGGACCCCAGCACAGGTATCTCCCCAACCTCAGGCCTGACAGCCAGGACAATACTGTACCAAAACTTTCTGGTTACCTTCTCTGGAGAGCATTCCCAATATAAACCTACAAAGGGGGCGTGTCCTGGACATGGCGGCGTGAGGAACACATTGAGAGAGCTCCGAGACACCCGACCACGTTTTGCACTATATCAAGGACTTTTCAAACCGTGTGGATCCCGCGATCGTCATGGCTAAACGGGGCAAGGATGGAGGTAACAAGCGACTGACCCAAGACGACCCCATCTAACACTTCTTTACTCCCCGGGCCTCGGCCTCTACGACCCGCAGTGGCGCCAAGATGGCGCCTACGGCCTCTGCTCCTGTGTCTCCCCGAAGGTCTGGTAGACGGGCATCCCCGGCTCGTAGCACCTCGCCGGCGGGATCCTCCGAGCTCTTTGATCTAGACCGGGACACAGACCGAGACTCGGGCAATGACTTCCCGCCTGATGTTCCGGAAGGTATGCGGGCACTTTTGAATGATTAACGGCCTGACCAGTGTAGACTCGCGCTGGGTGCTAGTATGGCGCCGCCGAGCGGGAGTCACATGAAAATTCATATATTGTTGTTGTTCTTGGTCCCCTGGGGGGGGTTCGCGGGGCCTTCGCGGGGGGTCTGCCGCCCGGCCGGTAGGCCTGTCGGCCGGGTGGTGGCCCTCCCGTGGATGCCCGGTGGCCCCCTTTCTCCGCTATGTGCCTCAAAATGTATATTGCTTTTTCACAAGACCTTTCTGTGCCACGCATGGGGGTACTCGAGTGGAGACCCCGTCTGCCCTCCATGTTTGCTTCTATTCACATGGCCTTCGCAGAGAGGTGCTGTGGGATCCCCACCGATATAAATGTGCAAGCATGATCACGCTACATACTAACGGCCTCTACGGGTGTGCCTCTGGACGCCTGTCTTCCCCCACTTTCCCCCAAATAGTGTTCAGCCCCAAGGATCCGTCTGGTACGGCTTGGGAGTTTTTTCTCTGAACTTCGGTTCCCATTAGTGTTTTTTGTTCTATTCCTTTCCTTCCCCATCTCCCTCCGCCCTATATCCACTTCTCCCCTCTCGGTCCCTACCCTCTATCCACCTTCCTTTCCCTCTCCCCCTCTTGCCCCTCCTCTGCCCACCCCACTACTTCTTACTTTTCATTCTTTTCTTCTCCCCCTTCCCTTTCTTGCCCCTCTCTGAAGGTATTACCAGACCTCTGCAGATCCAGCCTAGGGATGCCCCCGTTCCGCCTTATCTCTCACAATGTGCGGGGTTTGAACATCCCCGAGAAACGGGCCATGGTGCTGCACGACCTGCATAGACAGCGAGCTCATATTGGCTTCTTACAACAGACCCATTTCCGCTTAGGCCACGCTCCATCGCTCAGAGACCGCAGACCGCCGGCTCGGTGCGGAGCTACAAACGGTCCTTGTTAATGCGGCCAGAGCATGTATCCCGGCCTTGTGGAAACAGGTCTCTCCTCCCACTATTAAGCTATGGCAGTGGCATCTTCCCATTACTTATAAGTGTTGACTGCATTAGTTTTCTGGTTTGCACTTCTCTTTTCATTTATTTGTACCTGGTAATTCTGCCAGGAACACAATTCCTGACAAACTCCTCCCATCTGCTCAGAGGGGATTTGTAGTGCTGAGAGATAGCTGGGAAAACACTGGAACAAAAAAAAGGATGCAGCAAAGGCAGGGAGCAAAGAAAGGTATCAGATGACAAGATTTCTGGCAGCATAAACAGGTATTTTTTACACTTATCGAACAGATATAACAAAACACTTTGGTATATTTTCTACACCAAAAGGCACCACATAGGAGAAGTTCATTGTTAGGGTTTACAAACTCTTTAAAGCCTAACACATGTTACAAACTAAAAGGAAAGTTTTGGATAGAATTCCAATTTCATGTAAATATACAAATATTTTAATGATGACTGAAAACAGACTTTAGAATATGGTTACTTAAACTACTTACTACTTGAAGAACTCCGGGAAATATAAAGTGTAACCCTTGGTCTAGTAGAGAAAGAGAAGGTATAAAGAAGATATGATCACCACATCCTCTGTCCTACTTGGCTGCTAGACTGGACCCAGTCCTCTTCTCTGCCGGGCGCTGGCAGTCTAAGTACCCGTGACATCATCCTGCCTAATGCAGCTGCATTAGATGTGAGGATGCCGAGGGACATTCCCTGCCAGAGTGGTGGGGGAGAGAGTGGTCACTGCTGCAGGACTGAGCATCAGGTGAGTATATTTTCTTTTTTTTTGCCCCAAGACCAGAACGAGCAGTTAACCCTTGCAGTGCAGGGGTAGACCCACTGCAAGGGTTAATTTTTACATTTCCTGAAGTTCTTCTTCAAATATCACAAGTGGTTTCCGAATCTTTTTTTTTGTCAATCTCACAAGGATTGCTAAAGGTCTCAATTTGATTCACCCTCGTACATAAGGTCTCTGACATCTTCTCTGATTTGCTCCAATCCCTTCTGCTGTTCTACCTCTGTCTCCAGACCTCTTCTGCTCTATTCTGTATTTCTCTGTCCATTCCCTCTGCTCTAATCATCGGTAATAATTTGCACCTATGCATAATTCTTTTCCATGTGCAAGTCGGCACTTTTCTCATGTGCTCAGCTTCTGATCATTTTCTGTTATGAACTAATTTGAGGTATACACATTCATTCTAGCATGTCTAGACATGTTTGATTTTATTAGGCTCTATGAAAATGATATACAGAATAGCTGGGAACTTATGGCCCAGCCTCTTTGACACTGCTTGGCATTGCCTGGACCTTTGGTTCCACGCCTGGTCTAAGATGCTACAATCACCAATAGCAGATGCTCTGCTAAAAAGTATAAAAATATTCACAAATATCATGAAATATATACAGACCACGTTGATCGTGCATTGTGACATGTATACAGAAGCCAGAGTTTCTATCTGGGCATGGACTAAAAGGTAAATGTAACAGATCTTGTGATCATTTGAAGACAACCCACTTAAACCTGTCAGTGTGATTACTTAATACATGAGTGGGTTGTCTTCAGTTATTTTGAGTATGAAGAACTAAAACCACAGTGGATTTAAAGCTGAACCAAACTGCTAAATACAGAACCGAAATACTCATATGGGAACTCTTACCTGCCAAAGGGTCTGTATTTCTGGCTATCCAATCCATAGATTTGCTTTAGCCCTGCTAAAGGCATACTACACACCGCAGCCAGTCTGGTGACCTGACAATTCTCTTTGGCAGGTTTGCAATTTAGCTAGGTTGCAACTAGACAGTAAAGGAGCAGAAGCAGACTGATGAGCTCATCTTCCTGTCCTTTTCTCTTGTTAGCATATGTGCATGCAGCACACCTGAGTGCACCTACCCTGCCCCTACAACTGAATCAATCAAGTCAAGTTCAGGTATTTAGTATGCTGTTAATATACATGTAATATTTACTTTTTAAATACTCAGCTGCATTGGTGCTTTTAAATATCTGCCCGGAGTTCAGCTTTAAAAAGCCAACCCATCCAAAAGTGATATTTTAAATTAGGGTGTCCTGGATTCTCCAACAAAGAAATCTCTCTGACATAATTAAAACTCTGTTTCTGTCAACCTGGGAGATGTGTGCGTTCATGTGTGCAAGATTTCTATGTTTCCGACAGTCTTGCTGTATTCTCCATAATATAAAATAAATGAAAAATTCAGCAAGATGAAGGGAACATCTTTTAATGGCCACATAGGGTGTGCAAACCCAGGAATTACAGGGTTATTCACAAAAGGGTGAAGAGGTTGGAGAAGGCAGAAGAAGTGAACAATCTAGGCCAAAGTAGTCGATTTGAAAGAATCCTCCAATTCAGCTCACTTTCCAGGTCAGTTATGTTTCCTAGATTGTTCTCTTCTCCTGCCTTCTCCAAACTCTTCACCCTTTTGTGAATAACCCTGCATATGTTTGTATGCTCCCACTGCAGAGGCATGACGTTTGTTGATGCAGGAGGCAAAATAGTCACCTGGCTAGCTTTTAATGAAAAAGTTGTGTAGTACCAGAAGGTACAAAGTGAAGATCATCAGAGCTTAGTGGTTAAGGAATGTATATACTATTAGGAAAATGTCTGCCTTTGGAAAATGGGCTCTGGATGGATTAGAGCACTAAACACTTCATTACCCTTTAAAGGAAATCTGTGGGGACAGAAACATGGGAACTACCATTGCTTATTTGTTTTTAATAGTAAAGGTTTACCAGGTTTAGGGGTTATCACTTTGGTCATAGTTTCAGTACTTAGTGAGTCTGTAATTGGGGCCTAGTATATTCACATACACTGGACAGCATAAAAGGTGCAGATGTGAGCATTGCACAGAACTGGTCAGACCACCACAGTCTATTCCCAAAAGGTTGCATCTGAAGTGCACTTATATTTTGTATGGGGAGATTTTATCTTATTGTCTATCTTAGCAATGATGACCAGAAAATCTTGCTGGCCAACACCACGAGCAGCACAAAAAGGGGGGCCGGGCAGTGGATTTTTATCTTGTCCCCCACTACTAAGAGTAGTTTCTAAGCAAGTCTTGCTATCTCTTCGCTATTGTTATGGTGAGCCCCCGCACCAACCATTGGTGTGCTAGATCATACCAGCTTTTAATACCTACTGCTAGCCCACCTACTACTAGTACATCAGCTAACCTTACCTTCCCAAGTCAAAAAGGAGAGCTCATCTTAATAACATTCTTAGTATTTGACTAATTTGGCATCCTCAAAATGCTTGGCCAACCTTGATATGTCTTTATATTGCACTGCCTTCATTTACAGGGTAATACCAAATGTTACAGTAGTGCAGTATCTCCACATTTCCCTCTAATGAAGGTAGCAGCTAGTTATTTCTTCCCCCCGATTATGAAACCTAACTTGTACTTATATATTATTTTTTTCTATTACTTTTTCCATACCAACACTTCTCAGCAGATGAAGATTACAAAACTATTCAGACTTGTGGTGCTCAATTATTAGCTGCCGTATAAATATTATTACAGCAGAGCTGGCCTGGAAATACTCATGGGGCGGTACTTAGAACCCTCAAGTGCCGAACAACAGTCTATAATAATAGTGACAGACATTTTTTGTGTTTGTGGTGGTAGGTGAGATGGGCTCAACATTTTGTAGACTTGCTGACCCATTCCTGGTGAAGGATATTTGGTTTATTGCATGCTTTCACATCCACATACCCAGGATCTTTGGAAAGCCCATCGTACAATAAAATGGATTCCTTAAAAAGAAAACCTGTAAAGTTGTGAAGTTACTGTAATGTCCACTTTAACCACCTGCTCTCCGGCCGTTGTAATTAAACGGCCGGAAAGCGGCTTCTTGAGAGCGGGTGGGCGTGTTTAGACGTCCCATCCCGTCCCGCTCGTGCCCGCTGCCGGGAAACCGGCTTTGAATGTAAACAGCCAGCGATGGCTGTTTACATACAAGCGTTCGGGCGCCTGTAGAGACCCCCGATCGCTTGTAACATGCGGTCGGGTGTGCGCCCCCCTCCGTTGCTGCTGGCGATCCCAAGCTCCTCTGTGCCCGGGACCAGCACAGCAGCTCTGTGGCCGGAGATCAAACGGAGCTCAGTACACGAGCTCCGTTTTATCTCCTCCTCTTCTTTGGAATGCAGGCAGTGATGTGTATTACATCACTGCCTGCATTCAGTGTCAATCTCCGGTACAGAAACCGGAGAGAAGCTGATGAAGCAGGTCCCTGCTTCATCAGCTTCTCTGGGGGTCCCAAGGTGACATTAGGGGTTTTAAAGACCCCTAATGTCTCAATAAAGAGTACCTGTCACTGCAAATTGCAGTGACAATAGCAAAACTCTTTTCTTGAAAATTAGCTAATCAAGCTAAAGGAGATGATCCCACACAAATATAGAACAAAATGTTCACTGAAGAACAGTGTTTCCTGTTCATGACAAGAGCTCTGAGGGTTAAATGGTTTTTGTCACAGGACACAAAAGTGAAATAAACTGTAAACAGATGCAGCTGTGGATTATGAGGGGAATTCCACTATACCTCCATTAGTAAATGCTGGTCCGCTGGCACAGGACAAGACTCCACAGCCAAGGCAAACTGCTCCAATGTCACTGGAAATACAAAATATCAGCAAATGAACACATGTACACATCTACTACCAACACTCAGGAAAAAAACAGTATATGTTTATTGACAATATGTGCTTTAAAGTGTATTTCCACTTTTGCAGTCAAATTTGAGAAAATCCCTTTATATGAGTTATACACTGAGTGGCCAGAATATTATGACCACCCCATCAGTACTTCGTTGGGCCACGAGATGACTTCGTTGGGCCGCCTCGTGACTCCACGAGATGTTGAAAGGTGATGCGAGGAATCTGACACTGCACTGTTGCCCTCCTGTTGTCTTGTACCAGTCTTGCCACTCTCCGTTCTGCCCTAACATTGACTAGTCACTGACGGCCACAATTCGCACCCAGATTTTTGGCTGACAGTCCAGTCTTTAAACACTTTAACAACAGCTGCTCTTGAACATTTAACGAATTCTGCTGTTTTGCTGATACTCGCTCCATGGCCTTTGAACGTGGGATGATTGTTGGCGCTCGGCCAACAATCATCCCACGTTTAAAGGCTGTTAAATCACGTTGTTTACCCATATCTTCAGAAAAAAATCACTTCTACTGTCGTGGTATAACCTGCTTCCCTATTAATAATGGTCTGGCCCTCTAGCAACGTCAGCGCGAAATTATGGCTAATTTGCCTACAAACGTCAGGTGGTCATAATAAACTGGCCACTCAGTGTATGTTCCCCTTCATACAGCATGCCAAAAAATAATTTTTAAAAATAAATTTCCTATATTTTAGATGATGTGTTTAGATATTTTTAGAAATAGACTTTAAGCAATTTCATGTTTTCAGTCCAAATTACTTTACTTGCTTTATTGTTAATTACTTAAGTAAATCACACGAAGACTATAGTGTTTTTATATAGAAATATGAAGATTGCTATTGATGACTTCTTATCCTGCAAATGATACAGTATCTGCCTGGCCCTCATGAGTCTTTTGCATCACCACTTTGTGGTAGTACCCCTTCCTGACATTAAAGTGGAACTGTAATCAAAACCTTTTTAATGCTTTCGATAGAGCGGGGAAGGGTTAAAATTCTGTCCATTTTTTATTGCTGTCTGAGCGTCTCTGGAATAGGAAATAAGGAGAAAGGGAGCAGAAATAATAATTAAAAAAAAACACCTTTTTAGCAAAGCAGGGGAATGGTTAGAACCTCCATTAGTTGTTTTATTTTAAATCTGTATTTTCAAGATAAATAGTCACATTTTAGGTAATAACTAGGGATGTCCCAATACCCCTTTTTAAAGACCAAGTACAAGTACTTCCCCTCATGTACTTGCCGATACCAATTACCGATACTTTTTCTTAAAGGGACAGGTGACATTTAAAAAAAAAACAATAGACTAATGATTTTAGGCCAATTTGTTTATGATTATGAAGAACTTTAATTTAGGACCGTTTTAGAATTCATGTTTTCAATCGCGATCGTGTGGGACCGCCCAGGCGGTATTGCGGCGGGAAACCGCGCAATCTGCCTGGCGCGAATGGAGTGGCATTAGAAAATAATGCCACTGCCAGCGCAATCGGCGGTGGTGTGCGATTCCGTGACCGCCCAGCCATCTGCTCGGTTTTGTGCACGATGACCGGGCGGTCAATGATTGCACACCACCGCCGATCGCGCTAGCAGTGCCATTATTTTCTTATGGCACCCCAGTCGTGTCAGGCAGATTGTGCGGTTTCCCACCGCAATACCACCCTGCCCGTGCGCTTGCACGCGATTGCGGTTGAAAACACTGTGCGTTTATTCTAATGCAGATGATGGGGGCAACAATGCTGGTTTTCATTTTTTTCAATTTTTATTTACTTTGTAAACATTTTTAATTTTCATTTATTTTATTATTTTACTTTATTGTCTTTATTTTTTATTTAGTTACATTTTTAATCAGTTGTTATTTTTTTAACTTTATTTTATTATTTTTTACTTTTCCTAACTATTTTTTTCACTTAACTTTATTGCTATCACACATGGGCTAACAAACCCCTGTGTGATAGCATTTGGAGGTGACTGGTACTCTTTATTGGCCCTGTCACCTCCAAGACAGGAGTTCTAGCACAGCACAGCATTGTGCTAGAACTCCTGTGACAAGAACGAGCCGGGGACAGAGGCTGAGGGAGGTGACAGAGCCTGTCACATGTCCATGTGTCCAGCTCCGTCACCGCTCCACGCCCCCTGCCCTGTCACTGCTCTATGCCCCCCGCCGTCACCGCTCCACACCCCCTGCTCTCGCTTGCCCGGCGCCCGGAACTATATGTCCCGGGCGTCGGTCTATACGAAATCAACACCGATGCGCAAGCATCGGCTTTATGTACCAGGCATCACCTTTTTAATGCTGTGTTCCCATTAGCGTTTTCCCCTCACTTTAAATTCTAGTGACACGCTCACATCCTCAGCCACATATCACTTGCCTCTTCAGTTTCATCCCCCATACACAGGCATATCAAGACTTCCAATTTTTAAAAATATGTCCATTTCTTCTTAGACTACAAAGTATAGTTTAGTCATGGGTTGCATGCTCTTAACAGAGGGCACCTACGTATGGTAAAAATTACCACTTGTCCTGTGTTGTAAAAAGCACTGCAACATGGCCACTGACTGATGTTTAATCCTCAGAGATTCCCTCTAGTGGTACCCATTTGAATCACTCTTTTAAGACTTCCTGCACTGTTCTAGTTAACGCGCTTTACACTGAGACACTAGCTTCCTCAAAATGGCCGCTAGAGCCAGTGGTCCAAAAACCCTTTCTGTCCTATATTCTGTCCTATATAACCCTTTCAGTCCTATATTTAAGCTTAGATTTGGTTGAAAGCATAAGAATATCCAGTGTCCAAATTTTCCAATAATACATTACGCTTGTGTGTTATATATTACTTCACTGCATTTTGTGGAGTGTATTACCAACAGAGAGCATATCCGATCTCAAGCAGGTTCTGCCAACATTAAAAAAAATTACAAAAGGCTCTGCCAACCTCTAGCTAACAGGTTATTCTAGGACGTGTGTTTTCCCCAATAGCTCAGAGATCCTATCCATCTCAAGGATGTACACACACACAGGGAAGGGTTGCAACAAGAGATAACAAAAGCCAAACAAGAGCTGGCAACCACAAGTGGCAGATAAAAGATAACATGAGTGTAAAAGAGCAACAGTACATAAATAGTATGAAGGAAACAAATGAAATAAATATTTAAAAAAAAATAAAAAAGGAGAGAAGGCAAGGGAATTTTTTTGCTGAACTCCATTAAAGAAAGTTATATTTATGATGGGTATTAATTAAGGTTACCAAACCTACCTTGTTTATATAATAAAAGCAAGCAACACTCCAGATTTTTTTACTCTCTTGCGACTACTGTGCAACTCCTGCTGTGCTAGAGGACAGTTGAAGGGCTTCTGATCCCTAATTCTTCTATGGAGTAGAGTGATGGATTAGATGAACTGGTTGTACGCCACTGTCAGCGACAGGCAAGGATGGCTGCAGGTCCCAGCGCTGGTTCAGATATCTACCCGTCTATGGTGGGTCTTTGTGTGCATGCAATAAAATGGGCTTTAAGACTCCCCCAATCATACATAAGAATAAAAAAGTTGCAGCAACATTTGAATTGGAAGATTCATTAATTCCATGAAGCAATAGTGATGCTTCGGTCAGTACAACAGGCCAAATTATCAGGCAGTAGCAATGCCCTAAGGGTTTAAGATCATGACCCATGTATTGCTATTACTTCTTAGAAAAATTTTACCAGGTGATTTGTCACTGGAAGCGGTTTTGATTCATACAATAGACTGCTGTAAATTATATTGTGTTGGTAGTATTACTGTTTTAATCGTGCTTTAACTATGGGCAAAAAAATGTATGTGGTGGTGGTGGTAGAACTCTATGTAATATTGATTTTTTGCAAAACTTTCTTAGTATTTAACATTTCTTTCTTAAGTGCTATGTTTTATATGGTATTCTAAAGCTGCCCATTCACTGTTAGAATTTCGGTCAATTCCTGTAAATTGGCTGAAATTCTCACCATGGGTGGCCCTGCCAGCACTTCAGTTCTCAATCGTCAAATGAAAAACTTAAGGAGTCAGGCAGAATCATCTGTAGTCACTATTCTGGTATTCTGGCAGCCGCAGCTGCTGACTGTCACAATACAATAGCCACTAGGAGACCAAGTACATATAGCACTTGGTCCCATTCAAGTTCGTCCTGTTGCCAAGCAGTGTGGTCAGACAGTTTAATCACCTGTGTCCAACCACGCTGCTAGTGTGATAGATCATGCTGATAGATCACATAGCCCTGCAGTGGTGAGTGATCTTTTATGAATTAATGCTCAATGACGGTGGGGCTGTGTGATAGAGCTGTCACTGCCCTGTATGTTTGCTAGCAGCTGGCAGCCCTGTAGTACTGATTGTTCAGTCATCATAGTAAACTATCTCTCGAGCTAGGGTGTACCTCACCCCATAGGAACGCACTCCAGACTTCAGACTGGGGTCGAGCTACAGCCTGCATCAATATAAATAAAGAGGTGTTTTTATTCTGCAATGGGGCCAGTGATCCAGAAGGAACCAAGTTCTATATGCATTTGGTCCTATAGTGGAAATATAAAAATAAAATGTCATATTTTTTATAAAATCTCTTCCTTAAAGTATAATTAAAGCCTCTGGGTTTTTTTTGCATATATCTACTGCTAGCAGTAGCAGTAGTCTACTGCTTGCTAGCAGTAGATTGCTAGCAAGCAGTAGATATATGCAAAAAAATTTAAAAAAAAAAAAACGCTTTAACAGAGGTCAATACTTACCTGTGTCTTCCCCGCCCGCTCCTGTCCAAAAATGTGAAAATTATCGGCCAGGAGACGAGGAGAAACACAAGGTAAGTCTATGGACGGCGTGCACCCACATGCAGACACTGTGGGACAGGAAGTGCCAGCAAGGACAGAGGAGCCAGCGCTGGATCGGAGACCCGCAGCAGCGCTGGAGGGACAGATGAAAAGGACAGGAAAGAAGAAGATTGGATTAAGAAACATAATTTAAGGTAAGTGCTTTAATTAACATTGGGGGGGAGGGAAAATTTTTTTGACTTTAAATGTCACTTTAAGTATGCTGTTGTGGTTCATATGACACAACAAATGTTCATTGTTTTGCTGTAATTCTTACCAAATTAGAAGTAAATTGTATTCAACATTTATTTGGAAATTTAGGGACTTCAATTAGTAGTTTTGGTTCTTTACTGGCAGATCATTTGGGGAGATGATATTTGTGCATATTTCAGTCCCTAGTTACAGCAGACCATACAGTATACTCTGTGTTGCTTATAGTCATTGACCTTAAATTACCTATAACCTGTTTGAAGTGCTGCTTGCTTAGTTCCAGCTAATCCATGGGTCTCTGCTTTGCTCTCATAATTTATCACTTCCTTTATAATGTGCAGCCTTGTCTCTCATCCCATAATTAGTCATGGGTTTGCTGTGACGCCCCATGATGACTTGTGTTAATTTTAGCTGAGCGTCTCAGTGTTAGATGAGGCACACAGGACAAGCCATAACTGATGAGGTTACCTGTGGTCAGTTCGCAATCAGCAATTAAACAAACATCAGTTTAGAACATATACTATTAAACTGAAATATATTATATTCACATGAATATTCTTTAGATGTTATGAATTATTTTGTAAAGATGAACAGACATTTACGTAAACCTGTTTCAAAGTCATCTATTTTAAACTGCACATATGACTGCAACCTGCTATGGTACATTTTACCTAGTGTGAAATCTGTTTTCTAAAACAAGTCGTCACCGTCACCATATTTGTGATTCCACAAGCAAATTTTGACTTTCTTATAAAGTTGATAGGCAGCACCTCCTCCTTGCTGCTGAAACACGCACCAACCGTAACAAAATGGAGCTTTGTTATAGAGCTCCTAAGTGAACTGTTTGCAGACAGTGCAGTTCCCATGCTTGAAGAATAGCAAATGATTGCCTTCATACCATGACTTGTGCGATGAGCATGTGCAGGATTTTTCTCAGCCCTGCTTCTGATTTATAGCTTGAGCCAAGCACAGTGAATGCTGGGCAAAACAGCAGCACCAATTCATGGCATGATCTTTGTGTGGGCAGCACAGTGGTGTAGTGGTCAGCACTTCTGCCTTGTGGCACTGGGGGTTTCTTGATTCGAATCCCGGTGAGGTCTTTATCTACAAGGAGTTTGCATGTTCTCCCTGTGGTTGCATGGGTTTCCTCCGGGTGCTCCGGTCTAAATTGGCCCTCGTATGCATGAATGTGAGATAAGGACCTTAGATTTAAGCTCCTTGAGGGCAGGGACTGATGTGAATATGCATGTCCTGTAAAGCGCTGGGTAAATTATTGGCGCTATATAAATACCACTTAATAATAAACTCTTGTTGATACACAAATGGAATGGTGCTAGTGGTCTTTAAGGAAAAAAATTAAGAACACATTTACTTTAAGTAATACAGGTCTAGGAGTGATTATCACCATCAAAACCAGTATTTGCATTCCCAAAGTATATTTCCTATGTTTGCTTACTGCTATTTATAGTCACTAAACTGCTTTGTTTTTTTTTTTCTCCTTATTTTGTGGCCTGTAATTGGTACTGTCCTGTTTTACGACAGAAGATAAGACTGCCACCGATGCACACTCTAGGTTTTCATGTATAAAAAAAAAAGAAACATTTATTTTTTATAATTGTTCAAATTATGCTTCCCATGGGAAGAACCTTACAGTACCTCAGACAATAGGTCTAAAGCAGAATTGCCCTGACTTAAGTTGGACATACACTATGAAAAATTCCGGCAGGGTCTTGATGAAGCGGCAAAAAATTTGCACAGTGGCCCTTCATAAATGTTCACTTTGGAAAATGTATGTTCATGTTGCAAATAATCTTTGTGGATTCAGTGAAACTGGGTTCATTTTGAATGCACAATAATTTTTTAGCAAACATTGGAGGGAATTTATGAATGCGTCTGTGACAACATTTTGAGTCACAAATACCAAAATGTCATGCTGACCAACCGCAAAGTTTGATTTCCGGTTTTTTTTCTTTTTTTTGCAACATTTTCCCAACAGCGCAGTAATTGCATCCAGCAATTGTGACAATAAAATACCTCCAAACTCTCGCACAGTCTAGAAGTCCTCCTGAGCACTTTCTTAAAGTTTTGCAAAGGTAATTCAGCTTCATACCCTCAAGTCAGCTGAACACTTCAGGGCTATTGTCATCCAGGAGGTTCCAACAAGCATGCAACAATTTAGAGACAATTTTTAATAACGCTCCTTATTTAGGGATGAAACAAACTAGGATAATAAATATGTTGCTTTATGCACTAGAAATAAGTAATGTGACAATCTAAAAGAGGCTGATAATGTGACTAGAGAGGCACCAAAATGGAATTTTCAGACTGAAACCAAAAATGAAAATGTGTCAGGCCAAAATCAAAACAAAATTTTTTAAAACATTTTTTCCAATTGTATCTTTATTTAATCATTGCCGAGTGCTTGTAACTGCTCTCCATCCTGACTTGCTGTCACAGGAGGCTGGGCAAACTTTGCAGGGAGGAGAGCTCAGGCTCCTGTGACACAACCCGACTCCTGCCCTGCACAGCTGGCTCGGCCTCCTGGGACAGCTTACAGCTGTCTCCTCCCTGCACCGCTCTCCATCCTGATCTGCCTTTCACAGTCAGATCAGGCCTTTCTGAGCGAGAGGGGATCTTGGCCTCCTGTGACACTGCTGATAGTGCTCTGCTCCCCTCCCCGCTTGGCCTCTTGAATGTTTCTCTCCTCCCCGCTGGTCAATGCTCTGTGTCAGAAACTAGAGATGGACAGCATTTTCGTTCAAAAATTTTTACTTTCGCAGAAAGTACAATTTTCTGACAAAATGTTTCGGCAGCTGAAATTTCGGTGCATCCCTAAATGTCACCAAAATTGCTTTTCACTCACCTCATAGTTATAGCCGACCTGTGACAATGAAACTGTCGCAGGTCGGCTCAGTAGATCGGGAAGTGAGCGAACACATAGCGGTGTTCGCTCACTTCTCGATCCTGTCACGGCTCTCTGCCGTGACAGGGGAGGGGCTCGATTCCCATCTTCCTGCTCCGATCCTCCAGCACTGACTGGCGGAACGGACGGGGGAGGGGGCGGGTACAGCTGGCTCTGCCTCTAGATAGCCAGAGCCAGCTGTCACTCACGCAGCTGGCGGATCCAGACATAATTGTCGGGATCCACTTCAGCTGCGGCGTCTCAGTATACAGCTCGCGGTATACTGCGGCATCTCAGTATACCGCGAGCTGTAGCTTGCGGTATACTGAGCTTAGGGTGACGGGAGGACGCTAGTTTGTGTCCTCCCATTACTCTAAGGAGAACTATGGGGAAAAGCCCTAACCCCATAGTTCTCCTTTAACATATTTAAATTTATTAAATGTATTTATTATTTATAATTGTTTTAAAGGCAGTTCAAAGTGACACTTTGCTGGAGGACCTCTAACAATGAAAGTGTGGACTGAGATCTTAGCATCTATTTCCAGCGTACAAATCCTAAAATGATGATAATTGCATTACTAGGGTATTTCTGATTATAGATTTTAAGAAAATGACAAGAAAGTTGCCGTAAAACTAAAAATTAAATAATGCCTAGCTGCAAGTTGGTCAAATGCATATTTTTGTCTTGACTTGCCTAGAATATATATACATGGACATTCTTAGAGTGGTCTTATGTGGTCTGTTTGCTATATCCTATACTCATCTGTTCATTGCTGATTCGAAATACTGTTTTATAATGTTGATCATGCACCATGTACAGTTCAGGGATAGAGTGCTGTTTGACCTTACAACACAGGACTTTTTTTTGAAGTGTAATAGCTGAATGAAAGAAATGATGAGTTAGTGGCACCATTCCTACTATAAGAAAATATATATGTATTTTAATTCTTTCCATAATCTGGTGTGTTCCGGCTATTTTATTTGACTCTTCCATGCACAAGGCGCAATGCATTTTCAAGACTCAGATCAAGACTTTCCACAAAGAAGACGTCATTGACTATTTATTAGATTGATACAAAATAACATTTATAGTTACTGATTAGGGCTGCAGCTAACGATTATTTTTATAATCGATTAGTTAGCCGATTATTAACTTCGATTAATAGCTTAATCGGATAAAAAATGTTAAAATTAAAATAAAATACCCAAATGCAGTGTTACAGACAAAGTTTACTTCAGAATAAAACAGTATGCACATTTTATTTAAATCGCACTGCACTGGAATGCAGGGTATTGCAGTACCGCGCATTCCAGTGTGGTCGACCGCACTGCGGACAGGAGGTGCATTTGGGATCCATTGAAATGAATGGCACCGCTACTCAACTCCTACAGCACTTTTTGTCAGGCCAAAACTGAAAATGACTTTTCCCACCTATTATTAATAATTGTATGTATTATAATAGACATTTTAATTAGTTTCAGGGATTTAAAATAATGTGAATTGTAAAACTCTAAGCCAATATAATAAAATAACCAAACTTTTATTTACAATAAACACACCTTTTCATTTTTTAATTTGAGTTCATTTTTGTTTATTTGTTTGCATTTTTGATTTTTATAGAACTTTTTAAAGTTTGTTTAGTCTTTTTAATTTTAGTTTAACTTTATTGCTGGGACCAATAGTCAGCCTGCTATTGGGTATTTCAAATTGCAATAGCCAATAACCGACTGGCTACTGCCCCCTGCCTACTGTCAATCAGCAGAGGAGGGACCTGAAGGAGAAAGTTCTCCATCAGGTCCTCCTCTGCTGATTTACAGCAGGCAGTGGGTGGGTGCAATAGCCAGCCTGCTATTGGCTATCGCATTTTAAAATAAGAAATAGCAGGCAGGGTATGGCTCCCAGACTCTAGACGATGAAGAGGAACGGCATGGTGCGGGCACAGGCAGAACAGGGCATGGGCGGAACGGGGCTGAGGAGAAAGGGGAGTGGCTTAGGAGGAACAGGACGGGCCAGTAGAGACACAAAGCGGCAGCGGAGGAACGTGGCGGAAGAGAAGGAACGAGGCAGCAGTGGAGGAATGCAGAGACACCACAGTCCGCGCTGGAGCCGGCTGCAGTGATCTGTGTCCCCGCTGCCTCTGCCGATACAGGCGGGTATTGAAAGGGACAGAGACCTCTGCAGCCAGCACCAGCACGGAGAACGGTGGAGCAGAGCGGCGGCAACTAATCGATGATTGTTGCCAACGATTCTCATGAATGAATATAATCGATTTTAATCGATTAGTTGTTGCAGCCCTATTACTGATATTATGGGGGTCTGCTACTTCCCTTTACTGTGGGAGTCATTTGTAAATTATTTCGCACAGTAAGGCAATGCTACAAAGGAGCAGTGAGACAGATTAACCAGTTCCTGACCGATGACGGGATTATCCGGTCCCAATTGTTCAGTTTGTTAATGACCGGTGATGGGATAGTCAATTGGTACAATGAGCACTAGTCCGTGAAGGGACCATCAGCTCATTGAGTTACTGCTGTTGGTGGGTCCCTCTGGGTCCAAGGCAGAGCCTCAACAGCAGATTAGGTGGTTACAGACCTGTGATCATAGCGAGAGCTGATCGATGTGATCGCAGAGCCATGACAATCAGTGAGCTGGCAGCAGTTCACTGCGTTTTGTAAACTGCTAGCCGGCTGTGTGTTACAAAAGTGATACAAAGTATCTCTGAGGAGAATACTGTAATCTACTCAGAGATACTAGGTATCAAAGCCCTTGTAAATAAAAAAAATTACCACTGAGTGGCCCTAAAGTCTCAGATTTGCAGTGAAGGAGTCACAAATACACTATATTGCCAAAAGTATTGGGACATCCCTCCAAATAATTGGATTCAGGTTTTCCGTAAAATGTCCTTGCTACTAAATATTCCACGGTCAACTGTTAGTGGTATTATAACAAAGTGGAAGCAACTGGGAACAACAGGAGCTCAGCCACAAAGTGATAGGTCATGTAAAATGGCAGAGGGGGGTCAGCGCATGCTAAAGCGCACAGTAGTCGCCAACTGTCTATAGAGTCAATAGCTACAGACCTCCAAACTTCGTGTGGCCTTCAGATTGGCACAACAACAGTGCGTAGAAAGTTTCATGGAATGGGTTTCCATGGCCGAGCAGTTGCATCCAAGCCTTACATCACCAAGTGCAATGCAAAGCGTCGGATGCAGTAGTGTAAGGCACGCCGACACTAGACTCTAGAGAAGTGGAGACGTGTTCTCTGGAGTGACGAATCACGCTTCTCTGTCTGGTAATCCGATGGACTGTCTGGGTTTGGTGGTCCCCAGGAGAACGGTACTTGCCTGACTGCATTGTGCCAAGTGTAAAGTTTGGTGGAGGGGGGATTAGGGTGTGAGGTTGTTTTTCAGGGGTACGGCTTGGTTCCTTAGTTCCAGTGAAGGGAACTCTTAATGCATCAGCATACCACGACATTTTGGACAATGTTATGGTCCCAACTTTGTAGGAACAGTTTGGGGATGGCCCCTTCCTGTTCCAACATGACTGCATGCCAGTGCACAAAGCAAGGTCCATAAAGACATAAATGAGCAAATTTGGGGTGGAGGAATTTGACTGCCCTGCACAGAGTCCTTTGGGCTTATTGGAGCGGAGACTGCGAGCCAGGCCTTCTCGTCCAACATCAGTACCTGACCTCACAAATGTGCTTCTGGAAGAATGGTCAAACATTCCCACAGACACACTCCTAAACCTTGTGGACGGCCTTCCCAGAAGAGTTGAAGCTGTTATAGCGGCAAAGGATGGGCCAACTCAATATTGAACCCTACGGACTAAGACTGGGATGTCATTAAAGTTCATGTGCGTGTAAAGGCAGGCATCCCAATACTTTTGGTAATATAGTATATATATAAAACTGTGGCATATACACTTTGCATTGCAAAATGAAAGGCATCCTGATTTCCAAATCCATATTGCGTCTAATTTTGCCTCAGAGGTTTCTGGTGCAGGCTTGTGGACAATAAATTTAGTCCTGTCTACATCACCAATGATCATTCTGACTGTTCTTATCCAATGCACAAGTTTACTGACCTCTGTGAATATGGGCCAAGGCCAGAGTGACAACATGATGCAGACATGAATTCCACGCATTAAAGAAATCCTCCTTCTTTTTCATAACCTGTTTAACAGAACATAAAAATATATTAAAATAAACGGCATCAAAGGTAATACTGCAGTATAATCTGTAAGGCAAAATAGATTAGCCCATTATACTGAGAAGGTAGTTCAAGTCCTCTTAGTCTATAGGTTACTCCATTATTCAGGGAAAGGTGGAAGAGCACAAAGTCCTGCTGCTCCTGAAGAAGATCAGGCAACATCCACCACTGGCATAGGCAAAAACCTGAGAAGGGTGCAGGCTCAGCTGAGGATAGCAGTGGTGCAGCGGCTGGCTCAGCAGTGGATGACAGCAGAGAAAGTGACAGCTGGTGTGCAGTTTTCTGCAGACTGAGAATCACTTAATGATGTTGGCAGGCAGCATCAATCAGTAAAACTGATGGCCTCGGACGAGAAGCAATTGGAGGTAGTATGGCGAGGCAACACATTTTGGGGTTCCATTCCTTCCTCAAGCCTAATTCCAGAGTGGGAATAGGTGTCTTTGTCTCCTGCTGAGTGCCAACCTTAAATGGCATTTAGTCCTGGGCCCTTCTCTATTTTTGTGCCAAACTGCAGTATAAGCACATCTAAAGTGTATAAAACCCTGAACAATGAACTTCTCGTAGTTGTTCCCTATTGGTCTGCTAAATATACCACTGAATATACTAAATACAATGGCCGTCAGGTAGCATAGATGGGGGGAATCTAATGATTTCTCTTGTTTAGCCCACAGTGTTTTTTCAACCTTTTTTCAGTCACTGAACCCATTAAAAGAATGCAAAATCTTGAGAAAGAGCAGGTATGGATGGAGGCGGACTCCAGATACAAAGTTCCCTCCATCCTCTTCTGAATGTGTTTCTATGGTGCTGGCAGCTGTCCCGCTGTACGAAAGTACCTGACAAGCTGTGTCCTGTATTGAAACAGCATGTTTTTATGTTTTATCATGGCACCCCTGATGAACCCAGGTGAGACTCTGGTTGAGAATGACTGCCTTAGAACAGGAAGGATTGTTACTGCCAGAATCACCAGGTGAAAATAAAGGAAACAAGAAAACTAATGCAGCACCTGCATCTCAGGTCTGGTAATCTGAATTTTGTTCCTGGGTTTAGGCACTCCTTAAAATCACTACATTCAATGACTACATATATTTTTCTTGGGAATCCCAAGCATCAGATATTTGCAAGTTTCTGGCTCGGGCACAATGAACACAGATCGAGTGGACCTTGAAACTTACATAGTTAGATAGTATTTGAGGTTGAATAAAGACATTAGTCCATCAAGTCCAACCTATTAGGATCTGTACCCCTGTATAAGTACCTGTACCCCTGTTAAGTGTAGAAATATTGCTGCCAAGATCAGAGATGTAAAATTGAGTAGGTGATTCAAATTTCAGCTATTAATTCTGGTGGACTGACACGTAAACAGCAATTCCAGGCAAGACAAAAGCATTCATCGGAGTACAAGCAATTGTGATTTAAAAGAGAACTATGGCCAAACCTTTTTTGATGTTTGTTTCCCTTTTGGTCACAGGAGGACATTTATAAATGTCCTCCTGTGACCCAAAACTCAGCATATAGTGGGCTATTTCCAGCTATATGCTGACAGTGCAGTGCTGCACTGCAGCAAGGACGGATCCTGACAATATTGTTGGGATCCACCCCGCTGTCTGATTGACAGCTGGTTCTGCATCTCTAGAACCAGAGCCAGCTGTGCCTGCCCTCTCCCAGTCCATCCCTCCAGTCAGCGATAGAGAATGGAGAGGGGAGGGGGGAATCTCTGAAGGGAGCTGTGACTCTCAGTCACCACTTTCTGTAGGGTGAAGATTGTGAACTGAGCAATCAGAGGTTTGCGATTGCTAATTTCTCTATCTATGGAGCCGACATGTAACAGCTGCAGTGTCACACGTTGCCTCTAACTATGGGGATCAGTGAATTTCACTTTTCCCATAGTTCACCTTTAAGCAACCCTGCATAGCCATGCAATGTAAGCAACTTTATACTTACCTGCTTGTTTGCTAAAACTTTGCTTAGTAGCACAGCTTCCTGCACTGATCCAATTTTAACTTTTCAGGCTGGTCGAATGGCTTGTCTCCCTGCTGGCTGCTGTGGTCCCTTCTGCTGAACTCTGGCCACTGCAGGACACAATAGTGATGAAGGGTTTCTTGGGAGGAACCACAGAAGCCAGCATTCCAAAGTGTGGAATAGGATCAGTGCCAGGAGCTCTGCTAGGAAGCCACGTTTCTGCAAACTGGGTCAAAGGACAGGTAAGCATTTGTTTATCCCCTGACAGGGTCACTTTTATTAAACTCCATCAATTTGCCTATTCAGGCATGATGACTTTTGCATCATTCTTTCTAAAGGAAAGGCAAAACAATGGGTGTTCCAACATCACTGCAGGTATGTGCTTGGATCACCACATTACAGACCAAATGGAGTGAACTAATGCTCTAGATGGCAGTATGAAAATCTGAGGTAATCAGTGGCATATCACTATGCTTCTTGTATAGTCTCAAGTTTAATTTTCAGTTTTGACTGGATAGCAGCTTTAAATGAAACTTCTAAACATAATTATATGATTAATAAAACACATTTTGTTTTCACATTGTGATCATTTACAAAGCCAGTGTGAACACATTTAGATTATAGAATACTATACTATAATAGTCTAAGCCAGAGATAACACGATAAACAGATCATTGTGTGATGTTATCTTACAGTGGATACCTGTGGAGCCTTAAATTAATTTGACCTGTTCAATCGGACCTCCTTGGGTGGTCACAACAGGCCTTCACTTGGACGGGTAGGTGCAATGTTATTAAACAAAATGTACTGACAAGGTTCCTCTACCCGTTTCAAGCATTACCGATTTCTCTGCCCAGCAGCTTTTTTGCCTCGATACAGGCCATAATCACACGGTTTGTTTGGGCGGGTCGGACACCGCGACTACGACTGTCCATTTTACGGAGACCTAAGGACTCGGGGGGCCTTGCCTTACCAGACATTCAGCTTTATTATGTAGCATCACACTTGGCCCGCGTTATGGACTGGTGCCGACATGAAGAGATTAAGCCTTGGGTGGCCATAGAGCAGGGCATGTCCGCCATCCCGCTTGCGGTGTTACCATGGTGCGACAAACAATTGGATAGGGCAGTTAGGCTATACCCCACGGTAGGAACCACTTGGCGAGTAGCCCGATCTGCCTTTCTGGGGAAGCAACTTTCGCCGTCTCCCTCACCCTTGATGCCGATAATAGGCAACCCTCAATTCCCACCGGGTCTCGAGGATAGACTACTTTCGAACCTTCGGGCTGTGGACAAGTTCCAAGCAATGCACTTCTTAAAGGGTACATCATGGCAAGCCCTCCCAGACCTTTCAGCAGACCCAGCTCTGGGCGGCCTGGGTCTATGGAGACACCTTCAACTCTCTCATTACCTCGCATCCATCCCAGACCCGGCAGCTTTCACCCGCCCTTTGACACCTCTCAAACAAACCTACACAGACCAGGGCCCCCTAACAAAATCCTTATCCTTTTGCTACCAAACTTTGCTATCTTCTGACTCTTTTGGTCATGCACGAAACTGGCGCACTTTTGGTCCCAGGTACGACTTATATCTCAAAAATTCACTGACCGTCCTATTCCGGCTGACCCAGCCTTTTTTCTACTGCATCATAACCAGTATACGCTCAAGGGATATAGACGGTCAATAATGGTCCATCTGATCAACGCAGCATGAGCCTGTGTACCTCTGCTGTGGAAACAGGAAGCTCCACCCTCGGTAAAGCTTTGGTTCACCAAAATGAATGACCTTAGGTATATGGAAGATCTCACCAGTCACATCAAAGATACTTCCTCTAGATTCAATGCTACCTGGCACTACTGGCTCGAATATACAACCAGGGATGAATATCGGGCATATATGGCACCTTGAGCGATGCCAACTCTATGGTATACCCCTCTGACCCCTCTACCTTTCCCTTCGCTATACCTGGCCTTCTCTCAACCCCTCCCTTATCCTTATCTATACATCCTTCAGGTATTCAACACCTTCCTCGAGGTAGCGGTTATTTATGGTTCGCTAGGTAGACGTGATAATACCTCAGCCATCTACGGACCATTTAACAGTTGGAGCTTTACCCCAAGTGGATAGGAGTGCTCGACTCCAAAATACGAGGTTATACTTGCTCACAGCTCAATGTTTTCATACCAAGCTCCTTGTGTGGCCTTGAGACGATATTAATATTACTGGATGCCTGTTATTTCCCATGCTCTCCCCACACATGTCTGTATATTATTTGTTCGTGTATTCCCTCCTTCTACTGTATGTAAATGACATAACATGTTATGTTGCGAAAATAAAAGAATTTATAAAAAAAAAAAATGAATTTGACCTTAAATGAGTCCAGGGAGTCTATTGTGGTCTCAAGCATCTGTGTGCCAGGTGTGAATACATACCCATTGAATTCATAAGATGCATAGATATGCATTTACAAAAGCTTTTTAAATGCATATAAAAGCATCTAATAGCACATAGTGTGAATGAAGCCGAACTTGACAGCAGCAGCTCCATTTGCTGCTATAATACACAGCAGGTCATTTTAAAAGCTAAGAATTGCCAGAAACTGTTGCTAAATGCAATAGCGGGAGGACAGGGCATGCTATGTATGCCCTGTGCACTTCTATTAAGTATTTTGGGAATATGTATTGCACCCCAAGTCCATAACTAGTTAGTGAAGTTGGCTTTTATTGCTTCTCCCCTCAGCATAACCCATATATAGCAGGACCTTCCGGCATCCCCCGGGGATTTTCACTATGCAACCCTAATTGTTGCAGCACAGCTTCTGCAAGAAGAAAAGAACCAGCCACATCCTGCGCCAACCTAGCATGTTTTCCACTTACCACTTTCAATCCTATGCCTGAAGCTATATACCTCTGGATGGCTGCATGCACAGTAGATGTTACTAGGACTTTTTGTTCCAAATGCTGTACAGTACTAGGCCTGGACGCACAGTGAAGATTTCTATGGTGGGGCTAAAATAAGTATTTTGTTAATTAGGTACACAGAGGGGAAAGCAGTGAGGAACACCTTTGCTAAAAGGGAAGTTGTCCTATATGCATTTGATTTTTACAATAAAGTAGAACTGAAGACAAAACATTTTTTTAAAACTTTGAATAGAGTAGGGGAGGGTTATAACCCCTGCTAACTGTGTCGCATTGGAGAGTTCTGTCTTCACTTCCTGTCTGACAGCCACAGCAGGAAGTGAGAGCAATTCCTTTCATAGTGAGGGAAATTCCTGGTGGTCAGCAGGGTCACCAGAACTAGTGTCCCCATTGGAACATTTCTCATCTATTTCTGTTCTGGTGACAATCCAAAATTAGGGATTTTCTTTCACTTTCAGTGATAACAGTCACGAGGTGAATCTCCCCAACAAGAACATAGACAGCAATAAAATCCTGACAGGTGTTCTAATCCTTCTTCAATCTATCCCAATATTAAAAAACTGTTTTGGTTTCAGTTGCACTTCAATAGAAATAGCAAAACATACTGGTCTTCTGTGACTAAATTTCAATATCATTCATCCAGTGTGCTATCTTTGAATGTCTTCCTCTAGTTTATTCTTTAAAATACAAATTAAAACGTTACAGGGAACTGGTCACAAGGTGTCCTATGTGAGAATTTGAGTATTTAGCTGCCTCACCATATGACACGAGTTGACATCATGCAGTTCACAGAGAAGCAACTGTCTCATGAGGCCCTTAGCTCTGACTTTCTGATCTCAGTTATCCTTAAAGTAAGTAAAGCTAAAGTAAATAATGGAGAAAAGAAAAATATTTCATTGGCACAGTTATAATAATTTAAAATGACATTTTCAGAATATGGTACAAGCCCAAGAATCATGCCAAACATGCCATCTTGTCTACAGTCTTTATTCTAAAGATGCCCTTAGACAGCGAGGGATGAGCTAATGTCTATGAGGTACCCGCAGACACTGCCAACCAGAGGAGATGTTGATGAAACAGGCTAAATGAGGCTAAATGAGGCTAGATGAGGAAAGATCTACTTTCTTTTTAATCCATTAAAAATTAAAGTGACATTAAACCCTCAGATTTTTTTAACATAAAACAATACTGTAATGTGTGCCTTACTGTAATCCATGGTTGTTTCCCTTCTCTTTGCTGCTCTTCCTTTTAAATCTGTATCTGTTCTCGTGCTCTGCAGAACTTCTGTTTTGCAGCAGACTGCCTTGTCTCTGGAATGGATACACGGTGTCTGTGTATCCGTTTGTATAGGCTTGTAACCTGAGCCAGCACTACAGGAAGAGGCCCTGAGCTGAAAAGAGAAGTTCTCCCCAAGCATGAGAAGACATGAGGATTTAAAAGGAAGAGCAGCAAAGAGAAGGGAAACAACCATGGATTACAGTAAGGCACACATTACAGTATTGGTTTATGTTAAAAAATCTGAGGGTTTAATGTCACTTTAAGTTGGCAGGGCTGCCACCATGTGTTCAAGAATTCAGAACTGTGGGAGAACCGTAGGAGCATAATACATTTCTGGTACTTCAAGGGTTGCTTTTCTGTACTTGCAACATGTCTAAAGGGAAACAAACATGGGGGAAATGTGCATGTATTGCAGAGATGTACTAAATATCTTGTTATTTTTATATTGCATTGACATACACTTTAATGGTCACCCGAAGTGGCTGTGTTTAGGGACCTAGCCACATACACATATGCTTGTGGGCAGCTAGAATGTATATGCATGTCTGATCACCGCCTCATATCAATGACCGGTTTTACATCACCCATAGAAATAAGGTGATATCACCATTCTTTGTGGGTAGCAGCACACTCCTTCACTCATGGTAACTAGTAGTAGGGATTGAGCAGACGTCATGATCGGCTTCTCTTCAGCTCCACCCTCCCTGGCCAGAAAAATCCATGTTCTTACTATCCCAGCGTGTATGTTTATATGGTTTTAGACCTTATGGCTAAGGCCAGCTTAACACCAGAGATACATACAGGTACAGGAAAAAAACATTTAGAATCACCTAACAATAGATACCTTTCACAAAGTAACAATAGGGCCAAAGTTACTCTTCAGAACAGCTTCAAACCTACTTGAAATGCTGTTTTGCAACTCATGAAATGTGTTTTAGTAGGACTTTGCATCATTTCTTGGAGGAAACCAAGTAGTTTAAAAACTTTTTTATACAATGCATTCTATGAAATCCCAAGTAGATTTAATTATGTTCACACCTAGTGGCTGGCAAAGCCTTGGAGAGCATTTGACTTTATCCAGCTAAGGACACACTTTTTTGTGTCATAACTGGATCACAGAGATGCCGGTTTACTTTTGTGATTATTTTGGAACCTGTACTTTCATGTCATTGAGAAAACATTTTAATTAAAACTTCACTGATCTACTACCTAGTTACTATTTGTGAAGCCTAAACTGGTGACACTACAAAAGGAAATTATTGGGCAAGGTTAGCCCTATGCTACCTACAAACATTCAAAACGTGCTTCAAATCTGATCCATCAGAGCAACATTTACCAACAATCATGTTGTATGAGGATCTATTTGACTGAATTGATTAAAGTAAAACTAAAGAAAAATCCTTTTTTCAGTTGTAGATAAGAGTGGAGAGGGATTAGAACACCTGTCAGGTTTATATTGCTGTTTGTATCTTCATTAAGGTGGCCATACACCTTACAACCATCGCAAAACTTTCATCTTACGATGGTTGTAAGCTAATTAAAAGTGCGAACCATCTGCCCATCTTGGACAGGCAGATCGTACTTGCGATTATCGCAAGCCCACCCCGCTTGCGATGCTTCCCATGACCGCAATGAACAGGCAGTGTGCGCGTGTGCACAGCGGCCTGTTCCGCAGTTGTCGAACGAGCACGCCACTAACCTGCCTACAATCGTACGATTCTCGGCTGGTTTTCCATCCTGCTCGTTCAACAAAAGACGTGCGACCGGACAGTAGAAACGGTCGCACGCCTTCCATACACCTGCCGATTATAGTACGATCGTGGGATTTCCCGCGATTATCGTACGATAATTGCAAGGTGTATGGGGACCTTTAGGGAGTGTAAACTTCTCTATTTGTTCTGGTGACCATTAAAAGTCAAAATGAAAGTAAAAGAAAAGCAAAATTTTGAGTTGTCACCAACTTCCAATGGGGTAACTAGCTCTGGTGACTGGAGGCAGGCAGGGGACTTCCCCCACTTTGGAAGGATTTCCTCTCATTTCCTGTTGTGGCTAAAAGACAGGCAGTAAAAAGAAATGTTCCCAATGGGATACAGATGGTAAATAAAATGACAAGGGTTATAACTCTTTCTCTATCCAAAATAAACTATTTTGGCTTTCATTTCACTTTACGTAAACCCTGCTCACTACATAGCCGTTCGGTACATTTTGTGAATCTCACAGATCTTAGGTCATCCACTAAATGACTCTCGTAAATTAGACATCTTCTACAAGTAGCTATATAAGAATCAGAGTTTCCTGTCTGCAGCTTTGCTGACATATGACTACAGGAGATCTAAAAGAATGTCTGAGATTTCGAACTTGTTTTCTTATCCTTTGAAATCTCTGCTGAGCATCCACAAAAAGACGCAGCGTAACGATTCACCTTCTAAGTGGAACAAATCCTCAGGTGACTGCTTCACTGACCTTAAATGATCCTTTAGAGATACCTACTGTATTCTGGTTAAATATTTTCACAATACAGTATAAGACTTTAACAAGGCTAAGCCTCTAACAACCACATCTATTAGCACAGGGCTTTGTCTCTGTGTTATACATCAAAACACAGAAGAAATTCCATTTCTAGTTTCTAATGTATTTGATCACAAGCATAACATCAGCAGTCAAGCCAAGAGCAAAACACAGACCTTCTAAAATTCAATCTATCTAGTCTAGATGGCAACTCCAGATCTCCCCTATCTAGACCAATGCAATATATACAGTCTCTCAATCTCTTTCGGCTAGTCTGTCATTTAGTGTAGTTGCTCGGTATAACTGTGGGAGGAAACCATAGCAATTGGAGCAAACTCACAAACACGGAGAGAACTCAATAGGTTCCTGTCAGGGCTGTATAGTGTCCTTGGTAGGTATTAAACCCAAACCCACAACCACAAGACAAGAGTGCTGAGCACCTAGTCATTGTTTTTCCAGGCAATTCCTGGAAAAATACAGCCTTTCATAAAGTTGACCTTGCATGACAATGCGTAGTGCTGGAGTATATTTTCTCAGCATTTGGAATATTCAACGTTCCCTAAAGGCAGCAGTATGATAAAGTCATGTCACTGGTGGTGACAGGACACGCCCGGAACTAAGGAGAGTATTTTTTTTTTTTTTTTTACATTTTCCTTGTAATAGGTTGTTTTTAGCTTGCAAGTAAGATTGTTTTATTCAAAGGTGGCAAGCTCAGTAACAAGAGGATTTTGCATTTTAAGGTTTACTTTAAATATTTAAAAAAATCAATCTGGTAGCATGGGATTAAAGAAGTTTGGGCAGAAATTGTATTAACTCTTGCAGACGGGCTACTGCTTGTTTTCATCTAGGGTCCAAAAAAAAAATCAGTTATAAACTTAGTTTAAAAAGTTCTACTCACCCAAACCATGGAGGTGGCAAAGCTCCCTTCAGCCTGTCTCCTCCTCTGCTGCAGCGATAGTATGTATCTCAGCATCTTCACGTTCAATACACTGTATTGGACATGATGACTCGAGGATTCCTAGACCACTGCAAAGGACCCATCCTTTGCAGATGTTGTAGGGACCGGTCTAAAAGGCTGCCGGCTCAGTGGTTTAGGTGAGTATATATATATTTTTTTCCCCTAGGCAATAAGCAGCAGTTACCCCCCCTGCAAGGGATAATAACATTTCTGCCCGGAGTTCTTTAATACTATGCTAATAGCCAGTAACCAGATGCACAACCTTTAGCTACATTAACTGACTAAGCACTTGCTGTGGGTGTCAGTCTGAAATTGGTGCAGATAATTGTTGGCAGGCTCCTTTGTTCAGATCATTTAACGCAATACAATTTGTATGTTTTCTAGCACTAAAGGTTTTGCCAACATCTCATTGGATTCAGCTCAGGATTTTGACTAGACCTTTCCATAACTTATCTTGCTGCTCAGCCCAGCTGTGCTTCAGACTCCGCTCCAGGGCTCATAGCCATATCCAGATACAAGAAGGAAATAATTGTTTTTCCAATAAAAATCTCAAGACAGTGAGGTAGCGTGGAGGCAGAATGTCACAGACATAACACTACCACCATTCTCAAAGTGTATCTAAACCCAAAAATAAAAAATGTAATGTATTGCAGCTTACCAGTCCTGGAATAGCTGCAGCACTGGAATAGATGCATTACATTTAAAGCTGCAATACATCAAATGTAATGTATTGCAGCTCACCAGTCCTTAGTTACCTTTATCCTGCATTATTTTCCTTTTGCATCCTTTATTTTCATCCAGTGATCCTGCCATTAACACACATCCTGTCCTAATTGCTTTGCCTTAAAAGTTTTTTGATTAATCAGTTCAAAGAATATTTCTTCTTGGTGTCTTAAAAGATTTTTTTTAGATGTTTTGAAGAATTCTAGAAACGCTTTCATTTTCTTCTTTTTTAGTGATGGTTTCTATCTTGCCAGCATTTACAAATGTTGTGCAAAATCTTTCTTAGGCTTTCAATATGAGCACTGTAGGTGGGGCAAGAAAGGCCAACAGTTATTTGTACCTTTCTGGTAGAAAGATCTCTACTTGCAATTAGAATAACCACTGTTAACGTCCTCTTATGATGTTTGCATTATGATGAGTTTTTATTATTTATGGCTTTACCTAGGGTAGCTCTGCCAAGTAACAAGGTTAAGGGAATTTTCTCCAGAGACTTTTATAAATCTCCCCTGAGGTTGGCACAATGTATTTCTATATATCTCTGTTTCGCTAATTTAACTTTAGCTGACAAGGGTCTAATTAAATGAAAATATATTGAATATATTAGACTGCCCTAATCAGGCCTAACTATATTAAAATAGTTGATATAAATAACCCCTACTTACGATTATTGCATTTAGAGGTAATCATTTTCACAGGTATGCAGGGAAATCATCATCTTACAGACCAAGAAAAAGTAAAATATAACTATTTTCTATTGTGAGGGTGTGTGAAAAGTGCTGTGCTTCCATCCTCCTCAGCTCTAAAGCTACGTTTTTATAACCCTAAAACTGGTGCAAGATCATTTTCTAGGGTGCAAATTTAGACTAAAGTATGAAGATTTGGATAAAACATTGAATAATCATGTAACTACAATACAACATGAATGATTTTTAGGCTAACCCTTGCTTAATGTGTACAACAGAATGTGTTACATAAAACAGTGTTTAAATATCAGAGATGTGTATACACTAGAATGGCCAGACTGATATGCTAAGTCATTAAAAAGTAACATATTAAGTAACACAAGCAGACCTGGCATTGTTATTAGGAATTCTTACGCAATCCTATTTTGTGCAATGGTATATTACCTTGTGGTAGAGTCTGGCAGCTAAACCACGCTGTAGCACCCTCTCCCGAAAATTGACGGCTTTTAAGAAGAACACCAAGCTGCTGATCTTATCTGAACTGAATGCCAAGAAGCTATGAGAGAAAAGTATGCAACAAGACCATGCATTAATATACATGAATTGTAAGTCAATGCTTTTATATAGATTCATAAATACATTTCCCTATGCAATCTTCTACAGGACCTCTGCAAAGCAAATGACTACTAATTGAGATACTATGTATACCAATAAACCAATGCTATAGCTGTGCAAATGTGTGTGTCATTTATGTTGCTCATAGTAATGAGAGTCTGTCCACACTAGTTATTAAATGGTAGAAAATACTTCTTACTTTTCACATGTAATTAAATACGCTGTTTTTTTCACTTCCATTTTAACTTTAACTGCTGTGCCTTTCTACATAATGGAAAACCTTTGGCATGTGCTGTAGGCCACAATGCTTTCCCTTTTGCGTGAAGACAATACAATCAGGACAATTCAAGCTTTATATGCAACACTATCTTTAATTTACTTTGAAAAGAAGTTAAAGTGGTTTTGTACATATTTTCTCTATTAACTTATGGTCAGGACTAAAACACTAAAACAATAAATGTAAAAAAATATTTTTGTTTTAGCCATTTAAATATGAAATATCACATGTTACAGTAACTGCACAAGTCTAAATTAATACATTCCTATCATGAATACATTCCTATCACAAAATACAGCAACAGTATAAAGTGGTACACTTTATCAATAAAATGCATTCCATGTACATCAGTCAAGTGACTGACATATAGCAAATATATACTCATATATATGACATATAGCAAAAGGATGATTTGGGTGCAGGTTTGCCAGGAGGCAGCCCATTCCTCCTTAAAAGGTACAGGGCCACACCAGAAGCCCCACACATCCCAATAGCAGCTGAATCCCCCAGCATGTCCCCGCACCAGATCCAACAAGTGAAACAAATGGCAAATGCACTCATCAATTTATAACCAGCTTTTAAAGTAAGGTGCACATGGAAGGGTTTTACACAGTACAAAAATTACACTGTCTATTCTATTAGGGTTAAAAACAGAGGTTTTATTTACACAACTTTTGCAAAATATGTGGAATCCACACTGAATGTCAAACTTACTTTGCTATATATGATATATATATCTATATATAGATATAGATACACACACTATATTGCCAAAAGTATTGGGACGCCTTCCACGCACAAACTTTAATGGCATCCCAGTCTTAGTCCGTAGGGTTCAATATTGAGTTGGCCCACCCTTTGCAGCAATAACAGCTTCAACTCTTCTGGGAAGGCATCCACAAGGTTTAGGAGTGTGTCTATGGGAATGTTTGACCATTCTTCCAGAAGCGCATTTGTGAGGTCAGGTACTGATGTTGGACGAGAAGGCCGGGCTCGCAGTCTCTGCTCTAATTCATCCCACAGGTGTTCTATTGGGTTGAGGTCAGGACTCTGTGGGGGCCAGTCAACTTTATCCACCCCAAAGTCGCTCATCCATGTCTTTATGGACCTTGCTTTGTGCACTGGTGCGCTGTCATGTTAGAACAGGAAGGGGCCATCCCCAAACTGTTCCCACAAATTTGGGAGCATGACATTGTCCAAGATGTCTTGGTATGCTGATGCCTTAGGAGTTCCCTTTACTGGAACCAACCCCTGTAAAAAAAAACCCACACCATAATCCACTCTCCACCAAACTTTACACTTGGCACAATGCGGTCAGGCAAGTACTGTTCTCCTGGCAACCACCAAACCCAGACATGTCTATCGGAATGCCAGACAGAGAAGTGTGATTTGTCACTCCAGAGAACACGTCTCCACTTCTCTAGAGTCCAGTGGCAGCGTGTTTACACCACTGCATCCGACCCTTTGCATTGCACTTGGTGATGTAAGGCTTGGATAGGTGAGGAGTACGAAGACAAGTGTGTCTTGCCTACAGTCAAGCATGGTGGTGAGAGTGTCATGGTCTGTGGCTGCATGAGTGCTGCCGGTACTGTGGAGCTACACTTCATTGAGGGAACCATGAATGCCAACATGTACTGTGACATACTGAAGCAGACCATGATCCTTCGGAGACTGGGTCGCAGGGCAGTATTCCAACATGATAACGACCCCAAACACACCTCCAAGACGACCACTGCCTTGCTAAAGAAGCTGAGGGTAAAGGTGATGGACTGGCCAAGCATGTCTCCAGACCTAAACCCTATTGAGCATCTGTGGGGCATCCTCAAACGGAAGGTGGAGGAGCGCAAGGTCTCAAACATCCACCAGCTCCGTGATGTCATCATGGAGGAGTGGAAGAGGACTCCAGTGGCAACCTGTGAAGCTCTGGTGTACTCCATGCTCCATGAAGGATCACATCTTTGCCCTTGAAGTTAAGCAAGTTCGCAAAAAATATTTATGGTGGAGCACCTGGTAGAGGTGGCCTAGGAGAGTGACGATAGGCCCATTCTACTATGGAGGTAGAAAGAAAAAACTTCTCTCCGCTATAGGTTTCAATAAGCAGAAAATGTTGCTTCTCCGCATTCTGTTCTCCAAGTCATCCTGGCATTGGAGGATAGATTGCAATTGTTGTTGCTGCAAAGAGTACTGTAAAGAAGAAGTTGTTTCTCCATGGTGCTTCACACTGTCTATTAGGGCTTAAAAACAGAGATTTTATTTGCACAACTTTTTCAAAATATGTGGAAGCCACAAGAGGCAACTTTCAAGCTGGAAGTTTTTGTGCCAAAATAAAGATAGCAGTGGCTCTATTTCGGATAAGGGATAACCATACGGCTTATCGCCAGCACAAACAGCTGTGTACAGCACTTAGGTATTTGAAGCCATATCCATCTGTCAGAGCATATTTACAATAAACAACAAAACTGGAGGAGGTGAAGGTGGACATTTTGCTTGTTTGACAAGATTTTCAAATGATGATACAGAGATTAACGGAAGCAGAAACTAGACTCAGCAACATGGAGAAACAACTTCTACTTTACAATACACTTTGCAGCAACAAGAATTGCAATATGTCCCCCAATGCCAAAATTACCTGGAGAACAGACTGTAGAGAAGCATAATTTTCTCCTTATTGAAACCTATAGCAGAGAAGCAATTTTTCTACCTCATCATCGTAGAATTGTCATTGTCATGTAGAATGGGCCCATTGTCTCTCTCCTAGGCCACCTCTACCAGGTGCTCCACTATAAACATTTTTAGCGAAGTTGCTTAACTTCAAGAGCAAAGATGTGATCCTTCATCTTGCCTAGGATAAAGGTAACTTCCCTTAGAAGAATACAACAATATCTATATTTCCCAATTTCTCCACAGAAATTTGAGATGCAACAACTGCAAGTCCTCCACGTAAAGTATGCCATGCTTTACACATGGAGACTTTGCACTGCGGATGACCATTCCAGAAGATGTCTTTCAATGGATAGAACATAAATACTTATCCTTGTTGCACTCCTTACTGAAAGTCCCTTGTAATAGGGTGTGCTCGCAATGACTGTGGATGGTGCCGCAAATATCAGCAAATTGTAGAATATGTCACCAGCACACCAGTCCTCTTAGGATAGCCAAAGCTAGTAAGATACTTACACGTCCACGACGCCAGAGCGGTGGCCGGCGCTGCCCACTCCCTCAGCGTCGCACCTCCTCAGCTGTCAGAATAAAGCCGGGGATTTGAAATGCTCGGCGTCTTAGTGTACGTTAATTGAAGAAATAGGTCACCAGCACTCAAAGAGTTTACAAATGAATAAGTCCTTTTTATTGGACAATGGTGTCACGACAATCAAAAAGAGCCGACATTTCAGGGCCACGCAGGGTCCCTTTCTCAAGGCAAAAGATGTGACCGGGAGAAAGGGACCCTGCGTGGCCCCGAAACGACGGCTCTTTTTGATTGTCGTGACACCATTGTCCAATAAAAAGGACTTATTAATTTTTAAACTCTTTGAGTGCTGGTGACCTATTTCTTCAATTGTTCGTTTTGCACGGTGCCATCCGTGGAGTTACTACAAGCACCATCTTCGTGTATTGGCCGGGACTGCTGAAAGGTGTGCGGAGAGCACCCTCACCTTAGTGTACGTTAAGACGCTGAGCATTTCCCCGCCTGCTGTCTCTTCCGTTTGCAGAGTGTGAGTCACTGCTCTGCTCTTCCCTCGGCACGAACAGCTCTCTTCTTTGCTCTGCCTCCTCCCCCAGTGTGATCTGCCCTTGCTGGCAGTACTGCAGTCTGTGATCCCAGTGTAACAAGAGACTGTCTCCTATTGCCTATGAGCCTCCCAACGAATCCTCTAATGCCTAATATCAACTCCGCTGGATTACTAACCCTCATCATCCGACTCCTGCTCTTCTTAAAGGTACGGTACTTCTCAAGGCAAAGAGTACCAGTATCTGCTTGCCAGTGATCCCAAAGAGTCCACTTGTGCTTCCAGGACTCTCTCTCTCTGTCGAACCTCGGAGGGTACCCTAGAGGTGACAACACAACCAACTGCAAGTATCCTTAAAATTTTCCTTGTAATAAACTTTGCTCACACAATACCTTGCACAGACGGAGCCGGCCGACATTGACTTTTATTTCAGAATGTTTTGTGACATTACCTGTATGAAGAAATACAGATATAATTGTAATCCCTATTATTTCCTTTGAATTCGCTGGACTAGAATGATTATTGTGACTCAGTCACATCCAGAAATAACCTATTATCTGCAGCTGAGATCCATTTATGAACGTGTAAGTTTACTGTTACTGATCTAAAATTGCTAAGGGTTACAAAGCTCCAATTATTGAAGTTCTTTGCCATATGAACAAGTGCTTTCTGGACCACACAGGGTCCCTTCATCAGGCTTTAGCATTGACGTCAATGCTAAAGCCTGATGAAGGGACCCTGTGTGGTCCCGAAAAGCACTTGTTCATATGACAAAGAACTTCAATAAATTAAGCTTTTGCTAGCCTAAAAGGACTGGTGTGCTGGTGAGATTTCTACAATTCAATGGATAGAACAACGCAACACCCATTGAGATGATACCAACTAACAGTTTTATCTGTCTGTATGCCATGTGAGTATTTTTTTATTTATTTTGTATATATTTCCACAACCACTACATTACCATACCTGCTTAGTATGCCATCCTACTGCTGGTCCCCACATATCCTAGGTCCCAACAACACTTTTGATAATCAGAGACTTTATGAATGACATTCAGAAGGGTGGTCTTAACCAAATTGCTCTTTGCCCTCCATGTGTTCCGGATGCTACAACATACTATATAATCTCTGGTGATGTTGAACTCAACATCTCTAATATACACCAAGAATGTTGCTTTTTTCTCACCTTCTGTTACCTGGTCATTCTGGAGACACTGCCTACATATTAAAACTATGCTAAATTCCAATCACCACTCACATATCGGATACAGGGATTATGGAGCAGGAGCATGAAGACCACCAGTCTAAAAGGGTACTATGCTGCCTCTTGCCATCTACTGCTGTTCAGTGATACTCGTGCTACTATTCAATTAGCTATTTTTGTTCACTTTGCTTATTTACCTGGTATTTCATACCTGGAATTTTTTTTCTTTCCATTTTGTTGTTGAATATTACTTGTTTGGGTATTATGCTGGGGATTGTGTGAGGCTGAGAATGCTAGGGAAATTGAAATTCAATTTACTGTGCAGACTTAGAATTGCTTTTAGACAATCTTTTTCTATGTTAACGCCATTTTTAGTGAAGTCAATATTTATATACTGTAATTGTTCAGAGCACATGTCTGAACCGAATTATCTATCATTTATTACAGGGAATGTTAGGGGGCTACAAGACAAAAACATATTTCCTATGCTCATCAGCTCCATTCAGTGGCCATTGGGGTATTTACCTGACATCACATTTGACCTGGAAAGGAAATGTGCTAATGACATCAATTTTTGCCCTAATTCGCAAAGAACAAATGCACATGCAGGCTTGCATTGACAATGGCATGATTATAAAGACAACCTTATTGCTAGAACAGCCATGATACCGTACTACTGAGTGAACCACTTCTCCTCATGCTTGATAATGAGGGTACCTAGAATTCTTTCTGATCACATCCCCTGCTGGATATTATTGAAATGGTCTTTAAGGCTACCCCATTGGAGATTAAATCTCTTTTGTCTTGCCCTTTAAGTGGAAGAACCTAGAATTCTTTCTGATCACATCCCCTGCTGGATATTATTGAAATAGTCATTAAGGCTACCCCATTGGAGATTACATGTCTTTTGTCTTGCCCTTTAAGTGGAAGAACCTAGAATTCTTTCTGATCACATCCCCTGCTGGATATTATTGAAATGGTCATTGAGGCTACCCCATTGGAAATTAAATCTCTTCTGTTTTTCCCTTTAAGTGGAAGAATCTATAATTTCAGATAAATGGAGTTCTGTTTTTGAAAGAAATACCGATACAGCACCCATACAGAAAATAAGGATCTTCACCAGCATACCTTGGTGTAGTGATAATAATGTTCTTTATTCACATATAGCAACAGGCATCACAAGCCAGGCTCATGTCTTCTTCTTCTTCAACCAAATTGATAACTACCCTATATCAAAACTTGTCAACCCCTACAGCCCACATTACAGGCTATAGTAATAAAATGATGAAGGAAGATGAGGAATGGTGAAGAGGCCCTAGTTATCCACAGACCAATATCTCCCAAGTTCTCTGACAAACTGTATATTATTAATTGGGCCTCACACCCATCCAATTATCTAAATCTGCATCAAATCAAAGCACCCCCAAATGCCAACAATCTCCTGGTACAGTTTTCTAATTGCTTTAGTCATGCCCACAAATACACGGTTACTGAAAACAAAAAACTGAAATTAGCACAGAGGCTGACCCACTAAATACCATAAAAAACAGAATACATGGGTATCCTCATCTGCAACATGTAGCCACGTAACAGAAATTACCCCTTCTTCCTAATTCTACATCCCATGTTCACCATGTGCAGAAATAATTTATATCTGCTACTTAGTAAAGATATGAGAAGGTGTTCCACTTGAACTTTGAGTAGTCACAGTATCTGAGGAACTTATTGTACAAAAAAAGCCAGACAAAACTATGAATTGTGTTTAGTTTATTATTCACAAAAATTGCTATTCTACCTTTGCAACAATTTTTAGAATACTAATATGTTCTACATACGCGAGTGATAATGTTACAGTAACATTCTGTTATGATACTCTTCATAATTTTATTGATATTCCCAACAATTACTGTAACATACACAATGTTCCTTTGTGTTTTTGCACACAGCCTGCCATATTGTGCTTGCTCATGTCTTCAATAAACAATCTTTTCAGAGTACAAAAAAAAAAGAGATTACTTATTTCAGACATAAATAATCCTCTTGTGTTCAGTAGCACACATTTTTCTGCCCTGGTCCTCTCAAAGCACAGATTCAGGAGAAACTCTTCTGAATATTAATAGTATTAATGTACACAGCCTTTGCATGAAGTAATGCATTCTTAAAACTGCTTAAAGTGTATTCCCACTTTTGCAGTCAAATTTGAGAAAACCCCACTACATGTTTGTTACATGTTCCCATTTACATAGTATACCTAAAATAAAATAAAAATGTTTACTGTTCTAGTTGTTTCTTTGGAGCAGGCCTTTCTACAGACTGCAAGCTATTCTGAACAATTTGAGAAGGAGTCTGCATTCATAGAAAGGCAAGGGACGAGCTCAGGTTTAGACTGAACTCAGTTCTAACTGAGCTTCTCCAAACCCACAAGGGATATGGGGGTCACCCATCCCAGCCCTACCTGAGCACTGCAGTCGTACGTAAACAAAGGAGTGGGATGCTTGTGTGACATTCCTGATGGTCACATTAGGTCAATGTCATTGACCAAATACAGTATATCCATCTAACCATAAAGGGCAATGACATTACAGCATCCCACTTCTTTGCTTATGTGCTAGGTTCAGAAGAGCTCAGGTTTGGACTGCACCTGGTTTGAACCTGATCTTGTCTCTACATATGGAGTTTCCTCTCATTAGCATGCTTTTAGATCTTTAACCCTTTGTTAGGAGAGTGTTCACATTTAGTTAAAACTGATAGCGAAAACTGCCAGCACAGTATAGACTGGGTTAGTTACAGTAAACTTAAATTCCACCCCCCCCCCCCTTAATCCTACATAGGGGGGTGGCTAGCTAGATCTCAGCATGAGACTATGTGCTCACTGCTGCTAGATCTCAGCGTGGGACTATGTGCTCACTGCTGCTAGATCTCAGCTTGGGACTATGTGCTCACAGCACCCGATCACTGCTATCAGATCTCAGCTTGGGACTATGTGTTCACAGCACCCGATCACTGCTATCAGATCTTAGTTGGGACTATGTGCTCACTGCTCCTGATTTCTGCTGCTAGATCTCAGCCTGGTACTATGTGCTCACAGCACCTGATCACTGCTGCTAGATCTCAGCATGAGACTATGTGCTCACTGCTGCTAGATTTTAGAGTGGGACTATGTGCTCACTGCTCCTGATTTCTGATGCTAGGTCTCAGCGTTGGACTATGTGCTCACTGCTCCTGATTTCTGCTGCTGGATCTCAGCGTGGAACTATGTGCTCACTGCTCCTGATCACAACTATCAGATCTCAGCATGAGACTATGTGCTCACTGCTCCTGATCTCTGCTGTCAGATCTCAGAGCAAGACAATGCGCTTACTACTCCTGATCACTGATGCTAGATCTTAGGCCTTGTTCACACACAGGCGACGGCGTTTCAGTGTGGATTCTGCACTTTTTTTTTGCGCGGTTTACATACATTTTTGTGCGTATACAAAGTCGCATGTTTTTATTAGCTGTTTTGTCGCATTCATGTAAATGGGCAAAATGGCACAAATACGCGCAGCAACAAGCGCAACGTACATTTTCAAGCGTTTCCTATTAATTCTATGGGGACAAATTGCATGACAAAAAATGCTCATGCACTTGTTCCAGCTACAGGTGTTTTGCTACGTGCGACCCAATGCTCAGGTGTGAATGGGGGCTATAGAAATGAATGAGATTTCTTGTTTTAAGCGTTTCAGTCCGGGAAAAAAGTGCAACAAAAGCCTTGTTGTGGAACTATGTTCTCCCGATGAGATTACTGCTGCTCAACAGATTAAAGCTGGCCATGCACTGTAATATTTTCTTTGTTCATCCATGCGGGCTGTTGTTACTGAAACAGGGTTATAGGGAAATCTTTCAATGGGGACACCTGGTCTGGTGACAACGGTCTAACTTTAGAGAGATTTCCTCCCTCTTCCTGTAATGTCTCTCAGACAGAAAGTTAAATCCCCTTAATGGAACACAGCAAAATAAAAAAAAAGTTGACAGTATATACACCTAATTGACTAGGTGACTGGATCAATGCTAGACCAAGGTGATGAGTTCAGCAAGCTGTGCGCATATGTGAGATTTTCTTTTACAAAAATTTTATTATTTTTAAAACAGTAAGAACAAAATCACATCTAAGTGCCCTCACAGCTCCACCAAACTCCAAACCACCCAGTGGTAGTTCTGGAGGGACGTGTGAGATTTTCAATGTACACAAGCAGTGGGTACCTGCATATACAGGAAGCTTGTTGCCGCATGTGCTGGGACGTGCTGGGGAACAATACAGATATAGTTATGTCTAACAAGAGTTAATAGACCAGGACTGTTTTGTTTTACATAGCAGTTCTTGGTGGCAGTTCCGCTTTAAAATTATCAGTCCTTTATCTGAATAAACATTGCATCCTAGTTATAAAAGTATGATGATTATCAGTACTTTGGCTGTATAAACAGCCTATCACAGTAATAAAAGCATAACAGATTTAAATTAAATGTGTAATCAAGATAATAAACCAGGCGTAGACAACCTCAGCACTCCAGCTGTGGTAAAACTACCAATCCCTCCATGCTTCTGCCTCTCGAAGTCATGCCTGTGGCTGTCAGTGTCTTGCTACGCCTCATGGGACTTGTACTTCCACAACAACTGGAGTTGCCTATCCCTGTGATAAACTATTGTTGTACAATAACACAGCAATAGCCAACCAATCGTTAAAAGCAGGAAACACTTTCAGAAGCCCTGACAAGGTTGCCTGGCTAATCAGGTGACCCTATGTAACCCTGAAAGCATGGCGCCATTTCTATAGTTGTTACAGGGAAGACAGTGGTCAAGAAAAGGTAGACTATTCTAGTAGGCTGCAGTTCAGATAAGGACAAGACAGGTGATAAATCTTTGTTATGAAGAATTCAGTCACCCCGCCCGCTGAGCACAGCTTCCTCTCCGAATCACCTTCTGTCCTCAGGTGGAACTGAGGTAGGACTCCATTTGCTGGAGCAATGCCAAGGAAATTGCAGTGTCACAATGCAAAGTAACACACTATGCAAATAGTACATACATCATTCCACATAATAAAAAAACAGAAGTTTGAGGTGATCCTAATACTGTATGTACAGTAAGTGCATTACATCATGCCTGATAATAGAGTGTGACAATGCTGCTCAAAACCGGATCACTATGTAACCACAACAAATGGACCATGACAACAAACGAGGGGCTACCTGATGCTTACTTTTCACTGGGGCCACAATTGGATTCGCTATCATAACCCTGACCAGTATTTAAAGTGCAACTGAAGCCAAAACTGTGGAGAGGCATCTGTCAGGTTTTTATTTTTCACGGTAGATGTAGGCATTGAAGCGCCAAAATTCCAGATACAACTTCATACAAATATATTTATGTATTGCATGATTTTAATCAATGTGGCATTTCAATTCCTACATCTACTTTGTCCACTATCGAGCCAAGGATACTGTGGAGATCCTTTGAATTGATGAAACTGCCTACACATTAGCCAGATCACCCATATTCACATCACTTTACTACGGTTGGATGAGAAACACCAAGAAAATAACCACACAGCTCCAGAACTTTCTTTTCACACTTCCAAATATAGGCTGTTATTGTTGTGTGTGTCCCTGTTAGGGAGATTCAACTCCTCTGTTTGTTCTGGTGACCATTATCAAAGAAAATCCTAAATTTTGGGTTGTCAGAACAGGAAAAGATGGGAAATTCTCCAATGGGAAGGTGACCCTGCTGGCCACCAGGAATTGTTTTCACTTTGGAGGGATTTACTGTTGTGGCTATCGGACAGGAAATGAAAGGAAATCTCTCCAATCGGGCACAGAATGCAAAAAAAAAACCGCCGATAGGGGTTATAACCCCTTCCCTCCATCAGTCAAAGCTAAAAAAAAAATGCTTCAGTTCTACTGTAAGTGTTGATTCTGAAGAAATGAAGATGAAAGTATGGTAGAAACAACATGCCCAGGTTCTAGTCCAATCTGTGCTGTATATGTACCGTACATATAGATGTATTGCTGCACTGCTAACATGAATGGGTTAAATGATCGGTAGTACAGGGCTACATACAGATCATTTAATCCATTCATATTAGCAGAGGATAATTGTAAATCTATTGTTGCAGTGCATTCTATATGTAGTATATAGTACATGTACATATAGAGTGCCTGCAACAATACATTTACAATTATCCTCTGCTAATATGAATGGGTTAAATGATCGGTAGTACAGGGCTACATACAGATCATTTAATCCATTCATGGTATTATGTATTGTCTGCACTGTATTAGCAGTATATAGGTGAAGCACTGCTTGTGGGTCAGGACCTCAAATGTGATCACAGTCAACTTTTGATGATAGCACATTAATTCTATTGGGACCTCTTTGGAGCCATGACAAACTACTACCTGGAGATCCAACATGAGAAGGATTGCAAAACCACTACTCTAATCAAATCTAATCAGAAAAATAAATAGGCTGTACTATGCACTGGTTGTTTAAGAGTGTCACTGAATACATTTATGTGAATTTCTAGAGTATTTTTTCACTCAGCATTATTTTTCACAGAGAGATTATAAGATTTCACCTGTACCTTGGCGACTTAGATAGCATAACGCATGATCTCACTGAAAATGGTGTTCTTGCATGAATCACCACCTCTGTAAAAGCAGAACCGGACACATTACAGTATTATTACTGGATGATTCATTAAACTGAAATAAACAAGATAATAAACTTCACTATAGACATTGCAGTAATAATTCTTTCATAATTTACATTATGGACATGACTCAGTTTCCATATATATTTGCATTAGATGTGATAGTTCAGTTCTAAATATTGGCCTAATAGATTAGAACTATATTAAAGAACAGTATATCTAAAGCCAAAACACTCTTTTGGATACAGTAGGGAATTTTTAGATAGTGTAAGGAATAGTTAAAACCGTTTCCATGAAGATGTACTTGGTCAGCAACAATGTTTAGGTAGGGGGTAGGGGATAACAACCACATGAATGGCAGGATCCAAAGTCTCCCAGGAGAACATTGCCCAAAGCACCACACTGCCTCCGCTGGCTTGCCTTCTTCCCATAGTGCATCCTGGTGCTATCTCTTCCCCAGGTAAGCGACACATACACACCCAGCCAGCCACATGATGTAAAAAAAACCGTGATTCATCAGACCAGGCCACCTTCTTCCAATGCTCTGTGGTCCAGTTCTGATGCTCACGTGGCCATTTTAGGTACTTTGGTGGTGGATGCAGGTCAGCATGGACACCCTCACTGATCTGCAGCTATGCAGCCCCATATGCAACAAACTGCAATGCACTGTGTGTTCAGACACCTTTCTATCAAAAGCATTCACTTTTTCAGCAAAAGTAGCTCTACTATTGGATCGGACTACACGGTCTTCACTCTCCATGTACATTAGCAGTTCACTGGTTTGCTGGTTTGCTTTCCTTGGAACACACATTTGGTAGGTCTTGACCACTGCAGACCAAGAACATCCCATGGGACCTGCAGTTTCAGAGCTGCGCTGACCCATTCATCTAGCCATCACAATTTGGCCCTTCTCAAAGTCGCTCAAATCCTTACACTTTTTAACACATTAACTTCAGCGACAAAATGTTTACTTGTTGCCTAATATATCCCACCCACTTCCAGGTGCCATTGAAACAAGATAATCAATGTTAACATATATATTAATGTCAATATATATATGAAAAACACAGTCAGGGACTGAAGCAGCAATCGTGTCTTTTCAAGGGATTGTGTGCAATAGCAAGGAGGGTTTTCCACTTTAACCTTGAAATATGCAGAAATCCAAAGGATGGGTTGCAGCACACTTTTATTCAGCAGGTCAGCACTCTATGCTCCATTGTATGCTGAACATTCCTAAATAAAAAAACTTTAAAGTGTATTTCCACTTTTTCAGCCAAATTTAAATAACATCTATTTTATATTTGTTACATATTTTCATTGCATTGTGCAACTTTAAAGAATATTTAGAAATTGCTGCTTACATTTTTAAGTGTTTTATATTTAAATCCTTCTTAGTTCCCCCAATGTAATGGTTAGGAGGGGGCAGTGACAAGTTAGGGTTCCTTAGAGTAAACCTATCTGTATCTGTGCAGGCAGATTTCATTATCAGTTTTAAAGATTTTTAACACATCCTAACAAAGGTTACATGCATTATATGAGAGGCAGCTCAGTCTGTCTCTCAGTTTGACCCTCTACTTTCACTTTCAAACTTGGAGCTTGGAACCTGCACAAAGGCCTTCACCAAAGAAACATTTAAAAAGGTACAAAATATATTTAAAAAAACATTATTTTAAAGTATGCTGTGTGAATAGCAACACGTTTTCTCATATTTGACTGCTAAAGTAGAACTATACTTTAAGGCTGATTTTAGAGAGACGACTCTGCTGGTGGCGATTTGGCAACACTGTTAGCGGCAGGATTGCAATGAATGCTGCCTGTTTGTCCCTATGGAATTGTTACCTCTGTAACTGAGGCAACAAGATGTTGCTTCCATTACTAGCAATCGAAATTTAGTAGCAACAGAATTGTCCATCTGACATCAGCCATAGTGCTGCAACCCATCCTCTGGATATAATTATAATAAAGAATAGGCTTCTGCAGATAGCTTTGTTTTAATACTGTGGTCTTCCAGATGACTAATCTCAATGTTGGTGGTCCTGTGTGTCACTGAATACCTAAAAAATTTAGCTTGACCTAACGTATGATGTCCAGGAAGTCAGACTGAAAAACACATGGATGGAGTGGCTTGTCAGATCAATAAACTCACTTTTTAATTAAATAAATGTACTACATCAGGGGTATGATGATACCAGTTAAAGAATTTTGAAAACATCCTGGCTGATTCGCCAAAATTTGAAAGTGAAAAAGTGAACTATGCAATGCTGGGTTTAGCAAATATTCTATAGACATAAGCAGGTAACAATACATAACTATACAAATACAAAACAGCTGACATAAATTCCCATTGGGTAAAAAAAAGTGGGGAAAAAATAGAGTTACACTTTAACCAGTAACAGATGTAGCATTTTGCAAGCACATATGTATGAATTTGGGTTAATCTGCAGCAAACACCACCGGCTGGAAGAACCATAAGTTTTAGTTTTTATTTTAGCATTTAAAGTGCATTTAAAAGAGAACTATGGGGTAAGTGTTTTCCCCCATAGTTCTCTTAAGGGCCATGGGAGGACATATAGTAGCGTCCTCCTGTGAACCAAAGCTCAGTATATCGTGAGCTACAGCTAGCGATATACTGAGACCGCCACAGCCGAGACGGATCCCGACAATGCTGTTGAAATCCACCCAGCTGCGTGAATGACAGCTGACTCTGCCTATCTAGAGGCAGAGCCAGCTTTACCCGTCCCCTCCCCTGTTCATTCCTCCAGTCAGCGCTGGAAGATCAGGCAGGGGAGGGGGGGAATCCCTGCGGGGAGTGGTGACTGAGAGTCACGACTCTCTGCAGGGAGATGATCGAGAATTGAGCGAGCGACGGTATGTGTTCCCTCACTTCCTGATCTATTGAACCGACGTGTGACAGTTTCATTGTCATACATCGGCTCGAACTATGAGGATGAGTGATTTTCATTCACCTCATAGTTCTCCTAACAATTAACTTCTATTATTTGCTCCCTTTTAGTCTTTTAAATATATCATCAAAAGTGTTTTGGTATATCTGATAGATAAGTGCAAAAAACAACCTGCTGATTTTGCCAAAAATCTTGTGACCTGATGACGTGCTATGCTCTCTGCCTGTGCACAAAGAGAGGTTATGGAGATGAGGAGGGGAGATAAGGAAAGGTCTGTATTATTTGTAAGGAACGAGAGTTTAAAGCGCATGGGAGGACCCAGCCAGGAAAATTTGAAAGGTGGCTATGTGCTCCAGTTAGCATTATCTTACTGGATGGAGATAGGTGAGCATAAGATTGGGGGAAACTACCATGTAAGTGTAACTGACTTTAAGACTGGACAAACCTTTGGAGTGCTTAAGAACATAACAATCTAGATTATTTAAATTAATTCTTGGAACATTAAATCATCCCATATACTCTTCAATCCTCAGATAAAGTAATAATAAAAAATGCCAAGAAAATCAAAGAGAAGCCTGGGGTTTTTTTTTGTCAGGCAGCTACAACACTCTGAATACAAGCTCAGCCTAGCTTGAAGAGCTAGCATACCATGTGGGAAACATTAAATCATAAAATGTAAAACAGTACCAAAGGCAGTGTTACAATGTAAAGTAATGCACATGGGTCACTTATCTCCAGGGCCATAATAAATATCATAACATTTGTTTGTATATTGTACAAGACATCAGATGAAAATGAGTCTTTCTGAGGAGGCTTGCTTGTATTAGTAGACATTCACAGTACATGTTTAAACCTGGAATGTTATGTAATTTCCTAAAAGGTAATTTCATATCTTTGTGCATTCTGTTCTTGTTTTGATACAGAGGTAATCACCCACCCATGGCCAGCAGTCGTATACATTACCCAGTGTAGTTCTTAGGAACATTGAGTGGCGGTGTAGTTACGTTACCACTTGCTTAAGTGGATTGACAAAGGCTGGCCCACCCACTTACTATGCGTTGATTGATTGACAAGCCAGGAGACTCCCGGCCACATTCTCTCTCACTTACAACTACAACTGCCATTGCATGATGGTAATTGCAGTTTTTTCCAGTGCCACGCAGTGTGCTGAAGTGACATATCCACTTGCCTGATACCTCCTCTGAGTGCCCAGCCATAGCAGCACTTTTTTATTGGAAACTATGATGTCAGAGTTCAAGATGATATTTTTCTCATCAACTGGAATTATTTAATATAAAAAATAGCACACTTATATTATATACAGTTAGGGGAATTTATCAAAACTGGAGCAGACAAAAACTGGAGCAGCTGTGCATGACAACCAATCAGCGTCTCTGTTTCATTTTCAAATCTTAACTGAACAAACTGAAGAGAGAAGCTGATTGGTTGCCATGCACAGCTGCTCTAGTTGTGATAAATTCCCCCCAATATATTTAACATTAATGCTACAAAATTAACTAGGATCCCAGCTTTAAATGAAATAACAGACCTCCCTCCCTTCCACAATGATTTAACTGTGAGCAAATTCCTGATCCCCATTCTTCATACTCAGACTTGATTTTAACATTTATTTTGTCAGGGTTTTTACAAATTTGAGTGTGCAGTAAATCACCATTTTAAGGAGGCCTCCAAGTCCCTAAAACTCTTTGTTAGCAGGGGCCTGACTTTTCTTTTACTTCAGAGCTAAGCCCTGCCAACTGCCATCCCAGTTAGTGAGATTCGCTAGGAGGTCCGCTAAATTTAACTTGTGCTTTATAAAATGTAATGCAGCCAGATTTGGATGCTTTTCATTGGGCATTTGGATATAACAGCATTACACCACCTCATATAACCTTCCTCTGATGTTCTATGTTTGTGGATGAGTCTTCAGTGTACTCAAAGAATGGCACTTTTTCTCTGGACTGACTCCTAGGACATTCAGAAGATGAGAACTTCTCCACAAGATGAATGTGAGGACTGAAGCATTCAGCAATTCAAATCTAACCTGAAGTATACCTTTATTATGCTTCACTACACCTGCTTACACAAACCGTTCTTATCTCTTTGATGTGTGAAGAGATAACTAATGCACATGTTATAAAGATGAATAAACTGTTCTGTGAAAAATTTGTGACACGGTAAAGGAAGCTGTGAACAATGTTCTCATCAATAACGCCACCAGCTTGCCTATAAAAATGTAAAACAATACAATGAGGAAGTAAAAAGACAAAGTGCTAATAAACAGAAAAGCTGCAGTGTACGCAAAACTGAAATGGAGAAATATATACATGAGTGTAAATACTGACACTCCCTATAAAATGAAATACCAACATCATTTTGCAACAAACATTTTGACGTATAAAATCTCAAGGACATGGGTGATTCTAAGTAGGTCACAGAACTTCAGCACAACATATGCATAGAATTCAACATACACAACATTACAAGCTTACTGTATTCACATTTACAAAGCCAGGAATAGTCAACAGTTCATGTAAATAAAGAGACATATCCCTTAAGAAATCCTACTTTGCTACAATTTGATCCAGGCCTGCCTATACGAAAGCTTGCTAACAAATCAATAAAGTGCATCTAAAGACAAAACTTTTTTCTTTAGTTTTTGGATTTGTGGGGAAGAATTATCACCTATGTCAGGACACTGCAGCTTTTTGTGTCCCTCGGGAAAGAACCTATTTGTCCTGGGGACAAACACTGGGATATCCAAAATATTACAGTGCTCACCAGAACTGCATTAAAAAGTGAAAGCCTCCAATAACAATACCTGTTAAAGTGATATCTATCTAAAAGAGACAGTTCTCTCACTTCAGCTTTTAGGTTAGTCACACAGGTAGTAAAACAGGGAGCTTGGCAGGTGCTTCTGCACCCTACCAAGAACCCCCTAAATTCTGAGTATGTTCAGTAAATAATTTAGTAGTTATGGGGTGCCAATGGCTGCCTAATAATTATACTTAAAGTGACATTAAAGTCACATCCCCCCCCCCCATGTTAATGTTAGCACTTACCTTAAATGATGTCTCTTAATCCGATCTTCTTCTTCCCTAATGTTTTCATCTGTCCCTCCAGCGCTGCTGCTGCCCTCCGATCCAGCGCTGACTCCTCTGCTCTTGCTGGTACATCCTGTCCCACGGTGTCTGCAAGCAGGCCGCCCAAGCAGTTTCTGATTTTCTGACGGGAGCGCGCGACGAAGACGGGGTAAGTTTTAACCGTTTTAAAACTTTTTGCATATATCTACTGCTTGCTAGCAGTAGATATATGCAAAAAAAACGGAGGCTTTAGAAACCCTTTAATCCCCCAATGTGCCTATCTGTCAACAGAGGGTTTGATCCCAGGCAAAATGCTGCTCCAAACAACATGGGTGTCAGATAGTCTTCTATATCAAGTGCTCAGGTAAATGTAGCCTAAGTGGCCACACCTAATCCCTCCTGTGTTCAGTGAATATCACTATTGGTGCAATCTGAAAAGCCTCTGTGCTGGTTACAGAATAATTCCTTAGTAAGTCTGTTTCTAATAAATGCGCCACCTCATTCATTACATATTCACCCACGCCATTAACCCCTTCATGACTGAGGCCCTTTTTTCCATTTTTGCACCCATGTTATATTCCACATTTTAGGCCTGAAAATGACGAAACTAAATTCAGGAATGATTCTATGGAAAATGATTCATTGTTACAAACCTTCAGATTTCACAAAAAGCCAACTGAATCTTACTATTAATTTAATGGAAGTGGTGTATACTTCTGGATATTTTTTAAGATATAAACTACCCATGTAGTTCATGCTTAATATCAAATACAAGTATATTCACAAATATATATGCAACTTTATGTAATCTATTAGCCTTTTCTGTGGTTTCAGTTATAGCTGACTGACTTAATTTGTATCTCTTAATAGTGTGATTGTTCATTTTCTTACTTTCAGTCTCATGACCGTGAATCATAATAGTACTTTATGTTGGTAATTTCCTCTTTTCAGCGCAAAGGAAATCTCTGTACATGTCAAGTGATAATCTGGAAATTTTTGTAAAGGCTATGGAAGCACTGTCCACTAAATTCTTTTTAGGTTTATCTGAAAATGGGTCCTGTTTGACCCCCTTCTCCCTAAATGCAGAAACTGGGATTTCCTTCAACAAAAGTCAATTGAGTAATCATCTTTTGTGATGGCAGCAGGGCTGTCCACTGTGAAAATGTCAGCCGATTCCTGTGAATCTGCCAAAATTCTAACAGTTGTATGATCAGCTTTATACAAGAGATCTCTCACTTTAGCAACACCCAGATCTTCTATCTTCTAACATCTTGGCTGCTATTACATTCAAATAGACAGAGTAGAATGGATAGATCTTCTGAGAGATCAAAGTAAACAAGAGCACTAGGAAAATACTGTTTGCTAGGGAGGGAAAATACTGTTTGGCTACATGGAGGGATCAGCAGCGTCCACTTTTTACATAGTATAGAAAATCTCTAATATTAAACATCTTAACAGGTGATCACAGCTAAGAACCATTAAGCAGCATTTGTTAAGTAGATTCTCTTGCTGAAAGTGCATCCTCATGCATCAGACCTTTCATATGGCCTTTTTATAACATAAAATACCCACCTTGTGGACCCCAAATAGGTAGGCCCAAATGTACTTGCACAATGCCCAGTGTTACCCAGAACACAAGGCATTTTTATAGAAGAAAATTGACCTGTATTTATCATCCTCATTTACTTATCCTCATTCATTTATGTATTTACCTCCTCATGTATCACTTGCCCCTCCTTTTTAGAATTGTAGGCCCTCCTTACCATCTTATCTTGAATTGTATTGTAATGTCTTCCTTATATTGTAAAGCGCTGTGCAAACTTTTGGCGCTATACAAGTCCTGTATCATAATAATAATAATAATCATCCAAGCCTTATCCCTTGTAAGCGTATAAGACATGGTAACATCACACTGCGTAAAAGCAAACACAACTCAGCTAGCTAGTCACCTCCTCCATCATGTGGCAGTGCACAGGCTAGGATGTACAGGTTACCAATAATTCACAAAAAATCGCTAAGCCCAAGTACTGAATTATTGGAAGGGTCATGTGTTCCCCCAGTACCTGGAAGCACTGGGTATTTTGTGCCAGCTGTGATTGAGGTAGCAGCGGGGAGGGGGACCCTTTGATAAGTATCAGTGGGTCAGGGGGAAAGCTTAAGCGCCTTTTGTTTGCTTAGGAACTGCTTCTCTCCCCCAAAAAAGTATATGGAAATTCCAAAGCAACTAAAGGTTCACTGCACCGGCAATGAATTCTGGATGATCTCAGAAGCATCTCAAACCAATCTCAAGAATACGCTCACTTACACAGACACTGACCGTGCAAAGTGATGGTGTCTCTTCACCTGTAGCCCCTAGTCATACCCTCCTGTGTATGTACTTCTAATTTTTGAGCAGTGCCATTAGACATGGGGGTACAATTTAATATCAATAGTAAAAAAAAATGATCATTTAGAATATCAATGCTTGTCAACATTTGCAAATTTTCCAAAAGTGTTTAGTTATAATCACGACCAAAAGAACTAGTGGTTTGATGTGTTGGTGTATTAGTTTGCATTTTCAATGAGAGATAGTTGGCAAGTGTGTCAATATACGAATATTATAATGAATACAAACTCTACCTTGTTCTTAGTCTGTCACTGATGGAGCTGGTCCAATTTCTGAGGAGGCCAAAGACTGGACTTTCCTCATACTGTCTGGTGTACTGTGCCAGGAGCTCCCTTACCACCACCTGTAAAACGCAGCAAAAACACAGGAGATAAATGCCATTAAATGTAGTTCTTGACATGACATATCCCAATAGCACAGATAACTAAACAAATTGACACATTTCATACTGCTGGCAATATATTGTATTTATTCATTACCACTTGCTCAGTATCTACACATAGGACTTGATTTACTAAAGCTTATGTGCCTATGCCAGTGCATCAAGTGGACTAGTGATATCCTTATGGTATTTACTATGTGCCTACGATGAGCACAAATGACTGCAATGTACATGAGTTTACTAGCAAGTGCGGTGTGGTATAGCATGTAAGCTCTAGTGTCCAATGCTACGCCGGCTAAGATGTGCCGTGTCTGAAATAAAAATGTGATTTTCTCTGACAGTGGCTCTTGACCCATGTTAGGGACTTTTTATGCACATCTCATGTAAGAACAAAACTGCATAAACTGTGTACTTATATCTTTGAAGTAAAAGTAAAGTGTGTTTAACAAAAATGCTGACAGGCAGTTTTTTTTTTTTATAGCAATCTGTTTTTTTTGTCAGCAATTTTTGTTTCTGCGAGTCACACATGGCCAGCCACAGGTCCTGTGCCAAAATGCATGGGAGTTGCATCATGCTGGGCCAGCCAATCAAAAGGCTGAACCTGGAAGGAGATCGGGAGAAGATAGCAGGTCAGGCGAGAGATTAGACAGCGTAAAGCACAGCGCTGGAGGGGACCGTTTGCAATAATGTGTTAATATGCTGTGCATACTTGCACATTATAGAAAACACCTACGGAGTGCTTTTACTTTTTTAATAACCACTTTACTTCTGCCTTAGAGCTGAACTCCAGGCAGATATAAAAAGGCCCACATGAATGCAGATGTATTCATTAAAGGGACATTAAAGTAAAAAAGTTTCCCCTCCCCCAATGTTAATGTTAGCACTTACCTTAAATTATGTCTCTTAATCCGATCTTTCTCTTCTTACCTGATGTTTTCATCTGTCCCTCCAGCGGTGCGGCAGCTCTCCGATCCAGCACGGACTCCTCTGTCCTTGCTGGCACTTCCGATCCAGCGGTGTCTGCATGCGGGTGCATGCGTTTATAGACTTACCTTGCGTCACTGCTAGTCTCCCGGCCAAAAATCCGAACTGTGCATGCACCCGCCCCAAGATGCTTTGCGGCCGCCCGAGCAGTTTCGGATTCTCGGGCGGGAGCGCGCAGCGAAAACGGGGTAAGTTTAAACCGCTGTTAAAGCGTTTTAAAAAAACCTTTTTGCATATATCTACTGTAGATATAGGCAAAAAAATAGAGGGTTTAGAACCCCTTAAAAGTGACACTAAACTGCATTCAAGTACCTTAACTATTAACAAAAATGTATCTTATTTGTGTATCACTCAGCTGTAGATGCTCAAATAATCTCTGAATTGGTGCGGACACTGTCCTTCCTGGAGGCTGCCTACTTTTGTTCCCCTTGGTCCCTGTGTGTTTTGTAAAGTAGCCACCGCTCCAAGCTCTATCCCGTGATGGTCTACAATAATTATATATATATATATATAGATATCTATATATAGATATCTATATATCTGTATATAGATATCTATATATCTCTATATATTTACCCACACACAGTATTTTAAGGGGAACAGACTCAACTGGTATCTGCAGCACGAGACAGGGACTCCCAGGAAGATTCCAGGAAGGTTTGTCCTTCACTTTTATTCAGCAAGGCAACAAACACAATTTCAATTAAAAAAACATTGCGTGTCAAGCAACATAAACAGTTCGATATAAAATTCAGGTAACAGCAGCATCCAACTCCAAACTAAACAGTTTTACTTTAATAAAAATATATCAAGTTGCCATTTATCAGTTTAACATAAACTGAAAATTGCAATTGAGTTAATTAGGCATGGCAGAAAGAATTCACAAGATGCTAAAGCCCTATTATTTACAAAGGGAAAACATAAATGGATAAGATGAGTGGTATTTATATAAAAAAAAAAAATTGGCTGTATTTGTGAGCTCATTTAATAGAAGAATGCAAACAGCTGAAATGATGTGCAATATGCAGAAACCCAAAACAGCCATCAGATGAATCTAAATTCATCGTACATCAGTTCTTAGTCATAGAATTTACAAATTACTTTCGGATAGTTGCTATGGGCTAGCCTGATGCTCTTTATCTTACTAATTATAGAAGCCAGCAACAACGGTCACCTAACATAGTCAATTCCTGCTGGACAATGATTGAGATCTTTTTTTTTAAATCACAAAGATACTTTTGGTTTCTCTGGGGAAAGTAATTTACCTAGTTTACATTTTCCCACGTATTTGCTATTGATTTGTCAAGAAAGAGAACGAGGGGTGTCTGCTGGGTACAAGACTATGCAGGCTTCTGCAACACAAGACTGCATGTCCATTCACACATCATTTGAAGGGGACAAATACCACTTTTTATGCATTTTCTTTATTCATTTATTATCAGGACTAGAAGGTAACATTTTTAAATTTTTGGGCTCATTCACATTGATATAAAAGGAATGCAAGAGCACAATCTCATGCATAAAAAAAGCATCTTTGTAGATGTGTATTGGCGTGCATAGACACATTCGGTCAGTATGCCTTTTTTAATGCGTACAAATATTTCTAGCACTGTATGCAATCCCAGATTGCTTTATTTCAATCCCAGATTGATTTTAGGCACCTTTTTTGCTGCAGTGCGTTGTTCCTTGGAAGAGGTGTGTGTACTACCTGCTTTTCAGATAGATGTTTTGGCTAGACATCTTTAGACATTTCTGCAAACTCTGCATCTCTCCAAGCAGAAATCTTAGCACAGGACTGGATTTCTGAATGGCCAGGGCCTCCACTGGATTTCAGGTGTTTTAAAATAATTCATGCATTATGCATTTATGCACATATACTGTACACAGGTTTACATATGCATAGAGAATGCACTATTTGCGGCCCCAGAAGCAGCTCTGTTCCATTTTTTTTTAATGCATCTGTGCGCAACACAAGGACACGGCCCCAGACACAGCTGTGTGCATGGGGGCCATGTATTTGCAATTTGCGGAAATAATCACTGCGGATCTGTATGCAGCGTTTTTAACAACCAAGTGAATGAGCCATTCAACTAGGTAAATATCACTTATTGGGTACGAAAATCTCATGTCAACTCTCTCTAGCCAGCAGAACAAACTGTAGGCTTGTTTCCATATATTTATAATCATCAACATCAATGTATTATTGCATTGTATTATATCAATACATATTCCACTTTTTGCAAAAAATTTATAAATGCGCCTTTATTGCAAAAAGAAAAAGTCCATTTATTAATGTTCTGCACTGAAGTCGGCAGAGCACTGCAACTGTGATCAGTGGATTGGTATGGAGCTGAAGGAAGTTATCAATGAACTACAAGTGTGGGGATGTCACCTGTACTTCTTTGTGAATTGCGTGTCCCTCTGCCACGGTCCCAGATGGGACTTGCAGTTTTCTCATTCACAGAGCCAGAGATGCCCCACATTTGTACTCCACTGAAAACTACGTGTCCCCCTGCCTTGGTTTCAGATAGGTCTTTTTCATTTTTTTAGTTTTTCATTTACAGATGCTATGAAATGATCTGTGAATGAATGATGTGGCTGTGTGGGCAGCTGTGCTGAATTAAAATATATACAGAAGCCTGTGAGGACAAGCACCCTATGATTCAAGTATGAGAATGGGGTGGTTTGAGAGTGGAGATATACTGTACATTTTTTTTTTAGTTTCTGATAAAATGAGGAAGGGCTATAACTATTACAGTTTCATTGTGGTTCTTCATGTCTCCTTTTAACAACAACCTGACAGATTTTCAAATCTACACATGGGGACACAAACAGCAATAAAGCTGTGCAGGGAGACTTCCGGGCTATTTTTTTTATAATGACCTTTTACAGACAGTCCTCAGTTTTCCAAGATGAACAGGGACGTGCGGTAGGGGGAGGCAGAGCCTCACCTAGTATTATGGAGGAAAAAGCTGTCAGCTTCAAGTCTGAAGCTGACAGCTTTTTCTCCATTCAGAGCAGCTTGTAAGCGGTTACATCGCAGGGAAAGCCTCCCCGCTTTGTAACCTGTCATGGACTAAGCGGCCTGTTAATAACAGGCGTCGCTGCATCTGGCTTTTCACAGCTAAGCTAGGTGACACAGCAGCGGGCTTCCCCACTGCTTGTGTGACCTAACATAGTGAGGTAAGAGCTGCAACAGCCTCTACTCTGTGTAAAGGTGCCCATACACTGTACGATTCTCGTACAAGAATAGCGGGAAATCCCGCGATCGTACGAGAATCGTACAGTGTATGGAAGGCGTGCGACCGTTTCTACTGTACGGTCGCACGTCTTCCATCGAACAAGCAGGCTGAAAAAGCCGCCGGGAATCGTACGATTCTCGGCGAGTGAGTGGCCTGCTTGTTCGACAACTGACGAACGGGACGGTGTGCGCACGCGCACACTGCCCGTTTGCCGTCCTTGCAAGCCCACCCCTCATTGCAGTCATCGCAAGCCCGCCCCCCAAGGGGGCGGGCTTGCGATGATCGCAAGTACGATCTGCCTGTCCAAGATGGGCAGATCGTACGTTTTTTTAAAGTACTTTACAACCATCGCAAGACTAAGGTCTTGCGATGGTTGTAAAGTGTATGGCCACCTTTAGAAGCTTAAGCTCTGTGGATGGTTTGAACCAATGGCAAAGCGCCATTAGTTCAAGCTGTCTTATAAAAAAAAACAACAAAAAACCCACTGAGGACATCGATCTCGATACCTAACCAGTGAGGGACAGGGAGGCTCCTCTCTGTCTCCTCCCTTCCTCCTCCACACATAGCTTGCTGACTGGGTTGGGGGGTGGGGTGTCAGCAGTCGTAGGGGTGGTGCACACTGGGGGCGGCAGGCTCCAGGGGGGAAGCGGTGCAAAAGGGAGAATGCCTCACCCAGCACGGAAGGTACTGCACGTCACTGAAGATGAATGACACTGGGCATCATTCAATCCGAAAGCTTATGACTTCTTGCGGCAAAAAGGAAGTTCTGAAGGAGAGAGGCAGAGATTTAGGATGAGTAGCCTGGGCTGATTTTTAATTTTACACTTTAGTTGGTGGACCATTTTAACAGTAACAAAATGTCACTGCACAAGGTAGACAGAACGTGAGAGAAATTACAGTTTTCCGTTAGTGTTTTTTCTTTTGCATGAATGCAAATGTCTTTTTCAAACAGTTGTTCTTCTGACCCAGTACAAATAACAGCCCTGCACTTTTATCTATTAACCAGTTATCATCCAAAATGGCTGTGCACCTGAAGATAAGGGAAAATCTAAACAGGACATGACATATTGTTTATAGTACTCGATATACTTATCTTAAAGGACAACTAATAGACTTATCTGCAGCACCAGTAATATAAATGAATGCAGTGTAACTCACTACTTAAAGAAGTTAAATAACAAGTCAGACACACGTGTGAGGATTTCCTCCCACATATCTTCTGATGCATTCAATATGGTGCATTATACAGTATCTGAGTAGATCTATGTACAAGAGTCATTTATGAGGGTTTATATTTCATACTGAGACTTGAACTCTGATTCTGTGAAACTCCACCACCACCACCACCACACGCAGATACATAGATGCAGTTCCCAGACTTTTACAGAGCTTTGTTGAAAGAAGAGGGGATGCTACACCGTGGTAAACATGGCTGGAGTTTTGGGAGATTAATATTGTCCCATTCTTGCCTTATATAGGAGTCTAACTGCTCAACAGTCCTGGGTCTTCATCATATTTTTCATTTCAAGATGCACCAAATATTTTCAATTGGTGAAAAGGCTGTACTGCAGGCAGGTCAGTTAAGCACCCAGACACTTCTACTACGAAGCCATGCTGTTGTAATTTATTTAATACAGGCATTTATATAGCGCTGACAATTTTCATAGTTGCACATTCACATCAGTCCCTGCCCCCAAGGAGCTTATCTAAGGTCTCTATCTCACATGCATACATAAGAGGGCCAATTTAGAGTGGAGCCAATTAACCTACCAGCATGTCTTTGGGGTGTGGGAGGAAACCGGAGTACCCAGAGGAAACCAACACAAGCACGGGGAGAACATGCAAACTCCCTGCAGATAGTGACTTGGCCATGGCAGGATTTACTCTCTCTGGTGCCCTAAGGCCAGGTTCCTCCCTACCGCCAAACCCCCCACCCATGGAGAATGGCAGACCTGCATACAAGTGATATCGGTGACATCGCTGGGATCACTTGTACAAAACAAGCGGCGGTTTCCCCACTGTACATTTAGCTCTGCTTGCCCAAAGCAGGGCTAAATGTAGAAAACAACTACCGGCCCGGCGCCCAGAACTACATATCCCGGGCATGGGGAGATAGGAGTTCCACACCCCTGCTGCCCCTCTACTCCATGCTGCCCCAAGGCTGGGCCTTGTGGAAAATCTGGCCCTGTATTCAAACCAAAGGACCCCAAGTGCGACAAGGCAGAAGTGCTAATCCGTACACCACTGTGCTGCCCAGTCACAGATGCAGTATGCAGTTTAACTTTGTCCTGATTAAATATGCAAGGCTTTCCCTGAAAAATACATCGTCTGGATGGCAGCATATGCTGCTGTAAAACCTGCTGCTCTTTTAGCATTGATGGTGCCTTTCCAGATGTTTTCCACTTTGCAACAAACCTTTCCAGATGACAGCGGCGTTTCTAGATCATGTTCAGATATGGCTTCTTCTTTGCATGATACAGCTTTAACTTGCATTTTTGGATGGCACGGCGAATTGTGTTCACAGGCAGTGATTTTTGGAAGTATTCCTGAGCCCATGCAGTAATGTCCATCATAGAATCATGACTGTTTTTAATGCAGTGCCATCTGAGGGGGCAAAGAGCACAGGCATACAATATTGCGTTTCACCTACTTTGCCAGCTTTTTGTTGCCCTGTCCCAACTTTTATGAGATGTGTTGCTGCCATCAATTTCAAATCTGATTACCTTATAAAATTTGATTACCTTATTTTTTTCCCTAAAATTGTACATTTTCTAAGTTTAAACATTAGATACGTTTTCTTTTTTCTATTGGGAATAAAATTTGGGTTTATGAGATTTGCAAATCATTGCATTCTGTTGTTATGTAGATATTACACAGCGTCCCAACTGTTTGTGAATTTAGGATGTAAATGTTTACTCAAAAAAACTATACTTTTAGTTTACTAGGCCTTTAGGGTCTGTTCACACCATATGCAGTGCGTTCCAGCCACTTTCCGGCCGGAACGCACTGCATCGCATTGCGGCCGGCTCCCTTTTTTGCCAGGCAGGAGGGGGCCATTGAAGTGAATGGCGCCGTAGCCACGCCCTCCGCCGCAATGCGATCGCCCGCACGGGATCGCAGAGCACATTGTGCCTGTGTTCCGGTCCAGTGCGGTGCGTTCAAAATGCTGTGAGCACTATTTTGACCGGACCGCAAGCACAATGTGCCCTGCGATCCCGCGCGTGCGATCGCATTGCGGCCGCAGGGCTAGGCTACGGCGCCATTCACTTCAATGGCCCGCCACACCCCCTCCTGCCGGCCGGAACATGGCCGGAACGCACGGCATATGGTGTGGACAGACCCTTAACAATGCATTCAGGAAGTCTGGTGTGCACAAAGAAAAAGCTTCCTTCACAAATTCATACCCACTTCAGTTATGGTAGTTTACAGATTTGTGAAACACAGTAGCTTCATTAGTCAAAGAACATACGGTAATTACTGCATGCTGCTAAGGCAAGATTGAGGAAACAAATAGATGCAAGGTATCAATTTGCATATTTACTGTAAAAGCTGTGTCTCTGAACGCAACACTATTTGCAGAGTCTCGTGTTTATAGCCTGCAAGTGGCGCGGTTCTTATCAGCAATGACATCGCTGGTAGGAACATCCTTACTTCTTGGCATCAGATTCCATTACTGAAACAAACACCTAGTTCTTCTTGTGAGCCGTGTCTAGACAACTGTCTGAAATGAGTCACTATGAATCAACAGCGCTAATGATATGGATGCTCACTGTCCTACAGATATAGGAACCCTCTTATAGACCTGTAATGTTGTTTTTCTTGGTAAAGTCGAACAAAGCTGCAGAAAGTCAGTTTCTCAGCTATTGTTCTCAAGATTACATCCTTCCTTGAGTGACAAAAGATTACAGCTTGCTTTATGTTTTGAGAACTGTGGTATACATTGCTTATTCACGGAAAGTAAACCGAAAATATACATCAAGCCTCAAGACTCTGTCCATGTGTACTGATCAATACTAGGAATTCATTACACAGTCTGCAAAATAATGGTATAGTGGGAAAGAAAAGGACACACAGAAGATGCAGCCCATGTACAGTACTAGAGTCCATACCCATTTCTCATTAGAAAACAGGAGATATGACTGGCTGAAAATAACAGTATGCTTTTACTGCCTATTGCAACCATTCAGCACTCACCATTTTATATGGTTAATATAGGTAACAAATTAAAGCTGAACTCTTGAGCTTTAAAAATGTATATATATTTGCACTGCTCTAGCTTGGCACGGTGTAAATATATATAAATGGCCACAAGGATTGTGTAATACATTGTAGTAGCTGCAGCTACTACAGCATATTACAACATCTTCCAGGTCAAGGAACAGCCGCTGTGCTAAGAAAAGCGACCACGGCATGGCACTGCTCTCGTCCACTAATAAAAGTAAGCTTAGTATTTTTTGAGAAAAATACTAGGAGTTAGGTGTCCTCTGAATGACCACCATTCTGAGCTATTGACCAGCTGTTTTAAAAGCACAGACGAAATCTCTCAGCACAGCTCAGCGTCTGTGCCTGCAGCTAGTGCAGTGCATTACACCATCCCTGTGGTCCTGCCAATGATATATATCTATCGGTATATACACACACACACACACACACACACATATACACGGTATATATATATATATATATTTAGATTGTGCCAATGTGGACCAATATAAGTATATATACACATTACAAATCTGGTGTTCAGCTGCTGGCTGAACAAGAGAAATCAACTAATTCCCCGTAGATAAGGGAATCTCCCCTGTTGGATATTGTATTCAGCAGCTGGTCGGACCTGTGGCATCTGATTGGATGCAGTAAATTTTTGGCCAACAATTTTCGACTTTTGTTGAGCGAGGTGGTGGTGGCAGGATCACCAACAGCTAAAATTTGGTCTGATTTAGCAGAAATCAGATGAAATTCAAACAGCGAATAGTCATCTTTACTTTGCATACAATTCAATGAACAAATACCTGTGCTAGGTGAATGAATAGTCTTGTTTTCAAAGTAACAATATCACAAAATTCAGTTTATTCAATAGTATTAAAACAAAGGTCACAGCAGTTGCACTAGTGGCTGGGTCCAAATTAAGACCTTCAGCTCCTACACCACTGCACACAAAGGCAGAAGTGCCTCCCATTTTACCACTTACACAAACACATACTTAGCCCTCAAAAGACTGATGCTCTTCCTTCTATTCTAGCTGTCATTCAGTAACCACAGAACGAATTAGGCTACAAATAGTGAATGACAGCTCAAATAAAGTGGAGGAAGCATGGATAAATGCAGTTCAAGGGAAGAAACATTAACCAGTTGACATCCGCGGTGTTAAACCCCCCTTCCCATCCAGGCCATTTTTCAGTATTCAGCGCTGCGGTACTTTGACTGACATTTATTCCGTCATGCAGCGCTGTACTGAAATGAATTTTATACCCTTTTTTGGGGACAGATAGAGCTTTCTTTTGGTGGTATTTATTCACCACTGGGGGTTTTATTTTTTTACTATATTAAGGAAAAATTACCGAAATTTAAAAAAAAAAACAGTTTCCCCTATATTAAATGATAAAACATTTATTATTACCCAATTTTTTGGTAAAATATAAAAGATGGGGTCACGTCGGGTAAAAAGACACTAAACATGTCAAGCCTTAAAATTGCGTGCGCGCGCGAAACCTCAAAAAACGATAATACCCAAAATTGGCCATAGGCGACGCTTTAAAAGCTGTTACCGCTCATCAGTTTAGTGTTATCAGTGATTGATGGCCCTAAAATGATTGCTCTCACTGCGACGTTCGCGGCGATATGTAACATGTGTAGCGCAATTGTAATTTTTGCGCGCTGGGGCACCGGACGCGTATTTACGTTTATAGGCGCGTAAACGTGGGGGTGGGGGAGTTAAACATTTTGGGGGGTTTTTTCCCCTTTTTTTATATCTGACTTTTATTTATTTTTATTTATATTAATTTTTTTGCACTTATTGTTATTGCTATTATATAGGGGGATAACAATCCCCCTATATAATAGCAAAGGCACACTGAGAGGTCCTCTTTATGGAGACATTAGGGGACATTATGCGGACGCAAATGAGCACATATAGGCGATCGGCGGGCTATGGACCCGCTGATCGCCTATATGTGAAACACCCGGTACCGGGTGTTCGCATTGGACGGGTCTTTTCTGCCCGTGCGTGCCGGCTAGGGGGCGCGCGCGAGCAGAAAAAAAATGCCCGCCACTGCAGCAGTGCCGTCCGTCCGTTTTTCTACTACGGGCGGACGGCAAGAGGTTAAATTGCATGTCCAGTCAAAACTTTTTTTTGTTAGTTTTGGATAATGTGAGGAAGGATTAGAACTCCAGTCAGGTCTTTAATATTATTTGGGGCCTCTTTACAGACATTTACCCTAACTTCCTGCTGTGCTGACATCATTTTACCAGACAGGAAGTGAGGGGAACCCTTCAACAGGAGGGGAAGGACAGAACCCCTGTCAGATTTTTCCTTTTTCTTCCACTGTCAGTAGGACAGGAATTGTTGGTAAATCTCTGTAACGGAGCCTCTGGTAGCAGTTAAAACCTGACAGACGTTCTAATGCCTTCCTACTCTATCAAAAATTAGGAAAAAGTTATTGGCTTGACATACACTTTAAAATTGTTGAGATATTATTTGTGCGACTCATTAGTGAACTCCACAACAGAATTCATACATGTATGTGCAGATAAACTAATCTAGATAACATAAGCTGATGTAGCTTTTTTAGGGCTTACTCACAATTCTCATTGTGGCTGGATTGGCGAGTCTCAGACATTCCTCTGAGACTCATGCTGCGGGCGGGAAACGTACCACCCATAGCTGTTCGTAGACCGAGTGCATGTAATCGCACATGCATTTCCCTGCGGACGATCACACCTGGATGCATAATGTTTATGTCCAGGTGCGGTCATCCGCAGGTAATAGTGGCACGTGTGATTACATGTGAACAGCCTGAGAACAGCTATAGGTGGTGGCATCTGTCATTGTATTGTACAGTCAGTGGCGTCACAAGGGGGGTGCGGCCCGCACCCGGGTGACACCATTGGAGGGGTGACACCAAAATGACTCAGTCATTTTGGTGTCACCCCCCTCTGAAAAGTCAGGCGCTCGGTCATGGACCGAACGCCCTACAGTATCAGGAGAGAGGAGGGGACCCGGCGGCATACCTTATCCCGCCGGGTATCAGAATACTGCCGCGCGTGCGCGATGACGTAATCGCGCACGCGCGTGGTGACGTCACGCGCATGCACAGTGACGTCTCGGCGGGGTGACACTCGGTTACCGCTCCGGGTGTCACCCACCCTCGGGACGCCCCTGTGTACAGTGCCTCCTGCCCACTGCTGATTGCATGAGTCTCACGAAGAAATGCCTAAGACTCAGCGATCCAGCCCATTCGCAAGTGTGAATGAGGCCTACTACTTCATATATTATTAGGAGGTACTTTTCTTGTCAATGTAAAGTAGAGCGCAAAATTCAGTAACCTGATTCGGTTTGTGGGCTTTCGACTTTGGGTCATGGAACTGTTGTACTTTGCTTTGTAACCTTTAACATCCTCATGTTTTATAGTACGTCTTTATTCTACTATGAGTAATAAAAAACTGTGATCAGTCACAGGTCACAATATACAGAAGGATTTAAGAAGAGTTAACTACTATAGAACAAAGACTAAAAGTTGGCGATACGCCATAACATTTTGCTCACTCAGTCCTGCTAAAAAAAAAAAAAGATCACTCAAATTCACTAAAGGGCATAAATGGAGAAATCTGTCCTGCCAGCTATTGTATTCCGAAAGCTGGCAACCGTGACTTACGTAAAACAGGAACAGTGACTGCATCTGATTTGATGCAGTTACTGGTCAGCTGACAATTTCCACCTGGCTCACTCGGCTCAAAAGCTGGTTCAAAAGCCGATTGAAAAAGTAACTTTATTCAAGCTGTGTGGTGCCGTCAGGGCCACCCACGGATTAAATTGAATCTATGTATGGCCAGCTTTAGAATTTTGAATTTGTTTAACCATGGTTGTGTTAGAAGAGATTATATTTTTAGTTTCGTCTTGTTTCATTAACCTTCTTAAAAATATTAACAGATTTACATAAACATTAAAATTATACCAAATTCATAGGCATTGTGAAATGTACTTTAAAGAATATCTAAATCCAAATCATTAAAATATTTTATCATGCTAATGCATTTTAAAATCATTTGCAATATTTTGAAATCTGCAGCTCTCATAAAACTAATATCTGTGATCCTGCCAGTATGTTTCCTGTTATAGAATGAAAACACTCTATCTCTGCCTCCCAATTGTTCTCCTGCATTGCTACCCGATCACACGGGCTTCCAATGAAGACTACAGGGGGACCTTTCAACACACATTATACAGGCATGACCCTCTGTTGTCACCATCCAGAAACCCCCCTGAGAAAAGCCATGCAGCCATCGCAGTAGTGTATGCATGTAAACAGGAAGTGGCTGAAGATTAACTGCAGAAGATCAGGCTATGTAATAAAAAAAAAAAAAAGGTAAAAACAAGCATTTTATTTTTAAAAAATGCCAATTGTTCGTGATACACAAAAAGTTACATTTACATCTACTTTATTAACACATGCTTCTTAAGCTACATATAAATAATAAGAATAAATTATAATTAAAACAGCAAAAGTAAAGTATGGGTGGTACTACAGGCCAAAGCATGCATTGTAATCCTGGCAAAGCATGTTTAAAGAAGAACTCTGGATAAAGAAAAAACATACCCTTGGAGTGGAGCTACCCCCCACGCTGCAAGGGTTAACTGCTAGTTTTGTCTAGGGGGCTCACATAAAGCTGTTTTACTTACCTGATCCTGGCTCCTGTGGTTCTGCACCAGATGTTGAAATGTCCTTTGGCGTCCTCACGTATATTTCAGGTCAGTGGACCTGCATAAGATGTGAGGACGCCAATGGTCCTTAGACCGTCAAATCGAAGAGGAAAAGAGGCTGCGGGGACTAATCTAGCAACCTGGAGGCAGCCAGCAGGACTGAGAATCAGTTAAATAAAAACAGCTTTAATAGTTTCCCCTAGACCAGTGGTTCTCAACCTGTGGGTCGGGACCCCTACGGGGGTCAAATGACAATTTGCCAGGGGTCGCCGGGAGTCTCCCGTTATTAGTTAGCGGCTCCCGGCCGCCTGGGTGAGAAAGACTTTCTCCCGGAAAGGTTTTTAAACCTTTCGCTGCAATCGTTTTTTTTATTTTATTTCTGACATCGGAGCCCCGGCCGTCGTAAGTCAGAAAAAAATTAATAAATCAGCATTGGAATGCATAGCTACATTCCTATTGGCTATTTCACTTTGCAATAGCAGACTAGCTATTGCACCCGCCCACTGCTGCTGTCAATCAGCAGAGGGGGACCTGCAGTTCTCCATCAGGTCCCCATCTAGTGATTATCATCATTATTATTAATAATAAAAAGCTGACACCCTCGGCTTGTGTTATATGGTTTGCCATTTTAGCTGTTACAACAGTGGTTCTCAACCTGTGGGGTCGCTGTGTGATTTCTGCTATGCTAGGTGAGAGTCCTCCTCAGCCCTCTCCTAGCGCAGCCGTGTCAGTTCTCCCGCCACGCCGCCAGATGTCGCTGCAGCAGCCGCGTCAACCCTAAATTTTACCGTTGAGGGTCACCACAACTTGGCAAATGTTACCAAGGGGTCCCGGCCCTAGAAAGGTTGAGAACCACTGCCCTAGACAATATGAGCACTTAACTTTTGCAGTGCGGGGGTATCCCCACTGCAAGGGTATGTTTTTTGTTTGCCCGGAGTTCTTCCTTAAGTGTTCATTAACAGGCACTGAAGCCTGAGATGCACACACATTAGCCAGTACACCCTTTGCACTTTGCTATTGCTTTAGGTATTTACCTTTATAATCTACACTTAATCTTCATCCAATAATCTCTCCACTGAGAAGTATCACATTTGTATATTATGCTTTTCATAATGACAAAGATTCTGGTTTGGAGTTCATTTACTAAAGCAGTAGAATGTTCACTTTAATTACCCAATCACATGCAGGGCGAAATCCTTTTTTTGTTTTTAAACATTTCCTGCACATGATAGTGGCTCAATTCACAAAGCTAACACATCAAGGACAAGGATCCTTATTTTTTTTTTTTTAAAGTGACAGTTGTCTTCAGCTACGTAATTCCAATGAGATTTCAAAAGTCAGAAGGTTAAATAAAAATCCTAATTCTGTTTTTGAAGCTTTGAGAGCTGAGCCCGGTGTGTTCAAAGCGAGCACAGCTTCATTCTCCAAAGAGAACACCCACTTAGTGTAATAGACATTTTCTAGTTTAAGCCACATTCACATATCTGCTTTGTGGTGAAGTGCGGTAAATTAAGCATTGCCGCAATGCACATTAAGGCACAGGTATATGTGTGTTGCAGTGTGCTGCCATTCATTTTAAATGGTACAGCATTGTACATATACAGCACACCAAAGCGAACATGCATTTCAGCTCTCCACAATGCACACATGTGAACACACTGCTCATTGTGGTGTGTTTAAGTTGAAAAAATGGTAGGTAGTTACATTGCGGTGATCTGACAGCCCATTCATAAAGAATAGCCTGCCATAACGCAACACATTTCAACATGTTTGCATTAATGCACTGCAATGATGTGAATGGGTCCTTAGTAAATCAAACTGGTGAAGCTGGAAAATATGACAGTAACAGTCAAACTACATGTGTATAATAAAAAGCTCTGTTATTTTTTATATTTATATAAGGATTTGTTAGGTAGATAACAATGCTTTAGATTTACAAGAACTTGGTTAGATAAGGGTAATGTAAGTTTGCTGTGGCTTTTTTTATATGTAGGATTATACTGCCCCCACAGGTAACTGGGTATCCGTGCAGTTAAGATCCTAGAACAAGACATTAAAACAGGCATGTCAAACTCTGATCAAAAAACACAGAACGCCAAACCGAGCTCTTATATGTAAGGGGCCCCAACATACAAAACAAAAATCATATAAAAAATGAGTTACTTAACACCATAATGGAAGTGTGAGAAAACATTTTCCAGGCTCGAGTCATCGCATCCAATACATTAGATAGGACGTGAGGATGCCAAGGGACATGCCATTGCTGCAGCAGAGGAGACAGGATGGAGGGTGTGTTGTCACAGCCAGCCGGCTCAGAGGTTCAGGTGAATATAACTTTGTTAATTTTGACCCCGGGCAAAAATGAGCAGTTAACTCTTGCAGTGTCGAGGTAGCCCCACTGCAAGGGTGAATAACATTTTTAACTGGAGTTGTTCGTTAAGGAATGGAGTCCATAGACAAAAGTTGCCCATTGTTTGGTACCTAAGATTCCAGTAGGATTGAATAACTGAATCTGAAAACAAAGATGAACTATGCCTATAAAGAAACAGGTTTTCTTTAATGCTCTCCTCCCAAGCAAGACATACTCAACTTTTCTTTGTTCCACCACTGTTCTGTTCAGCCTCCAGGATCCCTGTGGGCATGCAGAATGATGAGGATACCCTCCCAACCCTTCATGCAACAGCTCAGGCACAATCACTAAGCACAACTACTGTCACATGGGAGGAAGGAGAGTTAATTATATGCTCCACAATACATGGCAGTACCAGGTATTTTCTTCAGCCCCATTGGCTAATCGGAGTGTCAGCTGAATGAAAGAAACAGTGAGTATGCATTGCAGGGGATCATGGCATTAAAGCAAATCTGTTGCTTTTCCCTGCATGGGCCAACCACAGGCTTGCTTTAAAGTGTCTTTCCACTTTTGCAGCCAAATTGGGATAACACCTATTTTATATATGTTACATGAGCCCATTTACATAGCATAAGCTAAAAAATGTAAGAAACGTTTATTACAGTTTAAACTGCTTTTACCTGAGTTACTTGACTTCTTGAGATTTACAATTTCTACCTGCTTCTTCTTCTATTGTACTGTTAGGAGGGGTTATAAGGGGTGAGGGGCTTTTCTATTGTATATTAACCTCCCTGCTGGTATTCCCGAGTGTGGCTCGGGGTTAATTTTCAGTACCAGGAGCGGTAACCGCGAGCCACACTCGGGATTGTGCAAAAGTGTAACTTACCTTGTCCCTGCAAGCCCGCGGTGTCCTCTGCTGTGTTCGCCCGGCCGATGCCGGCATTCGGCTTTCAGTTTAGTTTTCGGGCGCCACAGCGGGGGGCGGAGCCGTCGGGTAATTCAAAAGTGCAAACATGACATTTACACAGAATACACACAATACAATGTAATCTTCTATAATTACATATATTTATCAAACTATTTCACTTCAATTTTGTCCCTAGAGCTTTGTCCAGTGCCCTGCCTGCACTTTTACTGTACTCTATTGACTGTGGTAGGGATCAGGCAGCGCCCCCAGAATGAAGAGGTGCAGTGATGATGTATACATGTGCACATTTTCATGACTCACATTTTAGGCTTTCCTAATTTTTTTAATAAAAACTTTTAATTAGGCCTAAAAGTTAAACATTTTCTCCACAGGAAAACCAGTCAGACACCAGGGTCAGATGGTAATTAGGCTGTAAACAGCTCTCCCTTTTATTCATTGTAACAGGATCAGTAAACACTAGTTCTGCCTTTGCACACAATACACTGCCTGGAGGGGGGCCACTTTGAGTAATAATGAATGGGAGAGCTCAAACAGAGCTTGCAAAACACAGAGGCATTTCTGTGAGAATATGAAGAGGAAAGCTAACAAAAAAATTTAAGTTTCTGTCTTTATATAAATCAACTGCATATGCCGGCTTCATGTACACTCAGTGTTCATTCCTGGCATGTTTTTTTTTTTAATACCTCTGCAAAGGTGGAAATGACCTTTAAGCTGGCCATACACTATACAAATTTTGTCCGCTTCCTGATGACTGACCAAAATTTGCACAGTGGATGCCACTCAAGGCACCCTTTCGGCGGGCATTCCTTGATCAGTTGATCGAAGGAGCCAGTCATTCATTCTTTAAATGAACAGAGCTGGCAGCCAATCAGCTCTGTTTGGGTATTCTAACAGTGGTCGGCAGCTCAAGACAGCGGGAGATTCCTCCATCAAAGTAATCTGCAAACATTTTCTTCCTTCAGCCTGCAGGTTGAACAAAGAAAATATTACAGTGTATGGCCAGATAAAGTCTTTCCATTAGGACAGATCACTGCAAAGGTTATGAGAAAAACCTGGAATCAGCCATCTTGTCTGGTGCAACAAAACATCTAAATGTAAGAAATATTTTCTTAAAAATTATTTTTCGGTATGCTGTGTGAAAAGCTATACATAACAAACATATAGTGGGGTTTACTTCCGTGTTCTTGCCATCAGTGAGTTGGTGTTACGAGCCCACTCAGACGGAGAGCAGGGACTTTTTATCCCAATCTGCACTTGATAAACACAGGGGAGGCATCAGGTGTCTGATACACCTCTGAAATCTCTATAAAGATAAACTGTTACCACAGTACAAAAAAACAAAAAAAACTAAATGCACAGTTATACCTGTTGTGCCTCTCTCCTGCACTTATTGCCAACCTTCATATCCTCCACACCCCTCCCCTGCACTAAACTATCACTAAAGTATAATAATTACACAAGGCAGAATGACTCATACAGATCTTCCACATTATTTGCATAAAAGCCAAGCAACACAAAGGACTACTGACATTTTAATACCACTTCAAAGGTAAAATGAGATTGTCACTTATATGTGGTGAATGAGGCTCAGGACGATTAGGTTCTGGCTTATTAATATTAAAGCTAGGTGATTTGTATTTTATTTTACAGTAAGCCACAAGTGTAGGGGTAGAAACTGTTTAGTCTGCAAAGTAAAAGTTCACTTGGTAAATAAGCCAAAGCTCTGTTTACTCTGAATACCCAAGAATGTGCAAGGGAAATGAAATATATATATACCGTGTTTCCCGGAAAGTAAGACCAACCCCCGAAAGTAAGACCTAGAGCAATCTTCAGGGAATTCTGGAATATAAGACCTACTCCGAAAATAAGACCTAGTTCGGTGGTAGGTCTTATCCCTGAAGATAGCGCTAACAGTTAATTGAAATATTATTTGTTTTCTATCATAATAACGTACCTCCCAACTTTCCGAGATGAGAAAGAGGAATACCTGCCAGCACAATGGGGGGAATTTATCAAAACTGGAGCAGACCAAATCTGGAGCAGCTAGTCATGGCAACCAATCAGCTTCTATCTTTCCTTTTCAAAGCTTAAATGTACAAACTGAAAAGAGAAGCATATTGGATACCACGGGCAACTGCTCCAGTTTGTGTATGCTCCAATTTTGATAAACTCCCCTAATGTATTTTGGCAATGGAGATGCCTCATGCTATGCCCCCAGGTATGTGGACCAATTAGAATGTATATACCAAAAATGATTGGTTAATCCCAGAATTGTTTTTCTCACCATTACTTAGATTTTCTAAATAGCAAACAAAATATTTAAGAGATCAGATAAAGGTTTCAGGACATAATTACACTTTTCAAACCAAACTTTTTATGAGCCTTAGCGACTTTGTTTTTTTAGCTGTTGGGGGGGAGAGTCTTCAGTTGTCTAGTTGTCTTTTCAATTCTTAGCTTGTTTTACATTAATGAGAATGTAACTGCAAGAGTGAGACTCCATGGTGGAAAGGGTGCAGGAAGAGACTGAATTCCTTCCAGAACATTTAGATTCCAGTGGGTAATTAAACTCACCAATGCCCACCCATGACTACACAAGCTTTTCATATTTCTGTCATTCCAGCACTGTTCCTGGCCACCTTGAAATCTCACTTCTGCTCCAGTGTTTACACTCCTACTGTTTCATTTTAAATAATATTTTTTGTTTTTTTATTTAAAAAAAAATCTAACTGTGAGAGGGAAATCAGAGTCCCACAGAGATGAAAAGCAAGTCAAAGACACGAGAGGGTATGCAGATATGCAGTCATGATTTAACCTCATCTGTTCCAGCCATTGCATCCCTCAACACCAACATCTACCTTAGGCCTCATCTTTAGTCCTACGGAGAGAGATTGAGAGAAAACAGTAACATTGAGTAAGCACTGTCTGCAAAGTATCCACCCAATAAGGTAAATATATAGTATTTGAGGTTGAATAAAGACATTAGTCCATCAAGTCCAACCTATTAGGATCTCATTCTAGGAGTACCTGTACCCCTGTATATTACCTACCAGTAGTTCAGGTGATGGTTTTGCTTATGGGGTAAACCAGGGTAAGAATGGTTCAGAGTTAAGGGATTATAAATCTTAGGGTCAAGAGTTTTGGATTTTGACGTTCCGCAGTATGGTGCGTTAATCCAATGGAACCATGTGATTTACGCATCGCACCAGTGTGAATGAGCCCTTAATCTTGCCAATTCAATAGCCAGGCCACTAAATGAAGAAGAGCCAAGTTTGGATGTTGGCAGTGGCCTTGCAGCAGAAGATCCCATTTCACTGGTAATACTAGAGCAGGAGCAGAACTCATATCCAACACCTAACAGGAACCAAGGCCTTCTCGGCGAGTATAGCAGGATCACTATGGCGTGAACCAACTCCTGACACATTTTTGAAGAACCTTTAGAGCCAATGGAATTGGCGGGAAGACATATAAATGGAAAAGTACAAGTTATTGAGAAAGCGTCTTGCACTAGGGCTTCCTGGAATCTGTATCTGTCTCGTATCGTATTGTCTAGTGTCGCCATCAACTCTACCACTGGGGTTCTCCACATCTTGGAGACAGGATGGAGGTACTTGCTGTTTAACTCCCTTTTGCAATTGTTCGGGAAGACTCTGTTTAGACAGTCTGTGAAGCAGTTAAGAGGATGTCAAAGCCCAAACATGTGACTCTGTCCAAGGAAATATGTGGCCTGCAATTGTAAAGAGAGGAAAACTCTTGGTTCCACCTTGTCTGGCTATATAAGACACCACAGTCTTGTGGTCTTAAAGAATCTTGACATACTTGCCCCCAGAAGATCTTGGAAGGCCCAGAGAACGAGAAGGCCAACTTACAGTTCCAATTAGTTTGAGCTCCAAGGCATAGGTTTCTGCCAGCGTCTTTGCACCTGGCAAACTAGGCAGTGAGCCCCCCAGCCCTGGAGACTGGCATCTGAAGTAAGAATTATCCAGTCTTCTGAGCTATGAGGCATGCCCAGTGACAGAATGGAGGGGGCATCCACCACATCAGGTCTAACTGGGTTGGACAAAGAACAATCATTTTCTGATCCAAGGAAACCTGATTCCAATGTCGAAGAAAAGACATCTGAAATCCCCTCAAGTGCCAGCTAGCCTACGTCACTTCTGGAATGCAACAGTTCCAGAAGAAATATACACTGAGTGGCCAGATTATTATGACAACCCCATCAGTACTTCGTTGGGCCACCTTTTGCCTTCAATACTGCAGCGATTCTTCTTGGCATTGACTCCACAAGATGTTGAAAGGTGATGCGAGGAATCTGGCGCCATGCCTGATGAATAGCACTGTCCAGTTCTGTGAGATTTGATGGTTGTGGAACCAGCTGCCTGATGACTCTTTCAACTTGTCCCACAAATGCTCAATTGGATTGAGATCTGGTGATTGTGGGGGCCACCTAAGCAAGGTAAAGTCTCCCTCATGTTCTTGAAACCACTCCTGCACAATACGAGCACCGTGGCATGCGCATTGTCTTGTTGGAAGAAGCCATGTTCATTGGGATACACCATCAACATGATAGGATGAACTTGATCAGCAACGATGTTGTGCTATTCAGACGTTGTTCCACACAAATTAAAGGGCCCAAATCATGCCAGGAAAACATGCCCCGAACCATAACACTGCCCCCACCAGCTTGAAGGGCTGTACTCCTGCATGTGTGGTGCATGCTCTCATGCTGTTCCCGCCAAATTCTCACTCTGCCATCTGCATGATGCAACTGGAAATGTGATTCATCGAACCACATTACTTTTTTCCAATGCTCGACTGTCCAATCCTTGTGTTCCTGTGCGAATTGGAGACGTTTTATCTTGTTAACTGCAGACAGCAAAGGTGTTCGAACAGGCCTTCGGCTTCCATATCCCATACGATGCAGTGTACGGCGAACAGTGCGTTCAGAGATCATTTGAGAGGATCCCTGATTAGGATCTGCAGTAATTTGATGCACTGTTGCCCTTCTGTTGTCTTGTACCAGTCTTGCCACTCTCCATTCTGCCCTAACATTGACTTGTTGCTGACAGCCACAATTCGCACGTTCAGACCCATATTTTCGGCTGACAGTCCAGTCTTTAAACACTTTAACAACAGCTGCTCTTGAACATTTAACTAATTCTGCTGTTTTGCTGATACTCGCTCCATGGCTCCGAGCGCCAACAATCATCCCACGTTCAAAGGCTGTTAAATCATGTTGTTTACCCATATCTTCAGAAAAAAAGATATGCTTCTACTGTCGTGGTAAACAAACTGCTACCCTATTTATAATGGTCTGGCCCTCTAGCAACTTCAGCACAAAATTATAGCTAATTTGTCTACAAACGTCAGGTGGTCATAATAATCTGGCCACTCAGTGTACAGTCCCTTGCCGAGAGGAAATAGATCTGAGATATTTGATGAACACATGAACACGAAATTCATACTTCCTCCACTCTGGCAGGAATGCTCTGTAAAAACCAGCACCACCCCCAGTTACTCTATAGTCTGAGAAGGAATGAGATGACTCTTCCATAGATTTACTGCGTTTGACTTCTCTCGGCTAGAACCAAAGTGTCATCATTTTACATGCGAATAAACACTATCACTAACAAAAACTTTCAAAAAAGTCCTGGTGGCTGTAGATAGGCTGAATGAAAGGGTACAACATTAAAAATAATGGCCTCAAACCACAAATCACAGAAACCTCTGGTGAGAGATGGCAATGGGAACATGCAGGTATGCATCTGATTGGATGATTTCTATCAACCGGTCACTTTTCTGAATACCGGTCATGATAATTTGAACCGACTTCATTTCAATGACCACATTAATGAAGGCATTACATTTTTTTCAGATCGAGCACTGTCCTGAATCCCCTGAGGCTTTGGGAACTAATAAGATGGTGGAGTAAAAGCCCTTTCTTCTTTCTTCCATGGGCACCAGAACAATAGTCACTGCTGAAGACAATTCTTCTACGAAAGTTAGCAAGGACTTTTTCTTCAAAAGGTTCTGCCGGGACTGTCGTTTCTGTAAAACAAGCTGGAGGAATAGATAGCAGCTCTATTTTGTAGCCATTTTTGACAACCTTCTTTACCCAAAGATCAGAAACTTCCTCCACCCAGATTGCTGCAAACTGGGCTAATATTGCCCCGTACGGCAGAAATCAGGTAGACAAATCTTCAGAACGTTTTCTCTCCTGCTTTAACAGTCTGTGCTGCTTTTGAGTTGGCTTCTCAGAGGAAGGAACATTGTGTGCCTCTCCACTGAGAGCGATTAAACTGTCTGCCGGGCTCATACAATCTTGCATCCTTGAACTTCTGCTGGGACGACTGGAAGGAACAAAAAGGCTGATGTCTTCTCCAACTTCCCTGCGGCAGGAGTCCAGACTTCCCAAGTAACTTTTTACCATAGTAAGGAACAGCACATAAGGCTTGCTTGCAGAGTCGGCGACCCAATGTCTTAAGCACGACATTGCACGTGCACGTTTAGCTGTGATGGAGAGGGATATCAAACGAGCAGACGGACGAACCAAATCCACTCAAGATTTTGCTAAAAAGTCAGAAGTTAAATTTAGCTCATCTAGACCTGACAGAATATGGGAAGCTTATACCCGATCTTAAAGCAGTATCAATACTATAGACCCCGACTTTCTAAGCTTTAGATATAGAGATAAGGGTTAAGGCTGAATATAACATTAAACCCCCTGCCAGATGCATCTTCTTAAGGTCCAAAGCAACTCTTTGATCCTTGGGATATTTAATGCAACCGAGATATCCAAGAGCAGAGCCACATGTTGAGCTAAACCCTGAAGAGTGCAATCCACTGCAATTCCCACCATGACCAATCTGTCGCATTAAACGGATTAAACTTGGCAAACCAGTTTTGAGGATTAATGCTCTTATCTTGTCTCTGCTATTCTTCCTCTACTTGCTCCTTCATTTCCAGCATGAGGGGGAAAGTGGAACATTCTTTTTTAAGACCTGGGAAGTATCTCCAGACCATCTTAGGTGGTCCTCATTAATTCTCCCATTTAATGGCTTCTTTAACTGCCACAATGAAAGGGGCAATAAGACTAAAATGAAAAGGAGTGAGAATGAGATTCCTCCAGACAAGAAGAAGAATCTCAGTGAGCACGAGCGCCAACCCGATGCCTAGCAACACTAGGACGCTATCCTTGGCGCCAGCGAAGAGCCTAGCAGTGGATAGAACACAACGGCTGGCTACTGTGCATGCGCCAGCTGCCAAGCAACTCAGGGCACTATTCCAGCGGCTGCACAAACATAACTGTGCACTTGCGAGGAAGCCGCAAAGCCATCTGAATCTGCTGAGCTGCATCTTAGCAACCAAGACGCCATCTCCCACGCACACTGCTATAAGGACAGCACAGAGAGAGAGGTAAAGAAGGACTCACCTCGAAACTTGGCTAAATGTGCTTCCTTAAAACACCAAACATAGCCACTGGCAAATAGGAAACCCTTCATCAGGTGGATTTACCACCAACAGGAGGGTCTTCCAGAGCGGGAGAGGCTGAACCCACCTGGGAAATAATGGAAGGGAGGAATCATATACCCTGGATAAAGCTAAGACAAAACTTATATTAAATATCTATAAAGAAAAAGTGGCCTGGAGCAACCAACAAAAACAACAGCAATAGGGATTTTCCTTCTTTTTATGTGCTTGTTAGAGGTGGTCCTGGAGGTCATGGGGGTGGAGTTGACCCACAGTATGCTGACATGAGGTGAGCCAGAAAATTATGCTTCAAAATGTAAGAAAAAAAAACATCTACCCCTGTCAGGATAGGTTAGAGTGGGGTGGAAGGGAGGGATGAGAGGGAAAAAGATTATAAGTGAAGTTGAGCTTTAACTGACATACACAATAAATACAGGGTTTTTTAGAAGCATTGTATTGGTAAGCATTTATTAATTGTTAAGCTTCTACATACTGCTTGTGTAGGACACACTACTATGGACCATTTGTTCCATCTGTCATGACTGGGGGCAACTTCGACTAAGTCTGACAAGATGCAACATAATTGCTGTAGACAATAACGGCATGTCAGCAATTCTAACTACAAGGGAGGATCATTCTAAACACTTTTAGTGTCATTACTGTCCACACAATAGAGAGACATTGTTTGCATTATTCCTTTACATGACATAAGCCAGCATTTATAAATCACATGGCTGCAATAATAAAGACAAATCATTTACCTGTAGCATAACAACGTTGTCACCTTCAAATGTGACAAAGACATCAGAGTCACATTTTAAGCCCGGTATTCGATTTTCCATCATAAAGCCCTGTAAAAAGAAAGTGACCGGCTTTAATGAAGAGTTTCATTATGTGATGCAACAGTTGTGACTAAAAAAATAACAATTTCCAGTTTTTGTGGTACTTAAATCACACTCAACTCCACCACAATCCCAAAAGTATATTTAAGGGAAAGAGCTCATATTAGGCATTTATTTATGCAACTCACATTTTACACACTTATTGTACCATATTTTCTGTAATGAGTAACAAATCTTGTATCTACCTGTATTTTACCACAGTAGCTCGACCTCACAAATTAACTACTGCTTAATTTAAAGAGGATAAAAGAACCACTTTTAAAGAGATACCCCATACTATCATTACCTACCTGTTTTACAGAAAACTTTGTCAGGATCTCTCAAGGTGAGATCTAGGTTTGTCACAAGTATGTTTAAATTTACTTAGTCTTGACTGACTCACTACCTCTGCTGGAAGTCTGTTTCAAGTATCAACTACTCTTTACTTTAAGACTGTACATATACAGTTCCTGCAGTCCCTCCTGATGCTTTATCCCCTGACCTTTTAACGTTTTTTTTCTTGCCCTGGTCTCTGGTTCTTTCCTATCAATATCTTTTTGTAAGTGAGGTCTCCAGAACTAGACACAGTATTCTAAATGTGGTCTAACTAAAAGACCTATATAGGGGATTTAAGACTTCCTTCCTCCAGCTGGTGGCCCTTCTATTGATGCACCCCAGAATTGCACTTGCTTTCCCCACTGCCAGGCCTCACTGTTAATTCATCATCTGAGGAAAGCACCATCAAATTTTTCTCCTCTGTAGTTTTGGCCAACACTGAACACGCAATATTGTACCCCATCAGACAATTATTTTCCTGACATGTTTTGCATTTATAAATGTTGAACTGTAGTTTCCACTTTGAACAATTTTCCGGCAATGCCAAATCATGTTCCATTTACAAATACAATCAGGACAATTGCTCACCTATGGGTCATCAGCGAAAAGATATACCAGGACAAAGTACAGAGTCTTGTTGTACACCAGTAGTGACTGGTCTCTGTTTCGAATGAACTTTATTTACTTAACCACTCAAGGGTAAGTCCTAGATCAGGGGTGCCCACTATTTTTCTTCTGGAGATCTACTTTTCAAATGACGAGCTCATTGAGAACTACCAACGAAAAAACACCTGCATTCAGGGGCGGGAGGGGGCGTAGGCTGCGCAGGCAGGCCCCTCGCACACAGTGCGATTGCCTGCATTAGTGCCTGTGTTCCAGAGGTACAACCTTTTTAACTTTATGAGGAATAGTATCAAATGCTTTGCTGAGATCAAATTAGGCTCTGTCCACATCACCATGGACCAAAATATATCTGATTAGTCTAACATAAGCCTGTAGTTGCCAGCTTCTTACTTATTACCCTTCTTGTTGATAGGTACAATATGGGGAACTTCTCCTGTTAGAGAAGACTGATTATAAAGATCACTTAAGGGTCCAACAACTCTACCTCAAAGTTCTTTACAACTCTAGGAAGAATACCATCAGGACCCATTGCTTTATTAACCTTTAAACAAGGGAATTCACCTGCTAACCCTGAAAATAAACCTTCACTTCTAGAACCAATATGATCCCACAAATTGTTTTTGTTTGTGTAATTTACTTCTGAAAAGACTGGACCAAAGTAGTTGTTTAAACGGTTTGCTATATCCAGGTCTCCCTCGACATGATTGTTGCACCCAATTTTTCATTTTTATAATCCCATATTACTTATGTATTATCTACACTTCCTGTTCCCTTGTATCTCCTATATGTTTTCCTTTTTTTCTCCTTTAATTATTCTACTTACCTCTGTAGTGAACCATATTGTTTTTTTCTTCCATTTACTCATACTAATTTGCTTGATATACAATCTTTTTGCCTCCAGCATGATAGACTTTAATAGTGCCCACTCGCTACCGACTCCTGTCGTTTTACCTTTTGGTGCATTTTTTTTAGAAAGCTCAGAAAAATGGAGTCCTTTTGAAATCTAAAACTTTTATTGATAAATATGATTTTTTACAAAGGTATTGGTATTCACTAGAACTCAAATTTCCTCCCACCTCCCATCAGAAAATGAATCCTCTTTTGTCAGTACTAGGTCTGGATTATGATCTCCTCTACTGGGCCTTTTTACTAACTGTTTAAGAGAAATCCCTTTCAATGCCTCCCAAATATCTCTGCTACTGCCTGTAAGCGTAGTTTGAAAACTCCAGCATGTTGAAGTCACCCATAATTAAAACCTCTTCCTTCATTGTCATTTGAGTTATCTTGTCAATCAACAATCTTCAGATTATCCTAGGGGCCCATATACTACACCAGTTCTAAGGGAAGATTCTTGTAGCGTCTGTAGGTAGACTTGGAGGGTTTCAAGTAGTTCATTTGTTTTAGTTTTTTAATTATTGTTAGTTTTATGCTATAAATGGCAACTCCACCTCCACTCTTTCCTACTCTGTCACTCCTGTAATGTTATTACCCTAGTGTAGTTATTTCCTAGTCATTTAAATCCCTGAATTATGTCTCTGTAATTGCAAAGTCCAAGTTATCCCGAGACATAAGAGCTATCAGCTAACAAAGCTCGTTACCTAAACTATAAACATAAGTGAACGTGATGTGACAAACAATGCTGTTGGATTTATAGTACCGGAATCTTCAGCTGCTTTAACAACCTCATTACCCAAGTCCTGTTTAGTGTGGATGGCAGAATCAAAAGATTTCCCATGGACTGAACAAGGAAAAACTTAAGGTGTATGGCCAAATTGAGAGTAAGGTTTGGGGGGGAAAAAAAAGCCAACAGTCTGACTATCAGTCAGTTCCCACCAGGCTGCTAAACCTTTTTAGCTTTTACCATCTCAGACCACTGTCCTAACCAGAACTGGAAGTGTTAGATGGTGGGCCAGTTAAAGTAGATTCACTCAAATCTCATATAATCCTTCACATATTGTAATGTATATAAAGTTATTATAGATCTTTCAAAATCCCTATCCTTCCTCAAAATAAAACATGGTAATTCCACTATAAAAGTCCTTTTTAAGGCAGCCACTTCTACAGGGTGACAACACTCTCTCACAAGTGCTTTCCAGAGTTGTCACTAGCACTTCTAGTGGTGGCTTTAAGGGGCCATACCCTGCATATTGCAAATCTATGCTTTATCACTGTCACTGTCATGAAACCCCCCCTGAGCAATGACTGGAGAAAGTGCCATGAAGTGCCTGCAGTCAAGCTGGATGAGATCAGCAGTTCTGAGGTGCAAACCAGGATGAAAAGAAAGGTGAAAGCAGTATGTTTTGGAATAAAGAAAATAATTACAGTTGTTCATAATACATGCTGTTTTAGCCAACCACGTGTCATTCGGCTATAGTTTTACACTTTGAGATAAAATTAACATTTTAGCTTAAAAAACTAAAAGCGCTGCAGATCTTGATACACTCAGACCAGAATGTCAGTTCTTTATTAATATACATGCATTTGTTTCACCATCATTCATTCACAAAAAAGAACTTCTGTTTACACAATAAAATAATTGTTTAAAGTATAGGGGGGTGCAGAGTCGCAAAGATAGCAAAAAAAAAGCCAACATATTTATAACAAATAATACCTCCTCTGCTGTCTTTCAGTTAATTAAAATCAGTAAGTAGGGCTGAGTTACTTTCCAGGGCCATTGCAGGAGCACTACCAATACTTCCAGTCAAGAAAACATGTGCTAGGTTGTGATGGGTTTTACAATCTTACAAAAACGTCACCTGTCATTGGCCAACCCACATTAGCCTTGTGTGTATTGCGTGGAACTCATTCATGACTGGACCATAATCCAACACAAGTGTCCAATCAGTAAGCTTTTTGGTAAAGTGTATGTAAAGTCTAAATCTATTTTAAGTATGTTGGGACTAATGCCTCACTGTATACAGTCTTTAAAAGCAAACAATTATTTTAGGAACTGGTTGCAAAGTTTCTTACCTAGTGTATCACTTTTTGTTACAGACTGACAACGCTAAGCCACTTCCTCACAATTAGCAGCATCATTGTCAGCCTGCCACGCATGCTCCTTCATGCTGGCCTTCGGGCTGCCTATCAATTCTACAGGAAGCATGCATAGACCTAATAGACCAGGGTTTGGAAACCTCAGCACTTCAGCTGTTTTGGAAATGCAGGGCCTGTGAGGCATGACAAGACATTGAAACGCCACAGGCATGACAGGATTTGTAGGTTCAACACAGCTAGACTTCCGGGCTTGCCTACCCCTGTAAAAGACAGTCGAAAGGCCAACTGAAAAAGCACATAGCATGCTGCTACAACACTGCTGCTAATTGTAAGGAAGTGGCTTAGCATTGTAAACATGAAACAAAGTGTTGTTATTTCCAGGATCTCCAGGTAGGAAACTTTAAAATAGATTCACAAAAACACTGTATACATTGAGGCATGATGCTCAACATACTTAAAAATAGATTTAGGGTTTACCTACACTTTAATGTAAATCTTCAATGCACCAACTCTATTGACATTTTTCTTAAAGAAAAAGCAGAACTCCGGGGACATTTTTTATTAACCCTTGCAGTGGGCTGCAAGGGTTATTTGCTTGTTTTGTTCTAGGGAGGAAAATAAAGTTAGACTCACCCGATCCTTGGAAATGGCCAGCTGTCACAGCACTCCCTGAAGCCCGTCTCCTCCTCACTGTAGCGATGGTATGTCTCTCAGTGCCCTCATGTCATATACACTATAGAACAGTGGTTCTCACCCTCTGCAGTGGGTCGCGGCGTCATGTCTGCATAGACCGGCCCATCTGCATTAGAGAGAACTAGAGGGGGAATTTGTGGTTCAGCCTGTGGAACCTCATAATGTCAAACTGTCCCCTCTCTCCCGGCCTCCCCCGTGCTCTCCAATAAAGTGGTATGGCCCGGGGAGAGAGGGGACTATTTCCTCACTTTCGGGCCGGCGCATTAATATCAGGAGCCGCGGCGCCCGACAATTAAGTTATAGTTCCGGTCTGCACTGGAGCGTACAGCAGATATCAATCCGCCGCTGTATCTACTGTACTCTCCAGTCCAGATAGTTCAGTCGGCTGGACATGATGACTCACGGACCTTAGACCTCTGCACCGGAGGGGGAGAGAGGTTCCAGGGCCCAGTCTAACAGCAAACTGACTCTGATGATCAGATCAGTATAACTTTTTTATTTTCATACCTAGACAAATACGAGCACTTAGCCTATGTCTTCTGTGACAGCTGCCACAGGAAGCCTCCCCCGGCCTCCAGTGACAGCTGACAGCTGTCTCCTCCCACACCGCTCTCCTGATCTGTCACAGGAGGCTGAGCTTTCAGCAGTGTGGGGGTGGAGGCGGAGACAGCTGTCACAGGAGACCGAGCTCTTCTCCTGTGACAGCGAGTCAGGATGGAGTGCAGGTATAAGCAGTCCGTGATCAGGGATCGCTGAGTGTTTGTAAATAACTGGGGACAGAGTATGTTTACTGTGGCCCCAATTATGAATGAATGGGAAGTGATCCTGTTCATTCACGATTGTGGACATGGTAAACGTACTATCTCCACAAGCTATGAATGTACAGGAACGCTTAGTATAGATGATTCCTGTTAATTTATAACAGGGGCTGCAGAAAAAGAGATTGAGGACTCTGTGTTCGCAATCATTTTTCTATTTTAAAGGGAAATATCAGGGGGCCGGCTAATATTTCCCTGACGCCCCCAACAGTAAAAAAAAAAAATAGTTTGGATTTCCCCTTTCTTTCTTGGTGACCCCAATTGCCAGTACAAATGGCGGGGTGAATTTCACCAATCAAACTAAAAAACGCTTAGAAATATACTTTACGATGTTCTAATAAAAAGTAAAAAAGTGAATATACAGTATTTCTGCCTTTTCATGCCCACCAAGCCTGTTCCTGACGGTAGGCAAATGATTGGTAAAGACCCACTGACAAAAAGCGCTGCGATAACAGAAGACAAAAATAATCCATCATATTTGTTTTATTGCAATATATAAATCAGGAGAACACTGAGCTGAATCATTTCTTTGCTTTTCCCCCACACAGATGTTTTGAAAGAATATTTTATTAGTTAAAATAAACCACAAAACCCAATATGAACAAGACGTGCATCAAGAGGTGAGGCATGACCAGCTGTGTGTTATGTTGTGGAGTGGAAAATTTGAGGATAAGCAGCACTGTCACGTGAGTACGGCAGGTTTTGGCATTTCAAATAAACAATAAAATAAATCTATAAACATAGTTGGGGGAAAAATAAAAGTCAAGTAAATTGCACTGGTGTCCGTTCCAGGAAAATTCATATTTAGAGGAACTTAACTTTTAATGTGTTTGACTCTCCACTTCCCCACTAACTTCATTATGTATTATAAAAAGGCAAACTAACCACACTAAAACTGATTAAAGGGTACCTTTTTGGATCTTGGAAAGTAGTTTACAACTGTTTTCAATATTTTTCCATTTTTATCAGCTGCAAAACACAAAAAGTCTAAAAAATGAAGTTAAAACAATGTAAAGAAAGTTTTATGACAGTCAAAACCAAAAATGCCTTGTTCAGTGAAAGGCTGTCAAGATCACATACACTAATACATCCAAATACAGTAAACTCCCAGTTATCCGGCACCCATAGGGATTGGTAGGTGCCAGATAACTGTAGTTTCTGGTGGCTTGAGAGTTAAAAGTAACTCTTCAAATTGCAATAGCCAATAGAAGCCTAGCTATTGAAACTCTGCCCACTGAGCAGTGGCACTGACCTGAGAGAGAAAGTTCTCTCTCAGGTCCGCGCCTCTGCTCAGTGGATGGGTACAATAGCCAGCAAAAAAATTTTTAGCGTGCACCAAGCAACTGACAATTTTTTTGTGTGCATCAAGCCACTAGCTAAAAAAAAAAAAAATCAAGGATATGTTATGTCCTTGTTTTTTTTTTTCCCACCAGTTGCTTGAATGCCGGATATAGTGGAGTTTACTGTATATCTCCAAATTTAGAGACGACGGCTCATTATGCTAATAAGTATATTAGTACATTTTAACTTTCATGAGCTCAATCTTGACCAAGCATCATCGGTGGGGTTTTACAATAACCTCAAAACTCTGATCTATCAATAATTTAGCATTGGGGTCTAAACCAACATATAAAGTTCAATACAAATGAGGGAGTCTGCTCCCAACTGTGTTTCATGTCCACGGTGAGCAAAGCTATGCACTTTCAGAAAAAACAGCTAATCTTGGTCAGCTTGGGTTACATTGGACATGAAGTTAGCATGACCTATTTTGGATGTAGAAAACTATGAGAGCAACTATAGGCCCAGACATTTTGTGTATGATAGCTTGGATGGGGAATCAGTAGGGTGAAGCTACCATTTATGTCTGTGAAGGTTCTCATTCATCCAAGCCATGGTATATCTGTAAAAAATAAATCAAGGCAACTGGAGTCGCTGTATTCTTCAAGACATTTTGCTGTTCATCTAACTACCTTTCTCAATTCAGAATGGACTTGTACAAAAATTCTCTGGGAATAAATATGGTGAAGGTTGCTCCAATCCACATAATCTGTTAATCATAACCAGCATGGGTTCAGAGACCTCAGTAAGTAAGTAAGGTGTAGATGGCATTTGCATGATTGGAGCTAGCAAGTGTTATTAACTCGCCTGAAGGCTGGCTATGCTGTCTGGCAGGACTGTGTACATGGCAAGGATGGACAGGAAAACAAATGCATAGGCAGGTAAATGTATGTATGTATTTAGTAGTTTGTCTGACATTCAGATTTGATGTAATTTCAAAAGTAAATTTTAATTAGGGCTGCAACAACTAATCGACATAATCGATTATAATCGATTATTGAAAAAGACTTTTTAAATCTGCAGCTTTCACTAAAATAATACCTGGCAAGAGGATCAGGAAGCATGGCCTGCAGCACAGACGATAGCGCCCACCAGTTATCCTGATTGTTAAATCCTGTGCACATTCTCCTGCTGCTGTTTTCACCCTGTCTAGTCCCTCTACTTAGTACCCATCTTCTCATCCTCGGATTGCTGTATCTGTGCTCCCTCTGCCCCAGCTATTCCTCCTCAAAATCATACAGCAGGATCCCAAGATGTTGGCAAGGTGCGGCAGGAAAGCACAGCGTGATTAGGTGAGGCAGTAGTGCCTTTGGAGAGAACATGGCAGTTCTGCCTGATCCACAGCCCACATGAGTTTCTGATGAAGACTATAAGTGGACGCTATGAAGGCATGGTCACCATCAGAAAACCCACCCAAAATAAATGACATGCAGCTATCCCTGTAGTGCATGCATGTAGATAGGACGTGAGTGTAAAGAGGCTGCATGGGATCAGCAGCACTCAGATGTAACAAAGGATGAGAAAAAGGTCACAGCAACTATTTTATTTAAACAAAAGGCAGTTGTTTAGAATACACAGTGCTTTAGCAAACCAAATGTCATTGACTTAGGGTTTATGTCACTATTTTTACTGAAACATCACAACACTAAACCAGTTTACCTGACTCGGCTTTGTCACACCTGTTCTCACCTTGGCATGGTAGCTGAAGCTGAACTGCCAAAACTCTGGACTTCCCAAATGTAAAACTAGGGCTCTTGATTTCTCCTTTATATACACACCTGCAATCAGTTTCTGTTTTTTTGTCCTTAGATTTTACACAGGCATATCTACAACCATAAACATTTCAGATACAATCTACTCAGCGGTATCACATGGATGGTTATGTACAAAATTCTAGCACATCCTGGTGTAATATATTTGTACTGCATACACTACACCTGCATTTAGGGGTACCATACTGTTGGTTTACTGCTGCTGCCCTGTCAATGTTATCTTCATTGAGAGATGATTAGTTTAAAAAAAAGATACTTTGTCCACAATGGGGCCCCTATAATTCTAATACTTGAATTTAACTCGTTATAAATTAACTCGGTACAAATAAGACAATAAAAGTGACACTAAGCTCAGGAGTTTAACCTTAAAATGTATTCAAGTACCTTACCTTTTAATAGAATGTGTCTTATTTGTGTATCACTCGGCTGTAGATCCTCAAATCATCTCTGACTTGGTGCTGACATTGTCCTTCCTTCTGGAGGGTGGCTACTTTTATTCCCCATGGTCTCTGTGTGTGTTCTAAAGTAGCCACCGCTCCATGGTCACTCCCGTGATGGATTACAATCCTAATGCAAATGAGTAAACTAAACATGAGATTGTAATCCATCACGGAAGCGAGCTTGGAGTGGTTTCTGTTGCCTTGTTTGCATCCCTGTAGTAAGGCCTCTTTTCACAAGGACTATCCTATCAGGTCCACCTGTCAGTTTTTCAGGTGGACCTGATTAGAAGCCCGAAGTTAGAGTAGGGGCAGCCAGATCTAAACAGAGAATTGGCTGTCCATACACTAATGTGGCTTCAGTAATGTCAGTTTTTTCCTCCAACGCAAGATGGAGAACAAAACTGTATGGACAAGTGTGCATGGACCGTGTGAAAGTGGTCTAAGAAGGACGTTTCCAGATGTTTAATTTAAGCCGGGGAGATGGATGGTTGCCTGAAGGCCAGCATTGGGGGTTGGAAGATTCCTTTCAGGATTTCAGCATTTTCTCTGTTATGATGGATTGCAGTACTTTGATTATCTTTCCAATCCCTTCTAGTGCCATTTGATATGAGGTAGACTAGTGGTAAACAGTTATTTGTTTACTCTATTGTAGAAGATTTTTTCTTTGGTTTTTTTTTAAGGCAGCATTTATGCATGCACTGGAAGGATTCTGCTAGTACATTGATATGGTTATTTCTGTCCTCTGACTCATGCAGTGGTATCTAGTGGCCTGGCTGTGTATGGTGGCTCATTTGGTGTGTTAGGGGTGGAAACTGGAACTGTGGAGGCAGTTGCTTCAGTCAGTGGGTTTCCTGTATATTGAAGTATTCAGTTTGTCATCCCTAATGGATACTGTGGTGTCTAGGAAGTTCACATAGGTGCTTGAATAGTCCATTTTAGCTTGAATGAAGGGTGAATTGTATTAATCAATGAGTGAATAGTTTTTAGATTTTCTTCCCCTTCTGTCTATATGATGAAAATATCATCAATATAGCGATAGCATATATAAGGCTTTTGTTGGATGCTGTTAAGGAAATTGTCCAACAAAACCTCTGGGCAGCCACATCAATTCATTAAAACGTGTCACACACACAAAAGCAGCCTTCAATATTACTGGATGATGCAGCAGCACCACCAGTAATGTGATATACCTCATTCAATGCAACAAGTGCAATCCGGAATGTTACTGTGATGAAGCAGGACAGAAATTACAAAAAAAGAATATATCTACATAGACGCACCATAAAAGAACAAAAGGAAGATGATAACTGTACGCTGTGGAACATCACAACCAGGCCATTCTATGGAATACATGAATTGGTTCTTAAGGGGGCTTTTAAACATTTTGGTTTGACACAAGCGATAATGGACTCAATGTGGACCTGCTTTCTAAATCACTATTAAACAGTTTATATGACCATTCTTACCTCTGTGACTCTTCCTAGTCCCTGCCCCCCCATTCTCTGTATCTGACTTTCTTAAATCTATTACCGTTTTCAGGGATTGTTGAAGCGTTATGTTTCAGTACTGCTTGGACCAAGAAGTAGGGAACACTCCAAAAGCTTGTCCTGAAAATTAAACTGTTCGGGCAAATAAAAAAAAAGTATCACAGACAGTACTAAACTGTGTTGTCGCAAGTGTACCAATACTACTTCAGTGACCTCAAGTATACATATATATAAAACACACTTTGTGAAACAGCTTGATTTCATCTAGTGGCTAATGAGGATTAGAAATGACAGAGGCCTGCACTATTCTGTAATCTGAGCAGAGTCTCACAGCATTTCTTGAACTGTTTGTGTTGGCTGGGTCTTCATGCTCACATCTGTTTGTAACATGTCCTAGTTCTGCAAAACCCGAGCATAATCATATAATCATGTGCAGAACTATATTTTTACGTCACGCAATGGACAGAAATCTATTTTGGTTTACTTTGCATGTTGACGACTCTAGAGAACGGCAGATATACTGATTCGCATTATTCTTGTATATCTTTTAAGGAGCTGTTCTTGCTGAGCAATGCAATGGTATTAAAGTATCAGTACGGTATATGTTATTATTCTTGGTTAGATATATATTACTGTTTTGCTCCCTAGAGAATTTAAACAAGTACTAGATTCAAAATTATATTAGCTTCAGAGTGACTAGAGAACATTAAAAGTATGCCTACCAAATTTCACAGTAGTTCCTATGCAAATTATGAATTTCTGAAAGTATATATTTGAATAAATGAAGACACACTTCTTCACTCCTACATTTTAATGTTATATTGTGTGTTTACTGAAAAAGGGATGCCTGCTCTAGCCCGTAACCTGGAATTCTGTGTATTATGGTGTCCATGTTCCAGTGAGGAGCTTGGATTAATTGTTTTTATTAGGGCTGCAACTAACAACTATTTTCATAATCGATTAGTTGGGTGATTATTTTTTCGATTAATCGATCAATCAGGTTAAAAAAAAAATTAAATTTTTTAATTAGATATTTAATATTATTATTTAGTTAATTATTAAATTAATTAACTATTATTAGTTATGTAATAATTATTAAATATTATGATTTATTTAATTAAATATTTAATACATTTTATGGATATATCATATTCATTCTTTCTGCATAGCTCTCATCCCTGGCATATGTCACCAAAAGAACTTGTGAAGAAAGGAAAACATTGCCAAGCGGACTTCTCTCCTGGACTCCTCTCACCAGACGCTTTTGTATGGGGAATCCGATTGGCTGCATGCTTGATTCCACATCCTGATGTGGCGGATTCATACGTGTGAGCCAGTTGGATAGAAATTAAAAATGTTTATCTCGCCACGCTCAGCTCTTGCCTAGCTGAGCGTGGGGGAGGATATTGCTAGACACTGCTCGCAAAGCTCCGTTCACTGCCACCTTCCTTTGCTGCGCGGAGCTCTGTGTGCAGTGTGTCACGGCCTTCTCAGGTTTTAGGGCTGCTTCACACCATCTCAAGCGCTTTCTGGCATGGTTAGTGGCTGGAATGCACTGGATTGCATAGTGGAAGCCTCCTTGCGTTCTGTAGCGAAAGGGGACATGCTGGTGTCATACAAGTCAATGACACCACTGACGCACACCCCCATCCGCAGTGCGATTGCCTGCACCAGAACGCTTTGCACAGCAATGCCTGCGTTCTGGTCTAGTGTGATTGCAAAAAATAGTGAATGGCACCGCCATGCCCCCTCCTGCCCCAGAATGTAGGGTGGCTTCCACTATGAGATCCAGTGTAAGCCAGCCACTAACAGTGTCGGAACACAGTGGAGATGGTGTGATCCGGGCCGAAATGTGTTTGCTGCCTGACCAGCATATACACCCCCCAAATCTTTGGCCCGGGGCAGCTGCAACGATATGCCACTGACTCCAATTACTGCACACAAATACACATGGTACACAAGCAACACATAACACACACAACACATAATACACACGCATTACACATACAAATCATAATACATGCACATTACACATAGTACATGCTACTTTCACTGGTAGTATGTACTATGTATGTACTTCAGCCTATCCACAGTCCATTAAGAGCAGCCAGGGGAGGAGGAGGCTGTGACATGGAGGAGGCCGCGAGTCCCGAACGGGAACAGTCCGCACTCACTGGCACTCCGAGTGACGCTGTGAGGAGGAGGATTGTGAGGTATGGTGGAGGCCTGGGTCCCGAACAGGAACAGTCAGCACTCACTGGGATTCGGGTGACTCCAGGAGGAGGGGGAAGCAAAGGCATGGGGGGGCCGCGGGCAGTGCCCGAACAGTCAGTCCACCCTGGTTCGGGGATAATTGCATGCGAGTGAGTGAGTCAGTGAGAGAGAGTGTGAGGAGTTGCAGGCAGCCCAACTAATCGAGCGACCAACTAATCGATAATGAAAATCGTTGACAACGATTTTCATTGTCCATTATTATCGACTTTATCGATAAGTTGTTTCAGCCCTAATTTTTATCAGACTATAACTATATGTCTTTAACAGGAGAACTTCTGCACACAGATTGTCCTAAACCACCAACTTGATAAGCTATTAACTTTAGCAATGAAGATGAACAGTTTTCCCTCATGTAGGACTACCAACAGGCCAGCAATAACTGTCCTTTGGTTTCCCTTACACACAACTGACCTGAGTCTCACAATGTTTGATTTTTACATACAGTATTCAAAGTTCATCACAAAGGCATAACAATAAAATAGTACAACACTTGTGCTCAACATGAATTAAGAGATCGAAATCCTCCTGACAGTAAATAGCATATTAAAGCACCATAGTGGCTGTAAGTTCCAATTCTGATTAAAAGTATATATTCTCTTTTACTATATGTACAGTAAATGGATTATTCCCTTTTCTCAGAGACAAGCTTATGGAGATATGGCTGTGTTAGGTAACTGTTGCTGTGTTGTCATAAACCAACAAATTCAAAATCCACTTCTAATAGATTACAGGAAAAGATTGTTCCTTCGCTTTATATCTGTCCATTTAGAACCCACTAATCTCAGATAAGTGGACAAAAATTTGTGGCAGTGGTTGGATTCTTTTTACAGGATCAATATAATCACTGTTGGTTCTTGTAGTTATAAAATCATTTAGATTGATCATACAATACTCAATTCTACACTCTTTATTTTATATTAAAAAGGAGAAGACACCAGCATGAAAATAATCCCTCTCATTTCCACTTGAGGTTTTTGTAATAATATTCTGTGTGATGAATATGAAGCTTATTGTGGCTGAACACCACATGGGACAGTTTTGCGGTTCTATTTTTCATAGTCCGTGCTGACACTCTAAGTAATTTTAGACATGTTTATGGATTATAATTGGTCGTAATAGCAAGAACACGTTGACATAGTTTACAGAGTGCAACCTGAATTCTCGAGGAGGTTAAAAGCTTTTTAAGGACACTGATCAATGTGTTTAAACACACGTTTTCCGTTGCTTAAAACATATTACCAAGTATATTATTTTCACACTTTCACAGAAGTGTTAAATTGCTGAAGCTAAAGAACATGACATGTGTTACTCTTAAAAAACAATAATCCAGAAAACATTCTATTAAAAATGCCTGCCTCTTACAGGACTATGGAAGTCAGTAGCAGGAAGAAGACATAAACAAATTCCTAAGTATACCTTTCTAGCAGATTTGACATTGCTAGACAGCTTAATTAAATAACCAGAAGTTATTATATCACCTTATGTTAATACAGACTGTTAAAATATCCATTGTGACAATGTTACTTTTTGCTTGCACTGGTGTGTACGGAGTACAGATATTAAACCTGCACCGGCGGAGGGGAAGGAGTGTTCATCCAAACATAAGAACAGCAGGTGAGATGGGGGCCAGATTGGTGGGGGTAATTAAATTTTTCAAAATTCACCTGGGAGAGTGGAAAAACCCTTTAACGGTTTTACTACAAAAGTAATTCTAAATCCGTACAGCCAATCTTGTAATTTATACACACTGTCCAAACATTACAAGCAGACAGGCGACACATGCAGTTCCAGGCTACACAACCCATCTTCCTGGTACAGCAATTCAGCTTCTTATGGCACCTCCAGCCTTCCTATTAGGCAATAAATCATCACTGCTGTCCCGTGAGCAGGGAGCTAACCTAGGAAGCAGTAAAGATGACTCAGGATGCAGCAACAAGGAAGTAGCAGTGATCTGGATGCAGAGGTGTGTGTATTCCATAATTTCAAATCCTTTTGTAGGTAAAACAATAAAACAGATTTGTATTTTACAATTCGACTTTAAAAACACACATTCAGAAATACATTTTTTAAATAAGAACATCCGATTCAGCAAAAGCCTCATTCTGACTATTGTCTGCAGCGATAAACCCTCTGATTTCTTATTAGTTACTGCTGAATTTAAATAATATCAATTTTTATATTAAGACAGTCTGCTCTTCAGTACCGTTATCTTGATTCACAACTAACAGATAAGCATTACAAATACACCAAGAACACAACAAAAAACTGTTATATAATAAAAGAGTGTACTGGATTTAGGGCTACGTATGATTCAGAGATTGAGGACACAAATTATCCCTCTATAATAAAAGGTTTCTCAGACAGGAACTGGAATTTATTGGCTGAGGATTAACCCTTTTGCTGCCAGAGTGTTTCTTGCACATGTTATAACCCACATTTTTGCCTGAAAACTACCCCCCAGAATTATATATTTCCTCAAAGCAGACACCCTAAAATGGCAGCAGTAGCAAATTTTTATGTCGCATCATATTAGCGCAACACTTTATCAAACCCAAAATTTCAGTAGAAATTACACTTATGTTAATTTTAGTAAAATATAACAGTTATGCTTGTGCTGAGTAAATAGATGCCCAAAAGCCTAGCTCAAAAATTGTGTGCGCCTGTGAAACAGCAAACAATTACGGTACCCCAAATTTTCCATAGGCGACGCTTTAAAAGCCTGCACAGATCAACAGTTTACAGTTACTGTTAATATACTGGCCCCAGTATTATTGCTCTCACTCTGGTGCACGCGGCGATACCCAACATGTGTGACTCAATTGTTGTTTTCTTTCGTAGGCGCACCCAACGCATGTTTGTGTTAGTATTACTATTAGGTCCTAATGACACCTTTACACTTTAATGAAGCTGATTAAAGCACAGATTGTAGCCAGGGAATGACAGCTCAGAAACCAGAAGTGATGCAATCAGTGGTGCTTCTGGCTTCATCCAGCAGGGAGGAGATCAGCGAACAGACATTCACTGGTCTCTCTTCCTGCTACCAGATGACACCCACAATGCTGTTTCTGGGCCCACAGGAGGGCCAACTGAGACTGAGAAGCATGGCAGGGGTGTCGGGTGGGGTACTCTGTTTACCGGTTCTTGGAATTGCTTCCAGTGCAAAGCTGACAGTCTGCTTTACACTGCCCACTGTCTGCTGTCAATTAGCATGGGGGGACCTGATAGAGAACTTTCTGCTTCAGGCCCCTCCTCTGCTGATTGACAGCAGTAAGTGGGCAGATGCAATAGCCAGCCTGCTTTTGGCTATTGCAATTTGAAATATCCAAAAGCAGGCTGGCTATGGCTCCCAGAATTAAAATACAAAAAAAAAGTTTACAAAAATTAAATAAAAAAAAAGACAAAAATTTTTTTAAAAAAGTAAAGAAAAAGTTAAATAAAAATAAACAATGCAAACAAATAATAAAAAATAAAGTTTATAAAATAAAATTAAAAATTGAAAAAAAACGTTTTTTGCTGTGTTATTTTAAATAAAAATTTTTTTAAATTATATTATAATATTCTGAACAACAGGAAAAGAGCAGTGACCCTTCCCTATGCTATCCAAAACTAAAAAATTTTTTTTTTGGCTGGAGTTAAACTTAAAATATGTACCTGTTCCGACTTACATACAAATTCAACTTAAGTACAAACCTAATGTCCCTATCTTGTATGTAACCCGGGGACTGCCTATATATACAACAAACTTGACATTACACTTTTGCAGGTGGCCCACCATCGAGTGAGGTACTACATGGAGGAGCCCCATTCAAATAGGTGATTTCCTTTTAATTTACAAATAATCAGATATGACAATATGCAAATCAGATGGCTTGCCCATCATTTGGAACAGTTGAAGCCTAATATAAGGCTAGCACTGGCTTAACACTCACCATTCCACCAGTGCACTCCCGACAGTCTTGTAGACATGACAAATTCTCCCATGTGCTATAGGCCTTAAGACCAGCGACAAGTGCTTGTAAAGGGCGATTATTTACCAGGTCTCTGTTGTGATAAACATCTTCATCGAGCATTTCTCCTGCAAACCTATGAAATAAAACAATAGTTATATCAATGGTTCTTACAAAGGGCCTATCAACTATGACCATGATCCAGATCTCCCTTGCCTAATGACTCGCATATTCAACCCCAAACTTTTAGGGTTTTCTTTAAATGACACAATGGAAAGCAATGGTGGGGACTCCTGTAGGCCAGTAATGCTGTCCCTGAACAAAATACTGTATGTGTTATACATTTATGTTACATACATTATATATACATATTTACTTGTGATGAAACTTACACCATTGCTGCTGACATATATTTTGCTATTGTTGCTGATATATCTCAGAAACAATCACCTTTTTTCAGACACTGCATTACTGCTGACAAATTCAAAACTACCTTTACTAAAATTCTGAGAAAACACTGTGCTTTGCCCATTGAAGACAATGGAAAAGGTGTGCCTTAATCCCATCATCCCTACCACTGTGTTAAGTGCCAGGAGCCAAGGCAAAAATACCTGCTATGTGGATATGGAGAAGCATATAACTCACTCCATGTGACAGTGCTGGGCCAATCTGTGCAGTCATACAGGGAGTCCATAGAACCTGTTTAAACTATGATTGTAGTGACCTTTGGGTGGCCAAAAACTTCCCCTTTGTACCCAGTGGCTAAATGGAAAGGTGGGGGATCCTTGACTGTCCTCCTATACTACAAAGGTGGATTTGAGATGATGTTCTTACTGCATTGTCATTTTTTTAGACTAATGGCCCTCTTTTGCATTCCTGGGCGTGTTTATACCCCATTGATTTACTAGCGGCTACGTCCAATTTTCCAACCTGTATACTGCCTGTGAATGGTGGCTAGCTCCCACGTATTGGACTTTGTAGCTTTGTAAACGGTATAATGTATGTATATAATGTACCATTTACCCTGGGTTATGTTGACCCGGTTGTTGTGTATGTTGATTGTATTGTATAGTTTTATACTGTGTTTATGACACTGAAAAACCTCAATAAAAAGTTTCTTTAAAAAAAGAAAAGTGAACTGGTTTTGTCCTGGATGAGCAAAAACACAAATTTGCTAAAAAACTTCCATCGCCTATACTAATTTACAATTGTTATTTACTATATTTGAGTGTGGCATGTTTAAAGCAGATAACACATCTTTAAAAAGAGATTACAATGAATGCAAGTATGTGATGTCCAATTTTATAATATGGCAGAACCCCAAACGGGTAAGCTGTCTTCATAATTACTGTTCTAAACATTAGTACAACAACCAATATTTGTCCCATCCTGTATACAATTTTTGGCTGGAGTTTTACTTTAAAGCGGAACTCCAGTATACATTTTTATGCATACTTACATTGATCCAGCTTGTCCCAAAGTAAATATGCATATGTCATACCTGATCGTCTACTGGGGATCCTGTTTTAAAGATGTAGTCTGCGATATGTTTAGTACACTTTGGAAATAAACAACTCTATTGTATGTCTTTTCGTCACCATGGCTGCCGGATATCGATTAGGTATCTGTGTACTTGGGTTGCATGGTTATGTTAAGATATTTCTAAGCTCCGTATTTGTTCCGCCTCCCAACCTCTGATGAAATCACGCATTGACATAACGTACGCAGGGTGGCATGAAGGAACGGAGCATCTCAGCATGTATTACCAGCAGCGATTACTGTGTGGGAAAAGCTTCCGTGATTAGTTGTTTCTGGCATATCAATTATTTTATTATTGGGAGTATATTTTTAATAAATGCATTTTTAACAGTTAGCAGTGTGCACTATGGTTCTATCTGTATCTTGATGCATGAGTCTTCTTGGAGAATTGTAGCGTGGATATCCGTAACAGCATAATGGCAGATCTATCTGACTTTGCCCGTGAAGGGAAAACGCTATATTATAAGGTCTGATGATTGAGGTGAGCGGCCCCTTTTGCTTTGAGCGGATTGGTGAACGGCAATAAGTAGAAGGTTGGCTTGGTATTGATTTACACATTTTAAAGAGTGGGGTGTGAAAGACCACCTGGAAAGATGTGGATTTAATTGTCACATTGTTCAAAGTGGGAAATGGAAAAGGACTTTTTCAAATGCACTTTTAAATGCACTTTTTTTTAAGTGTCTGTTGACACAATATAAATCATTTTATGCAAGTATAACACTTTATTGAAATGTGAATATATTTTTTAGATTACGATTATATTATATAGAATTATATTTTCACTTGGATCACACATTTATTTTGGCACTGTAAGTAGTTGATTGGAAAGTTTATTTTTATTAGTTACTTAGATTATCACATACTACCATTAATTTGGAGATAAGAGAAGAAAGTGCGACACATTTACCTAATCGACTACTGGGCATACTGTTAAGCACTGTTGTAGCCAGAGCTACTACAGTGCTGGCCACGATCTCCTGGGTCATGTATGGTGCTGTATTTTTATCAATGGATACAAGGCATCTCTGATAGGACGAGAGTTGGGTGACTTCACAATCCACCCCTCGTTCAATCAGAGAACGCATTGTATTCATTAGTAAAAAAAACAGTACCATGCAGGATAAAATTGTATTTGTTGATAAAATACTAGGTGTTCTATGAATGGCCATTGTGCTGAGTAAGCAGGCCGAGGGGAAACTACTTAGCACAGCGCAGTACCAGGATGTGGAAGATTGCGACCAGCACTGTAGTAGCTCCGGCTACTACAGTGCTTTACAGGATCCCCAGCGACTGATCAGGTATGGCATATGCATACCTACAGTGGGTCAAGCTGGACCAGTGTAAATATGCATAATAATTTATACTGGAGTTAAGCTTTAAAATGTTTGTCATGTAGATACTGTGTATCACTGTATACCTCTCAAGCTGTCTACAAAAGCTGTAACGAATTAACACATTATCAATCACCAACTAATATTTTTACTTTGTATTATCATACATTTCCATGGTTTCTGTTATGTTGTAAAATCAAAACCGCATTGACGCTTTCCAGGCTGAGATGCTTAACACATTGCTTACCCTGCATATCCGTAAACTCTGCTAAAGCCCGTCCATTTCAAAATTATATTCCTGTCAAGCATGTTAATACACGGGAAATGCCATGGATTTTATGGAGATTAGCCCTAATGCAACAAAGCTGTTTAAACTATTCAAATTGACCATTCCTACTTGAAATATAATTGTTATTAGTGATGTGGTGATTGCCATGAATGGAATTAGTTTTTTTTTGTGCGAAACAATGCCTCTAGTTCAGCCGGTAAGAGACAGGACATTTTGGAGGGGATATCTCACCACTGGAATCCCAAAGATATACAGACAAGCATGTTATTGAACTTGTCCGCTACCACGGAAAACTGGGAAATCAGTTTTCAGTGCAACTGGCCTTTAAAGGAAACCTTTCCTGAGAAAGATATGGAGGCTGCCATTGCTAGGTCTCCTTCTGTAAATGCCAATTACATGGCTGTCATGTTTATGCTTGCTTCAGAGCTTTGGGTTCTTTTCCTGGAACAATTATGCAGATAAGGATGTCTGACTTTACTCCAACGTTACAGATATGCATACTTGTTCCAGGTCAGTAACTCAAATCTTACTGAACCCATTTAGTCAGTGCATAAGCCCGACAACAAGCATCTACAGAAGGGGATTATCAGTGACAGCCTTAATGTATCTCTTAGGAAAGGAAAAAGGAGACCACACAGTCAGGGTCAGAACCGCCGGATACCTTACACCGGCGCCCGCAACTTCCCCACAAGGTCACCACTGCCGCCCCGAGGCGCTCTGCCGCCCCGAGGCCGGGCCTCGGTGGCCTTGTGGGAAATCCGGGCCTGCACACAGTGCTACCAAACACAGTGATCTGTCTCTACGTCTCATGTAAAGTGCATGTGAAAGAAACAACTTTTCTTTTTTAGTTTAAGATAGCATAGGAAGGGTTAAATCTTCTGCTGCATTTTTATCGCTGTGTCACCCGCTAGGAAAATGAACCCCTTTTTTCTCGCTGACCATTGTCCCTGGGAAAGTGAGGGGAAATCCAACATATTAGAGCTCCTGCTCTGGTGAGGAGAAAAAATGGGGACAAATGTGCTGGTTAAAACAGCCTAAGAAAGAAATAACCCTCATAGTGGGAAGATTTCCTCATACTTCCTGTTGCATGTCCAGGACAGGAGGTTAGGGGAAATCTCCCCAGCGGGGAGGTGGAAAAAGAAAATGACCTGATAGAGGCAAAAATTGTTTGGACTATACATACACCTTAAGTAAACCTCTACTTAGGGAAACACCAAGACTACCATTGCTGACCTTCTGAAAATGCTAATTCCCTGGCTGCCTCTTGCTTCAGCTCTTTAACACTGTCTTCACACAAGTATGCAGATAAGAAAAGTCAAAGTAAAGCTCCAAATTCCCATACTTGATCTAGGTCAATGACTGAAAGTACTGAAGACACTGTATTAGAATGACAACCAGACAACTAATATTATTTAAAGGGGAAATGAGCAAAAGTAGCCCCCATACTTCCTCAGTAAAGGAAACTACTTTTCAGGTTTAGACAGTTTTGTACATGTGTACATGTGTAAACTGAATGTTGAAGTTTTATGATTTGGCAGACAATATAAACATAAGAACTGCACAAAGCACTAAACTGGCTCTTTAACACTGCAATTTTAGAAAACTCCTTTCTTTGGAAAAAAAAGCTATTCATTGATGAGATTCCATTGCATTTAACAATCATAATCATGATGAAGGAATAAAAAATACTGAATGTGGTCCACATGTCATAACTGCGTGGCTACCGACCCAGTTTGCATCAGTCCCCGATACTCCTTTGACCTCTTCACAACTTCCGCCGGCACCTGCCTCCCGAGCCACCACACGAACCACCGCTCTGCCTCCCGAGCCTACTGACAGGAAGCCGACATCACACAGCGCTTCAGACATACAGTGCCGTGACCACAGCGGCTCAGCCTGGCCAGCTGAGTCCGTGCAAGAGTCTGTTGTCACTCCGTTCGCAGCGCTCGGCGACAGAGGCAGATCCCTCACCAGATTACTGGACCCTCCAGGGCTGTATTCACCTAGACACCAAACCGGACGTCTTCCCGCAGATGACTTCTTAAATGTGAGTCCTCCGGTACATTTCAACACAGTTGTAGCGCTTTCAATACATTCTTTATTCTGTTGTACCACAGGGCTCCTCTCTCTGTTTTAATAGAGCTCGCACACTGTACCCTCCACCCTTAGATCAAAACAAACACCAGTTTGTACCTCTTGGCAGTGCGCTTGATTTTGTCGTTTACATTTTGTTTCAAACACCTTTCAGAGGTTGGTCATAGCTGCACCCTTGTGGTCAAACTTTTTGAGTCATGTCATACGCCCACAAAAAGAAAATACTTAAATCCATTTTTTTCGAGAACAATCATTTGCCAAACTTAGCCACACTTCCCGGTCCAAGTACACATCCAATCAGATGCACCTCCCCCCCCACCTATCATTCCCCACCACATTCTCCCACCTTTGAGTTAAACATGCGTAAACAGTTTTTTAAATTACAAACCCTTGTCGATCTCGAGAGCCAACAATGGTGGGACATAGCATTTCTAGAAAAATACATCGAGTTGGGCATCACTCCCAGAGGGCTGAGGATCCTGAAAAGTTGTGATTTTCTAGATTCGGACCTTAATTCCAACTGGCAACTCCTGGCAGAATTTTGCACCAAAAAATGGATAGAGGTCATCATTACCCAAAGAAAACGTAAATTGGATCACATTTCAAATGAAGCTTCAAATCTACGTCAAAACATTCAAAATTTATTTGGGACGTCTTGCCTGTTCAGCCCATGGATGTCCATCTTAAGACAAAAAACTTGCACACATGAAAACAACATCATCAGGTCTAAATCTAAGAAACTGTTAAGGGACATCCGTGATTATAATCTGAACAGAGTTTTCTGCTGGAAGCAGTCCCACTCCAGCCTCCCCACACACCCACCCAAACCAGTTTCTCTCCTATCCTTACACCCTCAACCCACCGTTAGAATAAAGGGGCTCATATGGGATGAGAACACTTACAGTTACATTCCTCAGTCACACCACTCCTCCACACTGAAGGCCCGAATACCACAGGAAAATGAGACACTTCCATCCACTTCGGCTTCCTACACTAGAGCCCTAATCAGCACAGGGTTCCACACAACTCAATCAGATTCTCAGGCGACTGAGGCACCTTTAGCCCCAACAGATGTCCCCAGCACGTCTTCTATCTCCCACAATGAGACTCTTGACAACTCATTGATTCATTTTTTAGCCCTAGGCCCCACACCACATCCCCCAAAAACAAAAAGAAAAAAAACGAGAAGAGGAATCAGAGGAGGTAAACACCGCCAAAATCGCAAAAAAAGAACCAATTCTACAGGCGAGCCCTCCACTATAAAAATCTTCAATCTCTCCGAACACCAGCTAGGTTGTAGTGAACTATCCCTTCTCAAAAAAGGACTCAAGTTTGCCCCAGATATCACTCCAGACTCGTTCACCCTTTTTAAAGATCTTAATAGGTTCATTAGACTCCTGACCCTAAAGAGGCATTATAGTAACATGAAATCTCTCCCTGCACCAGTCACCAACACCGAGAACATGGCCCCCAACTACGAGACCCTATTTGACACTCTCGATGAACAAGATGGGGACACCCTAAAAACTTTATATGAATTGGTTGACCTCAATTCGACCTTTTCAATGGATCTCGAGTCCTGGTTCACCCCTGACATCATCCACACCCCTCTGAGACCCAAATCTTCATTTTTTCCGGTACAGTCTAAAGGACCTTTTATAGACACATTTTAGTAGTCTATGCCGACTTACAAACAGTCTGTAAAAACGCTAAACACCGTCCCAACCTGACGTTCTTAGAAAACAAAGCACTTACAGATCTAACTTCAAATAAGAACATTGTCATCAAACAAGCCGACAAGGGAGGGGGGATTGTGATCCAAGACCGTTTAGTATACATCACTGAAGCCTTGAGACTACTCGCGGACACCACCACCTACATATCCTTACTTTCAGACCCACTAGCAGCGTCCTCTAAAGAACTCGACAATCTCATCACTACAGCATTAAATATGGCCATCATTAACAAAAAAGAAAAAACTTTCCTGAACCCAAAACTGTAGCGCTCTCAATACATTCTTTATTATGTCATAACTGTGGGATTATGTACAGATACAGCATGCCCTTCTCTGACTACCATTGACTTTAAAGCATGGCAAGCTTTAAAGAAGTATTCTGATTTCCTGCTTAATGTTCAGCAAATTTGCATTTTAGCTGCAAAATCCCCCAAAATATATAAATATGTTATATTAAGAAACATTAGTAGTTTCTCATTTTTAAAGACACCTTACTGACTAGAACGGTACTAACTGACTGCCGCAGTGCAAATGTGATACCAATATTCAAAAAATGATCATGATGTATATCAGGAAACTACAGAGCAGTCAGCCTACCATCAATAGTATGTAAAGTATTTGAGGGACTCTATTCAGAAATTTGTCTGCACGGACCTGTTATCGTTCTATGAGAAAGTTAAAAATACGGTATACTGGAGTTGAAGAAAGTGTACGTACATGGATAGGAAACTGGTTGCACGGACGGGTTCAGACAGTAGTGATAAATGACTCTAAGGGGGTTATTCACTAAGCTGCCGAAGTCAGCAGAGTGAATAACTGTCCCGAGGTGAAGGGAGCCGAACGCCGTACATCGACTGGCTTCGGCTCCGTTCGTTAAGCCGGACAGGTCGGCTGAGCCGAAGTGAAGAACACGTTCGCCTCAGCTGATCCAACATCTGGATTGGCTGAGGTGAGTGTACGGCAGTTTATTCGGTTTGGTTATTCTGCTCGCTACCTAGGTAGCGAGCAGAATAAAAAAAATGTAAACAAAAGAAAAAAAACAGTGTGGGGTCCCCCTACAAAACCATACCAGACCCTTTAGGCCTGGTAGGAAAATTAGAAAAAGAATGTGCGTTAGGTTCCCCCAACACCCCACTTATTTTTTCCCATTTTTGGGTGGTGGGGTTCCCCCTTAAAAATCATACCAGACCTTAACCTCCTTGGCGGTATTCCCGAGTGTGGCTCGGAATTCATTTGAATTACCAAAAGCGGTAACCCCGAGCCACACTCGGGATTACACAGCGCCACACTTACCTTGTCCACGACCCCCTCTGTGTCCCTGGCCGAAGCCGGCATCCGTCTTCCGGGTTCTGTCCCTTGCGAGCATACGTGTAGCAGGGAGGGCGGAACCGGCGGCAAATTTAAACGTAAAAAAATAGACAAAAATGGAGAAAAAAAAAATCAGACCGCCAGGGAGGTTAAGGGTCTGGTATGACTTTTGGGGGGAACCTCAAGCACTTTTTTTTTTTTTTTAACTGTCCCGCCTAACATTCCTACCAGACCTAAATGGTCTGGTATGAATCGGGAAGGGGACCCCACACCATTTTTTTTTGTTCTCCCCGCTTCGGCTTTGTCTTCGGCAGACCATTCTCCCCACTTCGGGTGCGTCTTCGGATCAGCCGACCGAACGGATATGCTTCAGGTCGGCTAAGTGCTTTGGCTGACTCACTGTGCACTTGGTCACACACCATATTGCTTATTTCTGCACAACGCCTCTTGGACAGGCCTTATGGCTAGTCCGGGGCAATATTTTTGCACTCCGGCCCCTAAGGCCTGTCAGCGTGGTGCACTGGCACTTTAGATTTATTTATGCACTCTATGCACGTTTGGCTCTTTTTATTTTTAAATTGACCCACAGATGCTGAAGGTGCAGGTTTCTTCGGGGCCTATTCCTGACGCTGGGAGGAGATTCTGTGCCTCCTACGGGGTTCTCTGTCTCCTCCCATCCAGGAGGTGGGTCTCTCTTCGGGAGAGCCCACCTGCCTAGTACTGTGAGGGACCTGTTGCGGCAGGTCCCTGAAGGAAATGGGTCCACCGGCCTTCGGGTTGGTGGACCAACAGTCTCAACCCCTGTCAGGAGCCTTGCGCCCCGGGGGGTCGGGAAAGTAGGTCCCTTCTTACGAAGGACCTTGCACCCTTGTGCACGTTTTTGTGTGCTGTGATTTCACGGTTCACTTTTTTTGTTCACAGGGGGAAGTTTGATGCACGTCCACGGGCTTCGAAAAAAAAAAAAGTGCTTTGGCTGCTGTACAGGCTATTGCGAGCAGCCGGAACAAGCCAAAGGTTCGGCTATATCCTTCAGATCTTTACTGAATAACCGCTTAAATGTTTAAAGTTGTGAGTGGTGTGCCCCAGGGTTCTGTCTCGGGACCAATGCTGTTTTAATTAAAACCTCAATATCATTCATTTTCAACAATTTAAAGTGTTTGATGATACCAAATTATGCAGGGAAATAAAGTTTGCACAGGATGTATGTTGTAGCAACATTACAGGAAGACCTTGGTAAAATAGGGAGTTGGACCACTAAGGTAGTGGTCCAACAGGTCGGACAGGTCGGCTAAGCCGAAGTGAAGAACACGTTCGCCTCAGCTGATCCAACATCTGGATTGGCTGAGGCGAGTGTACGGCAGTTTATTCGGTTTGGTTATTCTGCTCGCTACATAGGTAGCGAGCAGAATAAAAAAAATTTAAACAAAAGAAAAAAAACAGTGTGGGGTCCCCTTACTAAACCATACCAGAGCCTTTAGGCCTGGTAGGAAAATTAGAAAAAGAAAGTGCGTTAGGTTCCCCCAGCACCCAACTTATTTTTTTCCATTTTTGGGTGGTGGGGTTAACACTGAATATCAAAAAATAACAGGTTTTGCACTTGGGTGGCAAAAATATTAGGGCTGGTAATGATTAAAATTTTCCTGTTCAATTAATCGAAATTTCTTTTAATCGATTAGTCGACTAATTTCGATTAATTATAACGCACATACAGATCTCGCAAACTCTAGAGCTGCCTCTGCCCACCGGTGACCCTTAGCGCTGCACATTCACTCACCAGCCTGGTGAGACCCCTCAGAGCTCTGGTGAGACCCCACAGAGCCCTGGTTAAAGTAGGGTTCAGTGGGGTCTCACTAGTCCTGGTTAAACCCCACAGAGCCCTGGTGAGACCCTACAAAGCCCTGCTTTAACCAGGGCTCTGTAGGGTCTCACCAGGGCTCTGTAGGGTCTCGCCAGCCTGGTTAGACCCTCAGAGCCCTGGTGAGATCCCACACTGCCCTGGTTAAACCCTTGCTCCGTAGGGTCTCACCAGCACCAGGGCCCCGTAGGGTCTCACCAGGGCTCTATGGGGTCCCACCAGGGCTATGTGCGATTTCACCAGCCTGGTGAGACCCCTCAGGGCCCTGGTGAGACGCCAAAAAGCCCTGGTCAGACCCCACAGAGCCCTGGTTAAACCAGGGCTCTGTGGGGTCTGACCAGAGCTTTGAGGGGTCTCAACAGCACCAGGGCTCCATAGGTTCTCAGGAGCTACATACAAACAGTGGGACAGAATGGTATATATTTAGGAGTTGGGCTAGATCTGGCTACTGGAAGACACAGTCAGTCATCAGGCACATATTCTATTCTACTTGTATTATGATCTAGATTGTTGGTACAGCCTCAAGTAATTAAAAAAAAAAAGAATAACCAAACTGCTTGGAAGAAAAACACTCCACCATCATTCATCTACGGATCACTAACTTCCCCTCAATTTTTGCTGCTGTTCCCAACTCTCTGTGTTTGTGGTTAAATATTTCAGTTTGTAATATGAGTGAGTATGCACTAATGAAGCAGGAGACTCACCGGCCCAAGTGATCCCGTCAGGTAACGAAGGGAAGGGGGAGGAGTCCGGTGATGTCACGGACATCGACGTCAACTGACTCCTCCCTCCTTTCCTTCGTTACCCATCACGGACAACTACATCACCCGACTCCTCCCCCCTTCCCTTCGCTAGCCGACAGAGCCACTCGGGGAGGGGTCCGGTGACGTCGATGTCCGTGACGTCACCGGATCTCCGATGTTAGACCCGGAAGCCGGCGGAGAGGTGAGTACGGATCAAAATAATTTTGATCGATCAAAAAAATTTATGATTAATCGTTAATTTCCACACCCCTAAAAAATATGTATGCTAAATACACGTTGGAAGGGGCTCTTCTGGCAGAAACAGTGATGGAAAAGGATTTGGAGGTGCTTGTAGATCACAGACTCAGCAATAGCATGCAATGTTATGCTGCAGCTATTTAAAGCTAGCTGAATACTCTCATGGATAAAAAAAAGGCATATTGTCAAGAGGTATTCTACCTCTTTACAAAACACTGATGCAGCCTCATCTTGGATATGCAGTTCAGTTTTGGTCACCAATCCCAAGAAAATTGTTCTTAAAGTAGTATGAGTTCAGCGAAGGACAGCAATGTTAATAAAAGGGCTGGAGGACCTCAGATATGAGGAACAATTAAACAGATTTACACTTATTCACCCATGAGAAGAGGCGCTTATGAGAGGATATGATCACAATGTACAGCTATATCAAAGGCAACATCATAATAACTGAAAACGGTTTACCCCAAGGTCCATGTAGAAGACATGTGGCCACAGTTTGAGGTTGGAAAAAATTAGGTTTAACCTTAGAGTGTGCAAGCGGTTCTTTACAGTTAGAGCAGTGAAAATTCCTTCTTCAGGTAGTGGTACCAGCAGAGAGTGTTGAAAAAGATTTAAAATGTTTTAGATGTCTTCCTCAAGGAGCACAGTATACAGGGTTATTGGCACCCATGGATTAAACTGGAAGGACCTGTCTTTTTTTAACCGTATCAACTATATAACTCTGTAACTTGGGCCAATAGAAGTATAGAAGACATTTTGTTTAGTGCATGGTTATACTTTAAGCTTAGTAAGGGCAAAAACAAATTGTATGGCCCCGTCGAAAACAAAGAGAAACAGTTCTTTAATACCTGCTAGTAAATGTCAGCGCCAATGCTGTAGACAGATGTGGCATCAATCGTAGGTGTTGGGTTTGATGTTCAATTATCTTCACTTCCTCTTTGTCTTTTGGGCCAAACTGCCTCCGACTGAAAAACAAAGATTAATAACAGGACATAAGTACAACAAGGAGAGAATATATGCACAAAATACCAGTGCTGTCACATGGGAGAGTCACATGCACTGCACTCCCAGTGGGGGAACAGAGCAGTGCAGGAGTAAAGGAAAAGCAAGTACAAGCTGCTAGGGGAAGGAGGGCAAGTTAACCACTTGAAGGCCATAGTGTTTCACCCCCTTCCTGGCCAGGCCATTTTTCAGTATTCAGCGCTGCGATACTTTGTCTGATGTTTATTCCGTCATGCAACGCTTTACTGAAACGATTTTCATACCATTGTTTGGGGACAGATAGAGCTTTCTTTTGGTGGCTTTTATTCACCACTGGGGTTTTTATTTTTTACTATATAACAAAAAAAGTACCCTAAATTTTGAAAAAAAACATGTTTCCCTATAAAATGTTATGAAACATTTTTTTTCACCCCAATTTTTTGGTAAAATATAAAAGTCGGGGTCACGTCGGGTAAATAGACACTAAACATGTCAACCTTTAAAATTGCGCGTGCCCGCAAAATCGCAGAAAACGACCGCAGCCAAAATTGGCCATAGGCGACGCTTTAAACGTTTTTACCGCTCATCAGTTTAGTGTCATCAGTGATTGATGGCCCTAGAATTATTGTTCTCACTGCGACGTTCGCGGCGATATGTAACATGTGCTGCATAATGGGCGCAATCGTCGGTTTCGTACATAGGCGCACCCGACGCATGTTTGCGCGTGTATCTGGGGGGCGGGGGACTTTAAAAAAATGTTTGTGTTATTTTTTTTATTTTTTTTAGCTTCTTTATTTTTTTTAGCTTCTTTATTTTTTTTAATGCTGTAATTTTTTTTTTTTGACTTAACTTTATTGCTATAACATAGGGGACTAAGGAATCCCCTATGTAATAGCCAGTTCACCAAACAGGTCCTCTTTATGGAGACATCAGGGGTCTCAAGACCTCTGATGTCACCTAGGGACCCCCACAGAAGCTGATGAAGCACAGATCTGCTCCATCAGCTTCTCTCCGGTGTTCTGCACCGGAGAGTGACACTGAATGCAGGAAGTGATGTAATATACATCACTTCCTGCATTCGGGGACAAGAAGAGAGATCAAAGGGATGATCAAGTAATGATCATCCCTTTGATCTCCTGTTAGAGCGTCGCCGTGCCGGTCCCAGCCGCACCGGCCACATCGGAACACGGGACCGGCAGCGGCGGCGAAGAGACGAGCAGGAGGAGGTACGGGCTGGCTGTTTACATGCTGACGGTTTTCCCTCTCGTGTGCGGCGCTCAGCGCGGACAAGAGAGGGAGGAGGGGCAGGACGTCTTAAGACGCCCTCCCGCTCTGAGCAGACGTCCATCTGGCCGTTCACAAACGGCCATGGACGTAAGGTAGTTAAGTGACTCTTTTACTTTGCCCTGGAAGGCAATGAAAAGGGCCATATTAACAAAGAGGAAGTTCATGTTTATGGTGGAGAGTTTTAGAGGTGACTGTATGGCTAAAAGCGTATATCTGCTTTATGTTTGGTTATATCCCAGTGTGGACAAATAAATGTGGGCCAAGAAAATCCCAAAACATAGTTTATTGAGCTGGGTGGTGCTGACAGGGCCAGCCCATGGCATGAATTTCAGCCAACTCAAGAAGAGAGAGTGCTATCTGAATCTATTTTGTCTAAGTGTAAATAGACAAGGAAATAGCACTGTGCCAGCAATACGATTGAACCACTATGTGGATATCCACAAAGCATCCTCTATTGATGTGGAGTGTGATAAGACGGCTATGGTTTGGCAACCTCTGACAACGTAAAATCAACGCTAAACAGCTACATACACATTTAAAATACACAGATGCAAATTGTCAAATCTGCCAAAGGACTAGAAAATTCTATCAAGCCAGTTTTCTGTTTTATACACCTTTACTCATAGCACAGTGAGGGGTGACACCACTTTCTCTGTTAGAGTTATGTAATACAGTGGTGTCACCTCCCCACCCCAGCCAAATGACTGGACAATGAAGAAGCGGCAATACACTGACAAGTCATCTGTGCTCACTGCTCGCTCCTCTCTGAATGTTCCCTGTAACACACATACATGTAACACAGCCAGACTGGTTCCTGGTGCTGCCATTCAAGCTCTCATTCTGACTGCTGCTGTACAGGAATTAACAGGAAGTCAGTCTCAAGACTGTAAACGCATCTAAACATTTACAAAAAATCTTGTTTTAAGCAGGGTTTGCTATATGTGCTCGGAGTTAGGCCTTGAAAACTTAAAGCAGACCTTGCAGTAAAAATGCAAAGTCAACTTAATATATGAAGGTCCTGTCCCCCATTGTTAAGAGCATCCATGCAAAAAAAAGTGTAAAGGAAAAAATTTAGTACAAATACTTACCTTTTCCCCAGCTTTTGTCCATATCACCTAGTTAAGGGTAACATCACCATCCTTTGGGCAAGTTCCAAGGAATACTCGAAATCTCGCAATATGCTTCTACAATGTACATGAGATTTTGGGTGCTCAGCATTCCCCAAGATCTTAAAGGAGAGATGCTTATATCACCCCCTGGAGTGTCAGGGGTAAGGTCTTTTTTTTTTTGCTAACAGCTGTTTTGCTTTTCTTTCACAATAATGCTACCATTAATGATGGGGGGAGGGCCCTGGTATACTAATCAGACCCTGAATTCACTTTAAGCAGAGAGATGTGTGCCCAAAACTAGCTGCAGTAACTAATGGCACTCACGCTTGTGAATTGCAGTAAAAAGTACATGTGACAAAAGGTCAGCTGGTTGATGGGGCTTGGAGATGTTTTTAAAACATATGGAAATGCAGAAGTAGAAAGTAGATAATTATCAGTGGGACCTTGGCTGCCAAAACAATATTACCTTTATGTGTTTCTAAGGAGACAATTTACTTTCAGGACTGCATAAGTACAATAACAATAATTGCTAGTTGAGCTAGAATGTGACCTCGGGCTGTATTTCCACGGCAATCCTACAGGATATGGTCTAGACTAAAGTTTTAACCTTGTAACTTATATTTATTTTTCTATTAACTTTAAATTTAAGTGTGTCATTACTTGAAGTTTTTTTTTTTCCCCAAGTGGAAGCGGATTGTACTGTGAATTCCCTCTTTTCTGTCACTGAGTTTTTGCGGTGACAGCTACAATAATCTAAGTGGCCAGTTTATTAGAGTCTGGAAGTTCACAGATCTGTTCTGCAGACAGATACTTGCATGCACTGCAGTTATAGACTGTGATTATGAAACAACAGAATTTGGAAGATAATGTTCAGTGGTCAGTGGCTACAAGAAGCGTAGAGAGAAATGCCGATTGTGCCTTAGGAATTTACACCATTTTTTAAAGCTAAACTCCAGACAAACAGATTACTAGAGAGTTGAAATATGTACATGTAAGCTGTTTTAACTGCAAAATAATTTGTATTTCTGTTTATCCAGTCCTGAGGTTTACAGTCCCGCCAGACCACACACTCAGGGTAGTGACCTGACTTTTCTCTACAGCAGGTATGCAAAACAGCCCGCAACCTGTGACCCGACAGTGAAGGAGCTATATATGCTTCGACAATGATGAGCTCATCCCTCTGTTCTCTCCTCCTGTCACCATGTTTCATGACAGCATATGTGCATTATTTACTGCATTATTTATTTACTACTGGTATTTATATAGTACTAGCAATTTACTGTACACAGCGCACATTCACATCAGTCCCTGCCCTCAAGGAGCTTACAATCTAAGGTTCCAATCTCATATGCATTAATACATCCTGTGAGATTTAGCTTCCAATGGTAGCACATTAAAGGAGAACTATACTGAGACGCTAGAGCGGATCACGACTTAGATGACGGGATCCGCCCAGCTGCGTGAGTGGCAGTTGGCTCTGCCTATCTAGAGGCAGAGCCAGCTGTACCCGCCCCCTCCCCCTACCGTTCCGCCAGTCAGCGCTGGCAGATCGAAACGGGGAGAGGGGAATCCAGCCCCTCCCCCTGTCACGGCAGAGAGCCGTGACAGGATTGAGAGGTGAGCGAACGCCGGTATGTGTTCGCTCACCTCTCGATCTACTGAGCCGAACTGTGACAGTCTCATTGTCACAGGTCGGCTAGAACTATGAGGTGAGTGAAAAGCACTCACCTCATAGTTCTCCTTTAAGGACGCAGTCCACTCGCTTACTACGTCTTTTTAAGGGCTTATTTTGCCACTATTATGAATTCAAACTTAAAGTACAGCAAAGTAACGTTTTTTCCAGTCTCACCAACTACAGGTTATCACTAAAAACCTCTCCCACACAGGCAGTATCCAGCTGACGTGCCACACAGGCTGGTTCCAGGATGGAGTCCTCCTGACTCCTGGACAGACACCTCCCTTGTCTTCCAGATGGAACCCTGAACCTGAACCAGCATCCTTTTCATAAGGGCTGTGCACAGGTGCACCATCATTCGGTGCTGGTGACCACCTTAGCCCGGACCCAGGAATGGAGATTTCTTTCCTCGCGGTTCAATTAGAAATCTCCGGGCTCCAGGATCCCAACTATAATCCAGAAAACCTGGAAAGTATTGTAAAGCCAGCTCTTTCCAGGTAAAAGTACTTTCCTGGAACCGCTCAGCTCCTCTTGCTGGGAGTCCTGGGTGACTTTGATGACACATTATATCATGGTATTGCCACACACTGCCTCAATACGTACACATACTAGGGACAATTTACACAGGAGCCAATTAACCTACCAGCATGTCTTGGGAGTGTGAAAGGAAACCAGAGAACCCGGAGGAAACCCACGCAAGCACAGGGAGAGCATGCAAACTCCATGCAGATAGTGTCCTAACTGGGATTTAAACCGGGGACCCCCCAGTGCTGCAGGCATGAAGCATATAAACAAAACTGGTCCCCAAGTGCTGGCCTTACCTCCCCCACTCTAAGTACCACTGCAGATGGACTACGAGAGTCTGCTATCAAATCAGATTGTTATATTTACACTTGTTGCATGTAAAACACTTTTCCCCATTTGTCATAAATACATAACTGAATTCATTAATGATTTCTTTTTAATATCTGCTCTGAGTTTAGTTTTAACTTGATCTTGAAACCTATGACAGACAATTTGTCATGTTAGATCTCAAAGAACTCCGTGTAAAAATGGTATTAACCCTTGCAGTGGGGCTACCCCTGCACTGCAAGGGATTAATTGTGCTCAAACGGCTCCGATTCCTGGAGCCCGCTTGCTCTCAGACCCTAGAGCTTCTCTCCCTCTCCGCTGCAGTGGTGTAAGGTTCCTGAGTCATCACGTTCTATACACAGTGTATAGAATATGAGGACACCGAGGGACATACCATTGTCGCAGAAGAGGAGACAGGCTGGAGGGAGCACTGTAGGAGCCAGCCAGCTTGGAAGATCAGGTGAGTATAACTTTGTTATTTTTGACCATAGTCAAATACAAGCACTAAACCCTTGCAGTGAAAGAGTAGCCCCACTGCAAGGGTTATAAAAAATCTCAGAGTTGTTCTTTCATTCAAGGAAAATGTGATAAACGTACAAATTGTAAATGTGCCTCTTCCATCTTATGCATCAGTAGCTATGTATATAAAGATGTGATTTAAATACGGATAGGCACATTCATACGTATGATATGAAAGCAGAGTTCAAGTGTACGATGATTGGGAAAATGGGGAGGTCAAAACAAACTATTTCAACCCAATTACTGCAGCTTCCATGAGATGTCTGAGAGCAACATGCCACAAACCGTCTTTTCCTCTCTGATCCCTCAAAATGGGCTGCATCACACAAAGTGCATCTTTTGAGCAGGGTATGTTAAAGTGTGGGGACAACCCAAACATTTGGTTTTGAATTGTGTTAGAAAGGAATACACCCTCTGTTTTTGTCACGGTCCATGTCCCCACTGGAGTGATTTCACAAGAGTGTTGATAACCACAGTGGTTTTCTGCCTGTTTCCTGCATGGTGACAATTGTTTCTTTATTACATTGTCTGTGCACTAGGCTGATTAAATGGGTTAAGATGAGTCAATGCAGCATAGTGCACACATTTTATTTCTTATCCATGTTTCTACAGACACTTTAATACTCACATTACCAGCAATCCTGTGCCACTCTTGCCTCGGTTGCAGCCAGAACTGTAATTCCAGGAGCTGCGCAGCATCACTTTTAATGTAAGTATAACTGGGGCTAGGGACCCCTTAGAAACACATTGCCACTTTGCTCTCATAGGGCCAAATGGCAGCGCCGCTGTAAAGGATACCAGCACTACAAGGCAGACATTGCTAACATATTCTTCTAAAAATTATAATTCAGTTGCTTCAAATATTTCTGAGCAATGGTTCCATCCACTAGAATGGCAAACAGCCTTCCATATTATTAATGTGTGTGATAGCACATGAATAAAGTTCCTTGGTCTATATATCTAGGTGGGGATGTACACAGGATGGCACGCTATTGGGGTTAAGGAAAGGCCAACCTGGAAATATGCAGAAGAGCTAAGGGTACACACATAAAATATATTTTACCAGTGTGGCAAGGCCAGGACCTCCAGAGAATCTGTTGTGATACAACATATTTACATATATATGTGAAGCGTCATGTAACCCACAAATGAATCTCAGGGCTTATTCTGTATGAAGCTTAGACTATGATATGGAAGAGCTGAAAACTAAATACACATGTAGGTAAGTATTTAATATTAAGGTTTGGATTCTGCTAATCCTAGAAATGGGTTAGTGCCACCTGGCCTTCAGAAGACTTCAAAAACATTCTTACCAATGGTAATTTGCCCTATACTATGTTTTGTAGGTTGGTGTAAGGTGAATCCCCAAGTATGAAAACTTATATGCCCACTGAAAGTGAAAATTAGATTGCATGTTAGATAGTTGTGTTCATAGATTTTGATTTAGATTGGCTAATGAGTCCTGACAGGATCAAAAGTAAAAAGATAAGCAGATCAAATGCAGCCTTTTATTATTATTATTATAATACAGGATTTATATAGCACCAACCAGTGACGTGCGGTACCTCTTGCTCCGGATGAGGCACCCCCGCCGGACGAAGCCCCACCCCTAAGTTAGTGTAAAGGAGGAAGGGAGTAGACAGGGAGGAGCCTCCCTGTCCTTAACTTGCTCCTCACTGCTGAGGTGCTCCGTCCATGACAGGTTACACAGCGGGGAGGATTTCCCTGCTGTGTAACCTATTAGATGCCGATCTGAATGGAGAAAAAGAGGTCAGCTTCAGACATGAAGCTGACCACTTTTTCCTCCATAATTCTAGGTGAGGCCCTGCCCGTGAGGGCTTACAATCTAACAGGGAGCCTTTTCTTGTCAACCGCTGTTTTCTAATGGAAATATGTGTTGTTTTTTTTTTTACAATCCTCACATCTGATTTAAAAATAATACGTATACATTTAGAGTAGCACAGTGTCCTTACCTCAGTTGGGGAGACACCCTCCCCTCTACCTTGTTTCATTTTCTTTGATCTACCCTTAGACCTGTATCTCCTCTCCCCTTCCTGTCTATCTATTTTTGTTGCATTGGCTGCAAGCACTGTTGAACTGAGAAGTGACAGTACGGGGACCAGCTAAAAGAGGCAAATGTTATTAAACTAATTTGAATAAAAACTGAAAACGGTCTTTACTGATCTAAAGTAGAATATTCCATGAATATGCTTACCTCTTCCACTGGTTCAATCATTTCTCTCAAACATTTTACTCATGAACAACCTATGATTATGATATTTTGAATGCAACAATATTATGGCATTTATTGTATGGTTCACTATTCTGTAATAAAATTGGAATGATCTGGTTTTGCTACTAACACAAAGCAAACAAAAACAAAAGATTTAAGCAAAAAAAACAACCAACAAAAAAACACACACATAAGTCACTAATAGCAGAAGTCACAAAGTGTTTGCACAATCCAACTTATGTTCTCAAATTTTCTTCTGAGCATCCTGGAAGCCACTGATCTTGAGCATGCATTGTATGTAAATACTTGACTTGCTCTCTGCATCAGAGCTCTGGCATCCCCTTTTCCTGCATTCCACAATGTGTTTGCCAGTGTTTACATTACTTAAATGAACTGCATTGCATTGTGTGGGAGGCATGCCAAGTCGATATTTCCATTGAACATACCAGGATTTAAAGACTTCAAAGGCAGACAGGAGAAGGACTTGAACTGGAAGTAATGTGCCTGGTATTAGTGGTTCATATTAGTTTAGCAACTTTAATACCAGGTTAGGTTAACAGTATGCTAGGACTGAAGGCATATCTGAGGCATTGATCAATTCAGTCACCTACTTCCATCTCTAAAGTGGACCTAGCATCAGATATATTGATTTGTGTTAAGTATGTGCAGACTAATTTATGTATAATTGTAAACCTTACAGACAGGTTCAGACTGGCCCACAGGAGCACCAGAGGATCCCCCAGAGGGCCTGACTATGTGGCCCAAAAACTAAATAATAAGCATTTAGTTGGGGCGGTAACTGTTATCTGTCAATATCACGCCTGTCTCTCTGGGCAGAGTGGCCATCTTCCTTGCTAAGTGAACCTGGAAAGCCTAAGTGATGTGGTCATTCACAAGTGAGAAAAGTGAAGAGGTGCACCAAAAGAAATAATGTAAAACTGGCTCACAATAGAGATTACAAGCTGCCAAAAAAAAATTACTGAAGCAGGATCAGCAAAAATTATGCCTGCAAAAAAGTTCTACTATTTGTAGCCCTGGACAATTAGCAATGTCAAGTTTGCCTGTCAGTGACTAGGTGACCGAACAGGCATGTATAGAGGAAACTATAGGTAGTGACACAGGCAGACACATAGAAGGGAATTTATCAAAATGGGAACAGTCAAAATCTGGAGCAGTTGCCCATGGCAACCAATCAGCTTCTCTCTCTCTTTCATTTTCAAAGTTTTACTGAAAAAAATGAAGAGAGAAGCTGATTAGTTGCCATGGGCAACTGCTCCAGATTTTCATCTGTTCCAGTTTTGATAAATTCCCCCCATAGTATGACCAATTCTGAATGTAACAAATCTAACTCATGTTTAGATATGCCTCCAACCATAGAGTGTCATCATATGTGCAGACATGCCTTCTTCAAGCACTGCTTCTCCAAACTCTGTATTATCATATTCTGTTATGCCTTCCACACCTGCACAGTGTGTCATTTCATGTCAAGATACATTTTCCAGCTGAATCTGTAATTTTGTGGTCAGATATGCCTTTGCCTTTTGTAAGTTCAGAATCCGTTGCCGCACTTTCAGGTATGCTTTCTACATCTGCAAAATCATTTTTCATGTGTTCTCATATGCCTTCTACATCTAAGCCTAAGGCATTTGGTGCCCAAGAACCTTTGCCTAGCACAACTAAATTCAGATGCTTCTACCTTTCCAAGATAATAAAGTCTACTTTGCAGCTTCACCCTGTCCCTGGACACTCAGGTGGAAATGGGGCCTTAAAGTGGACCTTTACCACATTTGACTAAAAATCCCATCAGCATGCAGCTGTGCCCTCTATGAAATAATCTTATATTCATAAGCTAAACATATTTTTATTTTACTTACAATTTCTTTTTTTCTACTACCTGGTCCACTTGGGCACAAATGATGTAATGTGCCCAAGCGTTGCATCCTGGGAAGATTATATCAGCAGAACATTGCTGGGAAATCTAATCTGTAATCTTGTGAGATCTCAGGGAAAGGAATTTTCCTCCCCTGAAATGATGTGCATGGTCACATGTCCTAGTCACACGTGCCAGAGTTCCAGGAAATAAAGGGAGATCTGGAAACCTGCCCCAAGTTAAAATGGCCACTGTCAGAAGACTGGGGAAGACAAGAAGATATGGGTAAAGTTCATCTGTCATGGGGCTATATGTGAGTTGCAGCTATAGGATTTTGTATGACCATAACTTGCAGTCTGCTGCATATACAAACACTTTATATACTGCATAAATATTTCTTCATCTTGCATGACAATTAGCAGTTAGTTATATTTAACTGGATGTGTCCTGTAATGCTGAAAATATTTTGTGGCTTATCAAAGCCTAGTTCTAAGGAGTGTCAGAAAAATACCCCAGCATTTATATCCACCTAGGTAGCACAGATATGAAAAGGCAGATGTAGATTGTCCAAGTACAGGATAGCAGGTGTGAAAGTTGTGAAGCCACCCTATCCTAGTTACACAATCACATCCTTTTTGTCAGAAAGACTCTATAGGTGTTAAACCTTTAGTGTTTTAACAGTTCACACCTTCGGCCATGTAAAGCAAAAGTTTAACACCTACACAGAGATAAATCCTGGTGCCTGGGTAGATCATGGCTTTTTACATATTAAATGCCTGACACAGATCAGTGCCTTGTTGCAGCCTCTAAAGCCCGAGACACACTGCATGCGAAGCCGTGCGGAGCAAAGCAAAGCTGCTAGGCGCAGATGTTCGCATGCAGTGTGAGAGTTTGAGTAGCTGAGAACAGCCATATTAAAAGACGTCATCTTCAGCCAATGGGCTCGCGCCTTACAACTCAATGGACTTTGCATCCCGACACGTGGGTTTATATGCGTGAGCCGATATGCTGAAGATGAAATTTGTCATCTCAACATGCTCAATTATGCAAGCTTTCACAAGCTCATGCGCCAGAGTGAAAATGGCAAGACACACGCACGCAAAGGTCCGCACGCCGCCGCTTCCCTTTGCCCCAGGCTGCTTCGCGTGCAGTGTGTCATGGGCTTTATTCTGTAAACTGATACAAAAGCTACAATGTTGCAGTCTGATCACTGGGAAAGAGAAGAATGAGAAAATGCTGCTCCTGCCTGCTTGCAGTAGACATTATCTCAGCCTACACAAAGTCACTTTTAAGGCACATAAGGACTGCTTTATAAGATAAAAGGTAGAACAATTCTGAAAATGATTCTGTTGCTGTAGATTGTGATATGCCAGGAATGTATTTATATAGATTTGTAAAGTTAATGAAAGGTCCACTTTAAGCATTTTAAGATGCAGAAAGATGTGAATATGCCCACAGATATTTAGAATGGATTCTTAGTGCTAAAATCCCTTTTTTGCAATCTTTTATTAATAACCTTGTTATCTTGAAAATGTATTAACAATTTTATTTAAAAAAAAATAGAGCATCTCAATCAATAAGCATTTGTGTAAACATATCTCTGGCATGGGCTCTCGTGTTTTCTTAGTGACCAGTAAATAGTAACGGGGCTTTAGACGAATGACATTACCTCATTCAACTATCACCTTGAGGTCCATTACCTCTGAAGAACTACACGGTTTGTTTATTGATCTTGTATCGTGGTGACAGGTGCACAGCAGAAAGACAAGAAACAGTGAGGATTTACAAAACACTGCATGAGCCAAAGAGGATTTAACTTGACCAGTGTAGAAATTTACAGTATAGACACTTCACATCCTGTTTTAAGACCTGGATTAATTATATGCATGCTTATCATTGAAACACAAATATATTTTCTCTTCACTAGGTAGTAAAGCCTATATGGCTGCTCTATAAAACTGTGCATGCTATAGCCATTTTCATTTAAAAAGGAACTCCAGGCAAACAGCTTAATACAGGGATCACATTCTTAGGTGTTGGCGGTTTTACCTGTGAAAAGGGCTTGTTATTGTGGCCGGCCATCTTTGTTATGCACACACCTTGCTAGTCAGAAAGATCATTCTACTACTATCTTGTTTAGTCTTAAGCTGCCCATACACCTTGCGATCATCGGACAAACGTTTTCGTCTGATGATCGAACAGTCGTGCGATTTTCGTACGGAGGCCCCATCCTGCCCAGATTATTGCAAGGTTGGATCAGCGGTAATTAAAAGAAAGCACCTGGACAAATTGCGGTAATCGTGCGCACATATTTTCATCTGCGCATGTGCAGTGTAAATCGTACGAATTTTGACGTACAGAAACGCCACCAACCTTGCGAAAATCGTACGATTGACCGAAGTTTTCTAATCTGCTGGTTAGTCAAAAGTCGATCGATTGTACAGTATTTGCGGTTGTACACTATACATACAAAAATCGGCCGATATTCATAAGGTGTATGGGCAGCTTAACTCTTTCTTGGGCTTGCTTCCTGCTATTTGGATAGAGTCAAATAAGCAGGCTGAAGGCAGAGAATTGACACAAGACAGTACAAAGCTGGACGAGGAATCTGAATTGCCTTATTATGAACTATGTGTTTCACCTGTCTGGCCGTGCAGCATGGAAAATGTGTGTAAATCACTAGATTGACTGTACAGAATTACAAATCCTTTGACAGATAAAACTGTAAATATCCATGCATTTTAATTCTGTTTGGTAAAAAAGAAGAAGAAAAAAAAAAAAAAAGGTATAAATGTATAATTTCAATTTCCATCACAGTTCTTGGATTTGTGGCTGTATTATCAGGAGTCAGTTATTTTCCCGTGCATTGGCATGGACACTCCATTGTAGTTGTTTTGGCACCTAAAATTACATGTTTATGCTTTTTGTCACATATATAGACATTTCTGCTGCATGGAATTTTTAGGTTCAATATGTCTATTGAAGATTTTAGAAAAATTCTTTAACAAATGAAAGATGAATTGCCCTCTCCATAAACAAAAGCATCATAAGCTTCCCAGTACACTTCCACTGGTGCTTGCCTTTTTTTTAGGATTTTGCTTTTATTACCACTACTATTGCACAGATAGATTCTCAGTGTGGCCTGTTTTTAAAACTATAATCGAATTAAGCTGACCAAGTATGCCAACTACTGCCTGCTTTACAAAGAGCCACTAAAAAGGAAAATCTGCAATCCTCACATATATTATTCTTCTTTTACAGGTTGCTTTTTGAGCACATTTCCATTGGGGTTTTTTTAAATTATTTATTGTCAATGCTCAAAGTTATCATTTCAGAATTGAGCCATTGCTGGGGAACTTAGCCCATTACATTTTCAAGGACTAAGGTAGCTATTACAATGGGCTTCCTCTGACCCAGGGAAATTAAAAATATATTATGAAGAATTAATGTGAAAAGTAGGAGCACTCAAATATGGATCGGATTCCCCAAAACTCCTAGGTGGTCAGGGATAAGGCTGCGAACTATGCGCTGGTGTCCCCAAAGAATAGTAACCCAACAGCTGCCTCCATCTATAAATAAAACAGCACTTATGTGCACTAGTCTTTTACAATGACTCCAAATGGTGCAGTTATTGAAACTCACTATAGTTCCCTTTTTTCTTTTGACGGTATGTTTTTCACATCTCTAGTGTGGGGCATACAAACTGGTGCAGAATGTCAAAGGGTCGGGGAAACTTCAACTGTGTATACTGCAGTTAAACATTTGTTTTCAACCAAGCTGCAATGTGATGTCTAAACTAGGGATGCACAGATACTTTTTGAGTACCAGTGCAGATACTTGGCATTTTCATGAGAACTACCAGGGTTGCAGCGGTTGCAGCTGGGACCTGGCTCTGGCACTCCACCACTGTCCTGAAATCATTAGTCTGTATTGTTTTAGAAAAACTGTCACATGACAATAAACAAAAATGTATCAGTACTCGTAGTTGTAAGTACTCGGCAAGTACCAGTACTCGTACTCGCCAAACTGGTATCTGTGCATCCCTTTATTCATATTTATAAAAACAAAATCGTACATTAAAACAGAGATGTACAAATCCTAGGAGCTCCGTGTGCTGACATGACAGCTGCCTCCTAATTTTTTAATTTCTTTCTAGTATAGTCTTGGAGCTCAAAAGTATCGGTACATGTACTCGTACTTGTAACGAGTACTGTACTTGGTATCTGTGCAACCCTAGTCTAAACTGTAATGGAAAAATAACATGTAAGGTTTTAGTGGTCCTATAGAATTCTGCTTGAATCACAGGTGTTATTGCAAATCCCAGCATACAGCCCCTTCAAGTGAAAAGGTTATAAAATGCCATGACTGGCTGATGCCATAATGTAATATGTCTCGAAGCACTGAGCAGACAAGATAAGCCACCGCAACACATCTCCCCTGCGACGTTTCAAACAAGAATAGAGATTTTCTTCTCCTCAGAAAGTATTCATTTCCTCTAGATAAGCTAACATAGTTGAGATGCATTTCAAAAAGGTAAGAGCTGGCAGTGCAATGCCACATAACATTTTCAGCTGACTTCTAAAAAAAAAAAGAAGATTAAGTAGTAAGGGCTCACTAGGAATGTCAACACTAAGGGTAAACACAAGTCACCTTTACATAAAGGAACTTCTAATGCTATTCACAAATATGAAGGTACGCCTGTGCCAAACTTATCTCACATTGTATTTACATATGTTATGAAGTTAAGTAAAATGCGTCTTCCTATTTTATCAACTGGTTTAGACAACAGAAGATGAAGCATAAGATTTCTTATCTACGTGGGAAAAAAATGAGTGTGAATGTTAAAAAAATAATAATGAGTGTATAGGTGTGAGAAAATGACATGTTTGCGTGTTGGTAAACTGAGCAAATGTGTTAAAAATAAAATGTATATTTCTTGCTAAAGGCTGTTGGAGCTGTTGGATTTGTGGTTTTTACTGATGTCAGTTATCTTAGTATGTGAAGGAGTAGAGATAAATTGTAGAGAGAGAGGAGAGATACCAGCAGACCATGCTGGGGCTTTCATTTCTTCAAACACACAGTAGAGATATCCGCGCTCTCAGTCTTCTTTTATGGAGAACCTATGCAGAACAGCCAGGCAATGTATGTGGCCCTTTTGTACAGAAGCTTATATGGCATAGAACAATCAGTAGAATTTAATATCGCGCTTGTACCCGAATGTCGGTGCTAATGCTGCCTAAGAAATATCTGCACCTAATTCCAAGACATGTTGCACCATTTTCAAGACTGATTCCTGTGCCAAATTCAAGTGGTTCTTATTTACATCATTTTTTATTCTGGTGCTCTGCTTGCAACATTACAAAATAATCTACGATAGTTTGGTAATAAGAAAAATAATGCAAATTAAGACCAAGTACTTTTTGGCGTAACTAGTCCGTCACATGTTCATATTCTATATGTCTGCCGCAGTATCCAGCACATACCACAGATGTGACATTCCCTGAAACTGAGGATCCAACTGAAATCTGTCTCAGACACATAAGCAACACTTTGGACAGAGATGGGACACATCTATGGACAATATCACTGTGCATATTGGTTTGCAAGCCAGCACCAGTTTCATAGGTTTGTGCCAAATTCCTGAATGTTATGCAGCCTTGTGCGGGAGTTTGGCACAAATAATGACACTATTCCGTAACCCTGAGCCACTTTTCTTATGTATCCCAATGACACTCATTGAATTCCCCTACATTTTTTCACCAACAAGTCTCCATTTCTGATTACCTGTACATACCATGGAGTGCATTCATCTCCATCGAACCTTTTGTTTTCATTTTTGCTTGAGCTATAGAGCTCTTTAGTTAACCGGGTTGTAAAAACAGAAGGTAAGGAGAAACATGAAAACATGTGAATTTGAGCCTAAAGCTCTACCTGCTGGCTGGATATGAGCACATTAAATATTCATATGCTAGGCTGCAGTGTTACCTAAAAAAATGTAATATATTTTTGTAATTTTATTTTTAACCCTGATCATAAAAAGGATTGAAAATATTTATACAAACACTAAATGGTCCCTTTATTTATTCACAGGACACAAAGCAAAGTCCACACAGCAAAAGCCCATATGAACCAAGCAAATTCTGATTTACAAAAGTCAGAAGCCCTGTGACTGGTTGCTATGCATTACTGTACTTTCTTCATTGCCTTCTTTGCCTTGTAGAGTAGGCTTGACTGTAAGCAGTATCAAGGATGCAGTGGCTGGTTTATAATAAAGATGTGAAGGACGATAGTAAGTACTGCCTGTGAAGAAAACATGTTCTCTGTGTAACACATATTCGCACATTATTTCATTCAAATTATATTTTTTCTGTATTACCCGAACTAGAGCTTTTCCCAGTATATATGTGACGCAAATGTGGCCATTTGCTTCTTCCTGACAGGAAGATATAAATGAGTCAGGGGAAGGATTACATAAACCAGTGACAAGGTGCATAAACCACCATTATAGAGAAAAAAAAAGAAGTTAGTAATTGTGCCCTTGATCTTTAGCTTCTGTTCAAACTGCAAAGATGAGAGTTTTAAGAAATGTACCAGGAGTAATCATAACCTACTGCTCATCATAAGAAACTTCCTGAGAACTCTTCTCAGCTAGTGACGTTTAAAGGAAACCTGTACTGAGAGAATATGAAGGTTGCCATTCCCACTTTCTCCTTCTCAAAATGTTAATTTTCTGATTGTCATTCTAATCTAATGGTTTGTCATTCTAATCTAATGGTTTGAATACTTTCTAGGGCACAGACCCAGAAAAAGTCAGGTCAGGAGTTTTGATTTTACTAACTGTATACTTATTCAGACTCAACTACTCAGAACTGACTGACTTTAAGCCAGAGACAGCCAGGCAACTATTTCAGAAACAGGTCAACAGTGGCAACACTACCAGTTTTTAAAAAAATTGGGGAAAATGTTGACCATGGCCTTTTCCAAACGTAATTTAAAAAATGTGGTTCAAAATTAAAGCTGAACTCCAGGCAGGTTGTGTTCTTTAACCGTTTTATGACCAGAGGTCATTGATACCTAGATGCCCAGGGCAAAAAATTAAATAAAAAAATACTTTCTCCCAATCCTACTACCATGAAAACATTGTGAGCTTTGGTGTAGGTATAAAACTGGAACTTTACTTTTTCTGTGGCTCTGTGCAATTACTCATAACAACTACAACATATTACATTTAAAGGAAAATACATATTTAAAGTGAAGTTGTCATTTAATAGACTGGCTCTTATAATTTGAAAGGTGAATGACCACTCTGCGGATTACAAAATATCATCACTACTGTTAACACTGAATAAGCATGATAGTGGTGACAAAGAATCTTTACAAATGCTATGTATGCATTGTATTGAACTGGAATAATAATGTTTGTCTCCTACAAAAATAAATAAAATAATACAGTAGGAGCCACTAGCAGAATGTGCAAATATTTGCTTAGCCCTATCAACTTTCACTGCTGATTACTAGGGTTGGACTTGAACAAAAGCAAAAGAGGCAGCTTTGGTGCTGCAGTCTAAATCAGCAAGACATTACTCCTGCAAAGTATGTCAAATCAGCGCTTTTACTCTAAGAACAAAGTCACTGAACAGGGCTATTATGTTCCCAAGGTGAATTCAATGCCAGATCCTGCAAACCCTTCCAATGACTACAACAATGCTCATGGTAGCGCTAGTCGCTAGTGGTCAATCACAATCGCTAGTGGTCCAATGCACATCATCTGTGTGCTCGACAAACTCTGACACCATGAAATGTTGCACTGTGCTCTAGAATAGAGTTGAACCTTGTAATTTGTAAATGTAAATGTGGTACCTTTGTAATCCAATCAATCAGCTGTTTTAGGTCAATTCATTTTTTTCTAATCTATGCAGCCTAGACAGGCAATACAGTGCTGTTATTGATATACTGATTTTGATTTTCTGTCAAATATCAACTGCTACTGCTAGTACTAAATGTTTGTTGGTTCAAACATTTAGTACTCTCACATATCAATATAGGATTCTAACTGTTCAACAGACTAGGGTCTTGTCATATTTTTAGTTTCAAGATCCACCAAATATTTTCATTTGGTGAAAGGTCTGTACTGCAGGCAGGCCAGTTAAGCACCATGACTCTTCTACTGCAAAGCCATGCTGTTGTCATAGATGCAGTATGCATCAGTATGAAAAAGACGTTGTCTGGATGGGAGCATATCGTGCTTCAAAACCTGGATATACCTATTAGCATTGCTGCACCCCTATAGCCTCAGAGATGCAGTCTTTTGAACTAAGAACTGAAGGTCCCTCTCTTCTTTAGTCTGGAGGATGCAGTGCCCATGTTTGCCAAAAAGAATGTAAAATTTTAATTCGTCAGACCACAGAACAGTTTTCCACTTAACAGACCATTTGAAATGAGCTTTGGCCAAGAAAAGACGGCGGCGTTTCTGGATCATGTTTAGATATGGCTTCTTCTTTGCATGATAGAGCTTTAACTTGCTTTTTTGGATGACACAACAAATTATGTTCACAGACAGTGATTTTTGGAAGTACTCCTGAGCCCACGCAGTAATGTCCATCACAGAATAATGCCTGTTTTAAATGCAGTGCCGCCTGGGTGCCCGAAGATCACGGGCATCCAATATTGTGTTTTCGGCCTTGTTCCTTGCACACCGATTTTTTTTCTGTACTGCAGATGATGATATATTTAAAGTCTTTGCAGTTTTACATTGAGGAACATTATTCTGAAATTATTCAACAATATTTAGAGACAGCTTTTCAGATTGGTGAACCTCTGCCCATCTTTACTTCTGAGACACTCTGGGTATAAAAAGAGCATCTGAAGGTGCCCATACACCTTACAATTATCTGCAGATTTTCTGTGGTCAGATGGAAAAAGTGCAACAGATTGGCCCAGGTGGAGATTTATCCATTCCACACAGTTAAGTGTAGATGGAGGAATCTGTTCCACCTTTTCCATCTGACCATAGAAAATCTGCAGATAATTGTAAGGTGTATGGCCAGCTTTAGAGAGTCAATCATGTTACTGACCTGTTGCCAATTAACCTAATTAGTTGTAAAATGTTCTAGCTCTTTCTTGTTAGAATCATGTTATTGGCAGCTTTTTGCTGCCATCAACTTGAAAATTATCTTTTATTTTTTATTTTTAATGGTATATTTTCCCTGTTTAAACATTTTATTTGTTTTCTATTTTTTTCTAGTGAATAACATTTGGGGTTATGAGATTTGCAAATCATTACATTCTGGTTTTATGTAGATTTGACAGTGTCTCAACTTGTTTGGAATTTTGGTTGTATGCCTCATAACACAAGTATAGTAGGCAGATAACAAAAACACAACTGCTTTTTCTTAAAGCAGGTTGGTGGTTGTTTTTGGCTCACTCTGTGGTTGCTTCGACCAAAATCAAATGGTTCCACAGCTGACATTACTGCTGTATAGACTTTGTGAGGATAAGTTTCTTCTGGAAGGTTATAAGAATAATTTTTGATAGATGTATAAAACACCATATATACTCTGTACCGTATATAAACTGAAAGATCGAATATATATAAATGTAGTGTTCAAGCCGTTATAATGATATTATCTTGTTGGGTGAAGACATCTGATGCACCACTAAAGAGTACTATGCTCTCTTGAATGATGAAGTTACCTCACCAGCTTATGTTCTTGTTGCAAACATCCTCTTTGCACCACGTCTACTTAGAAAAGAATCATAGATGTGGCTAAGATTCTGAAAAATAAAACTCAAATAGTAGACCTTTACCACAAACCTTAAACACCTGCATCTAATGAGTATCTTTCAGAAATATTGAGAACCCTACCGCAAAGCCAATGATGTCCTAGATAGCTTAAAGTATAAGGAGTATTTGAATCACTTTCTGTTATCTTTGATTATTCTGCTTTATATTACATATATGTAAATAAATGTAGATGACTAAATTGGCTTAAAGGAGAACTATGGGGTTAGGGCTTTTCCCCATAGTTCTCCTAAGGGTAACGGGAGGACACAAACTAGCGACCTCCCGTCACCCAAAGCTTAGTGTAGCTCGCAGTATACTGAGACGCCGCCGTTGAAGCAGATCCCGACAATTATGTCTGGATCCGCCCAGCTGCGTGAGTGAAAGCTGGCTCTGCCTATCTAGAGTCAGAGCCAGCTGTACCCGCCCCCTCCCCGTCCGTTCCGCCAGTCAGCGCTGGAGGATCAGAGCGGGGAGGGGGGAATCCAGCCCCTCCCCTGTCACGGCCGAGAGCCGTGACAGGAACCAGAAGTGAGCGAACGCCGGTACGTGTTCGCTCACTTCCCGATCTACTGAGCCGACCTGTGACAGTTTCATTGTCACCAGTCGGCTAGAACTATGAGGTGAGTGAAAAGCTCTCATAGTTCTCCTTTAATGGTTAATTCCTTACTACTTTCAGTTGAAAGCCTTCAGTCAGCGACAGAGGTGGATATCTTGCGGCCTCCCAGTAAAATGGCATTTGTCTTGGGCTCAACATGACATATAGACTATTAAGACTTACATGTAGCCTTTCCCTAATTAGGTTCATAACTCTTAGCATTGTGGTATTCTAGGCAACCAGTGTAATCTATGTTTCAAAAAAAGGTAGTCTACTCATTCACATAGAGTGCTTTTCTTGCTGATATTTAAAAAGAAAGAAAAACAACCATACATATAATCATTGACTATGTGCAAAACACCGCTTGAACAATAACTGTACATAAAAAAATAAAACAAGTTAGCTCTTTAAATATATTCAGGAACACGAAGCAGCTTTACAATGCCTTCAGTGTTCTGCACTGATCTAGTGTCCGAGGAACGAGCACCCATAAATGTTTTTTTGGGGATTTTTTTTTTTTTACTGGTAAAAACATTGGATCTACAAACTGCTGAGAAGGAAGCCCATGTATATCCTTAGCTGAGAACTGCTCATTACCATCTCAATTAATTTCAGGCCAGCAAGTGTAGAAAGCATAAGGTATATGTAGAGAGATCCATGGTGAATTTTTGTTCAACTCGGCAGTCTCATCTGAAGCATGATATTGTCTGTGCTCACTGAAGATAGTCTGAATGTAAACAAAGCAATGCTTACGCTGGCCTGGACCTTGATGACAGTTTTAAAGCCCGGACAAAGAAAAAGCAGAGGGAAAGGTTACGTGTGCAAAGTTGCTTGTTTTCCCTGGTAAATAAAATTGAGAGCGCCAATGTATTTCAAAAATATATTGATCATTTAATTAAGAATGCTACTCTAAACTTGGTTCCTGTTGTGTTAATTACAGCTTTCTAAAAACACATTTAATGTGGAAAAGCACATCCCTACATTGGATTTATTAGTACTAAAATCTGTACTAATTAGTACACAGACCACGTGATCACATTACCTTCCAAAAAGCATATAAAACCCTACTTATGCACAAAAATGTAATTAACCAGTTGACATCCGCGGTGTTAAACCCCCTTCCCATCCAGGCCATTTTTCAGTATTCAGCGAGACACTGGGCTTGATTTACTGCAGGCAAACAGGTTGTTCACCTTGCATGGGGATTTGGACTGTGCAAGGGTATTTTCTCTTAGCTTGGTGAATATGGTGAACATTTGCAAAAAATACTCAACCACAAGCAAGGAAAATAAAATAAATTTAAAAAAACAGTATTTTTGCTTGCACATGATTGGATAATGGAAGCCAGCAGAGCTTGGCCTCATTCATTAGCTAAAGGGAAAATTCCTTTGCAAAAGTGAACAGCCTATTTGCTTTCAGTAAATCAACTGCAGTGTATGAACTATACAAGGGAACTTGTAGATAGGTAAATTTCAGACTTATTCCAATGTTTTATATTCTGAAGTACTGCTCTGCATTCAATGCATTATTGCCCAGCCTTAAAGTGTATCTAAACCCCCCACAAATTGAATACATTGAAGCTTACCAGTCACTAGATGCAGCAGTTGCGACATTTTGCTTTTTTTTTTAGGTTTTTCTCCCTTTCTTTTTACCTGATGAGCCGGCCAGCAACACACTTTCTGTCTTAGGATGGCTCCAATCTGTAGAGGAGCAACGGAGTCACCCCTGGACAGCATAATTGTCATCCTGAGGAGAGGGTAGTGTTAGATGCACTCGCAGATCTAGTTGGAATTCAACAAATTAATTCTGAACTAAGATTTTTTTTAAATGTAACAGCAACATTTTTTTACCTTGTGGGATAAAGGTTTTAAACAAATGAATAAAAGTGGACCATTGTACACACCCCTAAAATTATTTGTCTCAACCCTCTAGCTGCCACTTTTGCTGGACAGCTTTGTCTGTTAAAGGAAGGGGGTGAAAATAACAGACTTACTAGTCAGTTCACCAGGTCAAAATAAATGAAAAAAGCCAAAAAAGAAAACTAATGTACCACAGTTTGGATTGGTAAGCTACAATATATTAAATATTTGCTTTAACCTGGCTTGAGAGAAAGACTGCTAATGCTGACCTTCTTCTGAAAATGATAATTGCCTAGATAGCATGCTTAACCTCAGGCATCAGTACTCCGTGGTAGATTGCAATTCAGATCAGGAGGAGTTCTTCTTCACTTTCTCCATACTTTCCCCAGGTCAATAACTCAGACTGAAGCCAATGGATCAGCATTACAGCCAAGCAACATTTTCAGGTCATATAACATGACGTGTTTCATTCAACACTTGGTATTGTGGACTATATAGTTTGTGGCTATTCTTGAATAGGCTCAAATTGGAGCCACATTATAAAGTCCACTTAGGTTAATAAAATGAGTTTAATACATTGTATACTGTTGCACCTGTGTCTCTCCCACAGAGTGTGACAAATACAGAGACGTACATTACACTCTGACACTAGTGAAATGTTATAAAAAAAATGGCATATGTTCATATAAGAGATTCTCTTTGTTATACCACATACATTGCACCTGTTGGCACATCTGTTCTAGATGCTACAGAGAGATTGAGTTTACTCTGTAAACTTCAAGGTCACGTGAAGTTCAGGCTGTGAAATTGGAGTTTACTTTTCAGAATTACCAACCTAATGTCACGCATCTTAAGGTATAGGTAAATTAATTTGCCAGTAAACTTGAAGCATTAATTAAAGTGACACTAAACTCAGGAGATAAATCTTAAAAACACATTCAAGTATCCTATTAACAAAAATGTATCTTATTTGTGTAACAATCGGCTGTAGATCCTCAAATCATCTCTGAATTGGTGCGGACACTGTCCTTCCTTCTACGGGGTGGCTACTTTTCTTCCCTATGATCCCTGTGTGTGTTGTAAAGTAGCCACCTCTCCAAGCTCGCTCCCGTGATGGACTAGAATATAATCAGTAAACTAAAAATGAGATTGTAGTCCATCACAGGAGGCAAGCCACCCTCCAGAAGGAAGGACAGTGTCAGTACCAATTCAGAGATGATTTGAGGATCTAGTTGAGTTAATAGTTAAGTTACTTGAATGCATTTTTAAGTTTAGTGTCACTTTAATATCAGCAGCAGTAAAAGCCAGATCAAAAAATAGTAAGGCATTAGGCTTAGTATAAGATTGCTATTGTAATCATGTCCCTCTTGGAGCTCCAGAGACCACATGTTTCTCAACGGTTTCACAAGCAGATAATCATTAACTCCATTACTGAACCTTGGTTTCGTGGTTCTAAACAAGGTGCCCAACCAAATTCGGGTGAAGCCAAGCTTAATTTCAATTGCATTAGATGTGAGGACGCTGAGATGCATTTCAACGTCAGAACAGAGGTGAAGAGAGGTGAGCAGTCCCCGCCTCAGGACCGAGTGTCAGGTGAGTATCTTCTTTATTTTAGCCCCTAGATAAAAATGAGCAGTAATCCCTTGCAGTGCGGGGTAGCCCGACTGCAAGGTTTAATTTTTAGATTGCCTGGAGTTCTTCTGTAATTAAAAGTAACGTATGGCATTTTAATATAGTTCTAACAAAATAAATAAATACATAAATAAATAAACCATGCGATGCACCGTGCAGCACTGTCAGCGCACACAAGCTGCCTTGCGTTTAGCGCTGCTTGCTGGTGTCAGTAGAATCCAGTCATTCATGAAACTGTGCACACTAGGAAGTGAGTGGTGCAGAAGCAGGGGCAAATCGGTACTACCATTACATACAGGGACGCTGCAGCATGTAATACACCACTGACTCAAGAGGGACAATGCTGAATATGATACTAAACACTACCCAGAACCACAGACAAAGATGGGAATTAACATCAAACACTACATAACCTGCATTGCTTGGCATTATTTTTAACCATTGGATAACCAAAAATATTGTTAGGAATTATAACTACTACATCAGGGGTTTTGTAGTTATTCTCACTAAAACAAAATAAATGGACAACACATGAGAGTTGTCCAAGAGATCCACATAGGTAGGAAATACATAGGTAGGAAATACCAGGACATTCTAGGGCTGCAACTAACGATTATTTTCATAATCGATTAGTTGGCCAATAATTTTTTGGCCAACTAATCGATTCGGATAAAAAAAATACCATCTTTTATTTAAAATAAAATACAAAAATGCAGTGTTACAAATATAAGGTTTACTTCAGAAGAAAACTGCAAGCACAATTTTTGCAATCGCACTGAACTGGAACGCACGGCATTGTGGTGCAGCGTGTTCCAGTGCTGGTGATCGCATGGCAGGCATGTTTGGCCATTTAAATGAATGGCACCACAGCGCATATCCCGCAGCAGAATTTATCAGGCCAAAACCAAAAATGAATTACTTTTTTTCTCACCTTTTTAAATTTTTTGAAAATTAATTGTGTGTATTATATTAGACATTTTATCTAGTTTCATAGATTTAAAATAAATAATCTGCATTGAAAAACTCCAAGCCATTATAATAAAATAACCACACTTTAAAAAAAAAATAAAAAAAGCCTAATCATCAGTTTAGATTTAGCCATGAATATTGGTCCCAGAATTATTGCTCTCACCCTGCCGCACGCGGCGATACCCGACATGTGTAGCGCAATCGTCGTTTTCATACATAGGTGCACCCGACGTATGTAACTTTTTTTTTTTTATATTTTTCATTTTACTTTATTTAAAAACTGATTTTTTTCATAGGGGATCACAAGCCCCCTATGTGATAGCACATTGGCGGTGACAGGTTCCCTTTTAGGTGACAATAGGGGGTCTTTTGTCACCTTTCCACTTCAATAGCTTTAGCTGAGGAATGCAAATACAGCAGGCAGTGGCTGGGAGCAATAGTCAGCCTGCTATTGGTTATTTTAAATTGCAATAGCCAATAGCAGGCTGTGTATTGCACCCGCAGGCTGCCTGCTGTTAATCAGAGCAGCGGAGATCAGAAGGGACAGGGAGCCCGTTAAAAACAAAAAATGGTTCAATCAACTAATCGATGAGAATCGTTGACAACGATTCTCATTATATATTGTAATTGATTTAAATCGATTAGTTGTTGCAGCCCTAGGACATTCTGTAACTATTTACAAAGGATCTCAGCCAGATAAGTGTACACAGAAATTTGTACAAGTTATCAGCCATAACATTAGGACCATCCACCTAATATGGAGTAGGTCCCCCTTTTGCTGCCAAAACAATTGTGACCCATTGAGGCATGGACTGCACTAGACCTGAAGGTATGCTGTGCTATCTAGCACCAATCAATCAGTAGTAGATCCTATAAGGCCAGTTGACACCATATCCAGTGCGTTTTGGCACGGTTCTTGCCCGTGACGCACTGAATCGCACAAACCAAGCCTTCGTAGTACCGGTGCGGTGCGATCGCATGCCCTATTTTTTGCAATCGCACCACACTAGAATGCAGGGCCCTGTTGTACCAGGCGTTATGGTGCGAGCGATCGCACTGAAGGCGGGAGGTGTGTCTGCGGTGCCAATGACATGAATGGCACCACCATGCCCCCTCGTGCCCCAGAATGAGTGAGGTTCAGTGTATGCAATCCAGTGCGTTCTGGCCACGAACTGTGCCGAAATTGACTGGATATGGTGTGAACCAGCCATTAACATGAACCTTTACCCCTTCGACTAAAAATCACATCAGCATACAGCTCTGCATTGCTCATGCATGTAGTACTGAGAAATGTTCAGTGCTCCAGGTAACACTAAATAGTATGTCATAATTGGTGGCAGAGCAATAAAGGATTAGAAACCTATACAGATTTCAATATAGGAACCTGTAATGGAAATCACCAGCGTAGGTGTGCACATATCCTACAAAGTGTTCATTTCTTGTAAATTTGTGTATGACTGATTGTTCTTAGATAATGTATTTTTGTTCCATTTCTACCTCATGAGTCTTTTTGAGTGAAACCACCTTGGTATTCACTTGGTATCCCCAGAATCACCTCACATGATAAGAAATCTCTCAGTACGCCCCCACCACCCACGTACCGGGGATAGACTTCCTGATGCGTAGGTGTGTTGAAGAAAAAAAAAAATATTTTTACATGAAATCATAGGTAAGTTGTCGGCAATCTGACAATATGTTGCTTTATATAAAAATAAAAAAAACATGTGCGGTTCTCCCGTGTTAGTGTTGGAACATTTCATTGCGGCTTTAGAAATATAGGCTTTGATGTCACAACATTTAAACATGAAACTTTAAATACTAATGCAAGCTGCAGATTTATGAAGACAATTCCACCAAACACTGTCAGTTCTGCTTTGGGTGAAATCCGGTATATTGCATAGATTTTTTTTCCACTTAAAAGGAGAACTACGAGGTGAGTGCTTTTCACTCATAGTTCTAGCTGACCTGTGACAATGAAACTGTCAAATGTATACTGAGCTTAGGGTGATGGGAGGACGCTAGTTTGTGTCCTCCCGTTACCCTTAGGAGAACTATGGGGAAAAGCCCTAACCCCATAGTTCTCCTTTAACTCTAAATGTGATGCATTGCTTGTGATTCATCTCTGTAACAAGAAGGGTATAATGCCCCAACTCCTTGGCTTTCCACAATTTCCATACAATTTCTATACTGCGGGCCCACTGTGGTAAAATAAACAAAATGGAAGAATGAATCTGTTCTTTGTTTAATAGGGGAATTAGGGACACAGTCCCTTCCAAGAAACTCCACTCCACTGCTCCACCATGTCCTATGTTGGTGTAGAACTATAGTTAAAAAAACTGCTTTAGCGGCCCCATTGGGGTAACACCTATTTTATATGTTTACATGTTCCCATTCACATTGCATACCTTTAAAAAATTAAGCATTGCCGCTTAAATATTAAAGTGATTTTTGCCTGCTCAAAGAAGAACTCCAGAACAAAAAATGTATTAACCCTTGCAGTGGGACACCCCTGCACTGCAAGGGTTAAGTGCTCGTATTGGTCTAGGGAGGAAAATAAAGTTCTCACCAAAGCTCTGAGCCAGCCAGCTGTACAGTGCTCCCTCCAGCCTGTCTCCTCCTCCACTGTAGCGTGGAATCTTCCTTAGTGTCCTCACGCCTATACACTGTGTATAGACGTGATGATTTACGGGGACTTCAGACCGCTGTAGAGGAGGGGGAAGAGAGGCTGAAAGGACTGGTATAAGAACGAGCTGGTTCAGAGTATCAGGTGAGTATAACTTTTTTTTTAAACTAGAGAAAAACGAGCAGTTCATCCTTGCAGCCCAGGGGTAGCCCCACTACAAGGGTTAATAAAACATTTCCTGGACTTTTTAAAAAATCCTACCTAGCTACTCTCCTATGTAATGTTAAGGAGGGGGTGGGGGAAATTGTGTTCACTCTAATCAACCCTGTCTGTACTGTGCTGGCAGACCTTATTATCAATAATTATGAACACTGTCTGTCCTAAGAAAGGGTTACGGACTTAAGACCATTGTATGGTAATGAGAGGACACCGTCTGACCCTCTGTTTGTCCCTCCACTTCCAAACTGCTTAGAGTAACTGGCAGTCTGCACAAAGGACTTCACTAAAGATGCATCTAAAAAGGTAAGAAATATTTTTAAAAATATACACATTTTAAGGTATACTGCGTGAATAGGAACTCAAATATATAGAGGGGTTTTCCTCAAATTTAATTGCAAACCTGGAAATACACTTTAAAGCCACAGAAGGAAACTGGAGGCAGCAAATACTTTGGTTCCAGAAGCAGCTTCTCTGATATTTCATGGTGGCTGTTCACGTGATCAAAAAAAGGGAGGACCAGCTAGTCCCGATTGTGATCTCCTTCAGCTGAAATCATATGACAGGTGCCTAGAATTTTGGTCACGTGATTAATTGTCAAGGGATCCCAGAGCAGTATGGTTCACAGCCAAAGAACACATTTCATGCCTTGTGCTTTAAGCAAAGGGCAGCTGTTGACCTCTGCATCTCAAATACATTTGGGCACATTTACAACATGCCTCTGTAATTTCTATGATTGCCAGACCGTGTGTTAAGAGTATGTGAGCTTTCAAATGTGGAAACCTAATATGCATGTAAAACAGCCAGCATGACTGCTGACTGCCAGTGTCAGCTACTCAACTTCCCCAGTCAGTAGGTGTAATACATTTCTGTACGCAGGGCATGGTGATGAAAATGTAAGTATTCTCAAGTTTACTCAGCCAAGCTAGTTTACTTTCCGTACATCTTCTGTATATGAAAACGTATTAGCGTATATGAAAAATATGACTGTTACAACTGCACATTGTAATCTAGGAACAACAAATGCTGAACCATTTCATTTTGCAAACACAGAGAGAAACAAAGTGCAGAATCATGTAACATGAAGCTGCCGTCCCACAAAGCAGCACATGCAAGATTTGAAAAGCACACAAGTGAGAAGATTACATAACATTTAGGTGTCTATTTATATACAATTTGCAGAGCTATTGACCCTGCGATTCACTGTGAATGTCTGTTCAGTGCCAAAGGATGCATAAAACAAATGTTATTGTATATTTTCTTTATACGTTTATATGCATTTTTGAATGTCATCATGTAATACCACATTATGGGCACTAGGTGAAGTTGAGGAGCACAGAAAAGAAATACTTATTTCCTATGCTCCTTAGCTTTATCTAGTGGCCATAATGTGGTATTACAAGATGGCATTCGAAAATACATTCAACTTCTAAAGAAAATATAACAAGAACATTAATTTTGTGCATCCAAAGAATGAACATTCACAGAGACTTGCAGGGCCAGTGGCTCTGAAAATTGTTTATAAATAGACCCCTTAGGTTAAGTCTCATATCATACAAATAAGAAAATGGAAGAGGGTTCTTTACCTGTGACTGTAGCGTATTGCTATGGTCAATCCAAGCTGCAAGAAAAAACACAAATTACTCTTAGTACTGTCAGAATAAGTAAAAGTCTGTAAGCTATCAGAGCAGCAAAATCTGTTGTGACATCAGATGCTATTAATGCAATTGAACAGGATTTGGTCTCAAATATTTCCACAAGCAACATTCAGCATTATTCAAGAATGCATAAATATTTTCTAGCAGCAATGAAACTACTTGAACAATGTAATATATCATATTTTGAGAATGCCAAACACTTTAGGTACAGTAGTCTGTAACGGTACCCATAGGTCAGAACCTTCAAGTGGAGCTTGTAGGTGCTTTATTTTAGAGGCTCTGAAGTAGACACAGAAGCCCAGGGCAGTGAAGTTAAAAGATGTCCTTGATTCCATCTTGTAAACACTTAGCTGCAGGAATTACTGGTTGTGAAGAGAGACATCTTTAAGATATTCTATAGAGGTGGGGGCATGTCATGATAATCTACCTCAAACTGTTGACATCTAGCTCACGATCAGTAACAGTATCCTAACTAGCTCCTAGTTCTAACAGCATCCATCTCACTTGTCTTCTAGTAATAAATCATAAGCTGTAGCTATCATAGTACCTTTGCATTAACACATAACACTTCAAAACAATATTAATATAAATAATCTATACATTAATGCAAAACATTTTTTACAAAAGCTAACAAAAAGAAATGTCATCATCAGGTTTATTAAGGAGCATTTACCTTTTGCAATGTTTACTGAAACTTCTGCCAACTATGAACTATTCAGCTGCAAAACAATTGATCAATGCATAGTAGGTGAACAAAAGCTCTTTTCCAGTCTGTTCACCGAGTCCACATTATTCGAACATTTTGGGGTATATTTACTCAGGGACCTTTACATCGAGTCCCTCTGGGACCACTCAATGCACCTACCGGGCGTTAACAGTGTGGGGAGGTGCACTGCATTGCCGTTCATTTCAATGGCACCCCAAACACACCTCCGGCCCGCAATGCAATCAACTGCACCACAACACACGCCATTGTGGTGCAACTAAAAAAATTTGGTTTTGCCCTACTTTTTTCCACTTACGATCTTGCACACGGAAGATCCATGAGAATAAATGGAGAGAGCAAAGTGCATGTAAGGATTTTGACAAATATCAATGCAATCTTGCTAGCAGGACAGGTGAGTAAAAGACGGTGTGGGGCTTGGGCAGGGGCGTCCCGAGGCTGGGTGTCACCCGGAGCAAAGAGCGGGTGACACCCCGCCGTGACATCATCGCGATTGCGCGTGACGTTGCCGAGCACGTGTGCGATGAGGTCATTGCGTGTGCGCAGTCGTCTTATTGACGACTGACGGCGGACATATTGGTGATGGATGCCGGCAGAGAGGAGGGGACGTTCGCACAGCGGGATGAGGTATGACGCCGGGTCACCTCTTCTCTACTTACACTGTCCGTGACCAAGTGCACAACTTTTCATAGGGGGTGACACCAAAATGACGGTCAGTCATTTTGGTGTCACCCCTCCAATTGTGGCACACGGGTGCGGGCTGCACCACTCTTGTGACGCCACTGGGCATGGGGCGGACTATGGCATATAAGTGTAACTGCACTAAAGGTTTAAAAAGGTTAAAAAATTCAATGGCATCCCATCTGTAGATCCTACCCACCCCACCCCCACCTACTTCTGACAGCGACTCCTCTTCTGGATTGAATGAAATCCAGAGTCATTCAACCCACATCCTGTAAGCCCAGACTGCCATGCACACATCTCTTGGGGTTATGTCATCAGGCATCCTGGGATCACAGGACACAGTCATGCAGCACTGCCAATGCTGGAGGAAAGGAAGGAGGGCTCTGCCTGTCACATGTCTGGCCAAGTTGCCTAAGCTGGAGATGGGCCTTAGGTTTTTTATAAATGTAGTTATTTGCAATGTTTTCTTCTTGTTTAATGTCCCTTCCTTACAATCCAAAATAACTATTTACTGACTAAGTTAGCTTCGGGCTATTTTCTGCTTTAGAAACAGTTGACTGTCTGTGTTTACTCTTCTCACATAGCACAGCAAGAATATAACAAAGTATTCTTCCCATCCCTGGGGATGTGCAGAATTTTATAAACCTGAGCTGTAAAACGGGCAGTCTTTAGTCACTGCTGTACAAATTAATAAGAGTGGCAAATGTTTATCTAAAATATTTATAGCGCCTACTGCCCAACTGAGCTAAAAGCTCAACGCCAAGCAGATGTATTTATTATATCTTTAAAGCTGAAACAGATAAAGCAGATATATAAAGTTGTTATTGCAGATTTGCAGTCATTTCAAAATTATATGTATTTTGACTTTTTATTAGTGACTTGTGATCCCTTGTACAGCAGCACTCAGAATAGGAGAGAAATACTGTTTTATTTGTCCATGTAAAAATCTAGATAAGCCTTGCGAACGCATTTCCAAGGTAAATTCATCAGCGCAAACAGTAAATATTGCTTGATTTGCCTTTTGCTCTGATGAGGGTTTCATCCTGGAAACGCGTTAGCAAGGCTTATCTAGATTGCTTCGGCTCACATTCTGGTGGTTTGACAGTCCATTCTCAGGTCGACTGATGTCCCCCAAGTGTGGGTGGTTGTCTTGAATGCTCATGTTACAGACACCATTTGTGAGTATTACTTTACTAGGTTCTTTCATGGACAAATAAAACAGTATTTCACGAGGAGAAGGCGCTGTTCTTCGTTTTCTTTTACATGATCGTTGAGGCTTCCCATCTTGTTTTGGAACAGCAGCTCCCTCTGTGTACCCTATTGATGTCCATATCTGTGGATTCCCTCCATTCATCACCCTCCATTCATCACCGAGTGACTTCCACCAAGCACTGGCAGATTGGAATATTCCTTTTCTACTGTAAAAAAAATTGTTTTTCTGCACAAACATACTATTTTAAGATGTCCAGGTATGAGCTCCCTTCAATGAGGAGGCTGGAAACAAAGCACTGAGAAGGATTTCATGTATTTTGGTTTGTTGTACGTTACCCCATGTATAGTTTAATCAGGCCTATAGTGTTTTTGAATGAGTGCTAGTTTTTTCTGTGCTTTGAATCTATATTAGGGATGCACCGATACCAATATTAATATACTCCGATGCCTAGCGCGAGTCATTACACGTTGCCCGACTTCATGATTGGCAGGGAAGCCGGCTGCATGCTCCCTCTTCACTTGGTGACGAGGGAGCCAGCCAATCAAGAAGCCAGGCAGCGTGTAATGACTCGCTGCCCGGCTTCCTGATTGGTTGGGAAGATGGCCAATGAGGAAGACAGATGGCGAGTCATTACCTGCACCCCGCTTTCCTGATTGGCCAGAAAGCTGGCTTCATACTCCCTCGTCTGGTGGAGCATGGAGCGGACTTCCAGGCCAATCAGGAAGCTGGGCGCCATGTAATGACTTGCCGTCTGGCTTCCTGATTGGTTGAGAAGCTGGTCAATCAGGAAGCCAGGCGAGTCATTACCCGCCCACCAGGCTTCCCGATTGGCCAGAAAGCCGGCTCCATGCTTTCTCATCACCTAGTGACGAGGAAGCATAGATACGACTGCCCTGCTAATCAGGAAGCTGGTGGTGAGTCATTACACACCACCTGCCTTCCTTAATGGGTCTTCTGGACAAACCGGTATCGGTGCATCCCTAATCTATATGGTGTCACCGTTGGCGGCACACCCTTCTATACTAATTGGAGGCAACAGTGTGGGACCGTTTACTGAATGTTAGCCAAAACCTGACATTTCAACCCAATCTGAGTTTCAACCCAATTAGATATACTTTATTATTTAATGCATTTATGCATCTTCGAGCCATATTCAAACTGAGCAACAGTTCAAGTTAAATGCGAAATAAATAATAAACCAACAAAAGGGAAAATGAGTCACAATATTTCTCAGCATACCCAGAGTGCAGCTGAGGAGCACACTTTTTTGCTCTGCTGTTCAAGCCACATGCAAATTAGACACAAAGAACACATAAAAGTAGAAAGTAGATAATCAGTATGCGGTAGACTTGAGATGTTATGAAAGAGCCACAAATCCAGTGTATTATTCATAAACATGTCTTGTGTCATTTAGAAACTGCTATTAGCTTGGCTTTAACCCAAAAAAACTAATGAAAATGTGACTAAGAAAACAGGTCTGGGGTTAAGTAGACTATGGTGCGAATTTCGGCTGGTTCCAGATGAACTGGACGACATTTTCACAGTGGGTGTCGCTGTCAGCAACCTTCTGCTCGGCATCCCTCGATCAGCTGTCTGAAGAAGCAGGTTGGAAATTTCTCAGCCGAACGAAGCTTGCAGCCAGACAAATTTTTGAATTCAGCATGGTTGTGTGTGCCTTCACCCACACAGCCACATCATCCATTTACAGATCCTCTGACAGGATCTGCGAATGAAGAAACTACAAGCTCCACCAGCCGCTGCAGCAGAATTACTAGTAATTCTCAATGGAATACAAGTGCGGTGATGTAATGTCCATTGACACAATGTCCGTACTGAGGTGAATGGACGAAAGGAAGAGTCTGCAGGAGCCAGAGCATTGCACATGCGATCCACTGAGCAATGCTTTACTGGCTCCACTGCAAAAAAAAATACATGCACATTTTTTTTCATGTATGTATTTTACAAAGCTGGAATTTCCCCTTATTTCTTTTATACGAGTATGGCTGTTAGAGGCATATGCACATCATACATTTTAATGCTATATTTCCCCCCTGAAAGGGTTGCTTTTCAGTGATCCATAGCTTTAGTGGATTAATTTTTTAAAGAAGTACCTTCATAGCGCCGAGAGCCTGGAATGTTAGCGCTAATCGTGTTGGTGTGAGAGCTGCAAGCATTGCATTAAACCGGGCACTCGTGTTTTGAATGGATGAACTGTATTTCCCATCAGGAGAAACGGAGCCAAACCTGAGGAAGACACAATGCATGGCATTTTATGAAAGTGGACCAGGCATCAGATATATTTATTCAAGTTAAGTAATGTGTAGGTGCAACATTTACAGCTATGTAATACCTTCCATACAGATCACAGAACTCCCCCTAACAATTCCCTCATCTGCATTTTTTTAGAAGGATGGTGCCATCTTTGTTCAGGCGTCATCCAGGGTCAGCCTCTATTTCCTGGACTGGGAGGCTGACTCAGAGACGAGTCTAAAGTCCCTTCCTGCGTTTATACATACCTCACACAGCTCAGCTCCCTGATGACTCTTTCTTTGTAACTTGGTACAAGTTACAATGCCAAAGTGGTTTTAGCAGAAGGGAGACTAAGGGACTGCTCCTGCTTGCAGCAGAATGATGGCATCCATTTAACAGATTTTATTTTCCTCAGCCCAGGCAAATCACTTATAGAACAAATGGGGGCACCACTGCCAATAGTAGAGTCCAATATGCTATTTTATTTATGAAGCTCAATGGAATAAAACAGCCAACATGTTTTGGGGGGTCTACAATACTCCCCTTCATCGGGGCTTATGGGTTAGTTTGTGGATCAGTTCCTCCAAAATGTTTGGACTCACTGAATGATACAGAATAGTTAGCAGCTGTTGGAATGATTGGAATTTTAGCAGAAGGAAAATCTAGCAACTAACTGGCAGCTGCTGGGTTTGATGACTGCTGTCTCCACGAGTCGGTGGACTTTCGCAGACCCACAGAGCTGCACTTCTGCCTTTAAGTGGCGCCAAGGGCACAAGCTACATGTGCCATACTGTGGATATACCAATGATGGACTGTCTTCAAGTCTTTTCTCTTCAGTGTGCCCCTTATCTCTACATTGCCATAGTTTCCATGCAATAGAAGCTGCCCATAGAGTTCTAGTATTAACCCGCGCCAAATAAATATTTGTAAAAAATTATTTTTCGGTATGCTCTGTGAATGGAACACATAACAAACATATAGTGAGGGTTTCTCAAATTTGACTGTAAATAGTGGCTATGGTCTGTATACCATTTACTTTTATGTTTTATATATTTTGCGACTCCTGTATTACCTGAATATGATCAAAAAAATCAATAAAAAATTGTCAATTGAAAAAAAAAAAAAAATTAACTGTAAAGGTGGAACTACACTTTAAAGCAGCTAAATGACATGGCCAATACTGAGAAAGCTAAAAACTGTCACATATGCTGTGCCTGATATAATGCATGAAACCACTTTTTGGGGTTAATTTATAAAAGTTCTCTATACACTGGGCAGATGCCTTTTGCATGGCACTAGCGCCCCTAGATGGCGCTGACGACTGTAGGGATTTCCTATACTCGTCAATCGCCATAAATTAACCCCTTTCACTGGTGTTTATTATTCATTCCCCTCTGCCATAAGATACTACACCCTCAATTTGTGTTCATGACAAAATATATAAACAGGCTTATTTATAGTGACTGATCAAAAAGGAAAAATTCTGGGCTGTGTACAGCAACCAAAAACATGGTTGTACTATGGCCATCCTAGACTTTTTGTTTCTAACCCGATATAGAAAATCAAAGCTGGAATCTCTCTGCCTGCTATGGGCACCTCAAACAATTTATGTCCTCCCACATAGGGACTCAGACATAACATACAATGTTTCAAAATGAAACCAAAAAAAAAAAAAGAGGAAGAGGAAAAGAATACAGCAATATCAAAAGTTTACTAGGACTGTGTCAACAACAGTGCAATACTTTCTACTTTACAGATAGCCGTTCAATCATACACTTCAGACAAATTGGATATTTAGCCCATGAACTGCACTCAACTAATTGTCAGAGCTTTTTTTCATCCAGGAATTGCTGCCATCCTCTGTCTTAAGAGTCCCTTGTGGCTTGTGACCTGGTGTTTTCAGAACACCAACCCCACCATGGTTGCAGTGTATGGTGAAGTAATTTAGATCCTGCCTGCTACTGTCCAAGTCCATAGACTGGGTCACGAGGCCACATCATTAGACAAAAAAAACCCTCACATCTTTCATCTTGTGGTGCACTTGCTCTGCACTTTTCTCCACAACATGTACACCACCCAGCTTCCCTCACATTCCTTTATGTCTCCCTAGCACTTACAGTGACACTATGGTCCCACTAGGCAGCCTCTCTAGAAAGGCAGAAAAAAGCAGGAGTGAGGGTAAATAGCACATCCTGAGTCAGGCCAAAGTGACCATGCTCTATTCCCTTAGCACTGTCACATTGTTTGGGTGATATTGTTAGCAGCCATTTTGCCTAGAATTGCCATTAGCACCAGTCCATCCTCCCTACCCTTTCTAATTTGAACTAACCTACAATCCCACAGTTGCTTACTTCACCAAAAGATCCACCATCCACTAACCACTTCCGATAACCACCTCCAGGTGGAACTCTTCTTTAGAACTGGCAACAGCTAAGCAAACATTGACTTGAATGGGACTAGACTCCAAAACTAAAGACACTATGGGGCTGATTTACAAAACATTTGCACAGCTCCTCGCTGTGCAAACAAGATTCACAGCCCTGTATGGCCACCAGATGGAGCCGAGATGTATAAGAATACCCTATGCCCCTTGACTCGGTCTAGTGGCCATAGAGAGCCAAATCAGCCCCTTAGACTAATGCCAAATCAAGGCCATACACTGTTATGTTTGATTAACCTACAGGCTGAACAGAGAAGATATAAAAGATTCCTCCATCAACGCTTATGAGCATAAATAGAGGAATCCCCTGCTATTTTGTTTGTATTCTGACAGTGGCCGCCAGCTGCTGTCAGAATACCAGAATGGAGCTAGCTGCTGATTGGTTGCAAGCTCTGTTCATCCGAAGATTCTCCAACCACCTCCTTCGATCTACAGTATTGATGGAGGGATGCTGGCCAGAAGGGTGCAAATAGTGGCACCCACTGTGCAAATTTCGCCCGGTTTATCACATTTGCATAGTGTATGGCCAGCTTTACTGTGCAGGTGAGGTAAGTGCTGAAGAAGATTTTTCTGAACGGGATAAACAACAGCTGTCATGCTGAGGTTGGGCTCCTGCACTTTATACTAAAATTACACTTGTCCTTGAACAGAACACAATTTCAGTACTAAAAGGACTAAATTACCAAGATCAACAACGTCAACAAGATGTACTATAAAGAACCATGCAAATGAAACCGTAGGCAAGGTAAAAAAAACAAAAAATTTATACTACTGTGGTTATCAAAGCACCTTTGCCAAGAAACAGAAAACAAAATGTGTTATATAGCAGAAGTCGCGTGTATTTCCTGCAAAGCCATGACGCATCTCTTATCTGGTTTCACTATATATTGAAGCCACAAGGATTATGCTGTGCTAACAAATATCTCACAGTCATGTGCCTTATTGTACAATATAACGTGACAAATAAGACATTCGTGGATACATCACTAACAAATACCAAGAAAGTCTAAAAAAGACACACTCGTAACTAACATTTTATTTTTGGTAGGTTACCATGTAAGATGTAATACTGTGCAAAATACCTACTAATAATACTTAAAGGCAGGTAGCTGTTTATTATAAATTGTATATATAATTGTATAGTTAAGTAACAGTTACAGGTCTTGCTCCTCCCCCTGCCTGTGACTGGACATTGAAAGGGGAAGTAGCAGACTGATAAGCTCACCTTTCTGCGCTACTCTCCTATCAGCATGTTCCTTGTTAGCACACAAGAACTGCAGCACTGATTAGCTCTGTGTGCTGCTTCACCTTCTCCCCATTCTACAGGGACTACAAGAAGCTAATGCCAAGTCATAATTAGGTAGTTACTCTAGTTGCATTTATTAACTGCTTCAGGACCACAGTACATATATAAACGTCGGCAACCTGAAGCGGTTATACCAAGATCACAGCTGCTGCAGCATACAATTGCTCGTATTGGTGCTGGGAAGTGTGTTTTGACCCCCACTCCGCCACTGCTGCCTGCTATCCCAGGCTCCACTGTCCTGCGTCAGGAACAATGGGTCTGTGTACTTTAAAACAGAGGGAGATCAGCACACTTCCAGTGCCTGATCTTCCCTCTTATCACTGAAAGCGGAAGCAATGTGTATTACATCACTTCCCTTTTCAGTGTGTCATTTCGCTGGCTGCAATAGCCAGACAAGAAGCTGGTGAAGGACGCTCGGTTTTCTAGACAAAAATTCAGATGTTATCGTGTGTGTGCAAAAATTAAGAAATCGCTCTGGACAGCAAGTGGTTAATGTATTATTGAATGCAGAGCTGAATTGATTTGTGTCTTTTCTATGTGCCTGGGGTTCATCTTTAAAGAGCACCTATCACCTACTGTATACAAAATGGAATATTGATCTGGTTTCTTAGCACATACATGATCTAGATGCCCTGGTTGCATTGACTGTACTCTATACAGTTTACAATACATTTGTTCTTTTGTGAACCAGTGTGCTGCGCTTGGTATTGTGATACGTGCTATATTTATACAACAAACGAAACCAATATAAGTGATCAAATCCTACTTGCAACTAAATGCAATCCAAAGGTGCATATGTGCATGAACGTTAATAAATACACGTGTCATATAAATATGGTGAAGGTACGAATATAAAACTGATTGGTTAAATATGATAAGTTAAATAAGTTAATGAATAATATTTACATGTCTGTGTGATGCTACTGAAGTTTAGACAGACACAAATTATAACAAAGAGTCCGGTTATTTTGACTAAATATCATGCTTCTTTGTGCTAAGTACAAAGACTACTTATTAATTGATAGAATCCATTTAGAGGCCTGCAGGCTCATTCCCTGTCATAATCACACTAAAGCTGGACGTTTATGGAATTACGTTGTTGTACAATGCAAACAAATGTGAAGCAATCGTCAGGTTTTATTGTTGCGTCAATGTCACTTTGTAGGAAGAAGTAAATATTTCTAAAGATAATTTACTTAGACTAATGCTGAAGATCAATAGGAAAGCATAACCTTTACATCCTCTCTTGGCTAGACTGCAGCTATTCAGTCATTCTATGCTGTGTAACCCCCATAATATATTACTCTGCCATCGATGCTTTCTGTGCAGTGAGAGTGAATCAATCTAAAAAACATTTTTTCAGAGCGGTCTACAATTAGACAGCACAGAGAAGGCTTGTTCATGGTTGTGTGGTAAAGTTTAATATAAACCCTTACCACAGCTAAATTGTGGGACGCTGGTGTAACAAACTCCGTGTGGAAAGTTCACAACACTGACATTTTTCTTTAACTTATACATTCTAAAGCTGGTCAGATGGAAAAAGTGCAACATAATCCTCCATCTACACTAAAGTGTGTGGATGGAGGAATCTCCCGCTGGGCCAAGCTTAAGTATCTTGCTAGTCAGCCCCGCTAGCTCTCAAAATACCTGAACAATGCCTGCATCCAATCAGATTGTTCAAGTATTTTGAGAGCCAGCGGGGCCGACTAGCAAGATAGAGAAGCTTGGCCCAGAAGGAGATTCCTCCATCCACACAGTTTAGCGTAGATGGGGGAATCCGTTTCACTTTTTCCATCTGACCATAGAAAATCTGCAGATAATCTATAGGTGTATGGCCAGCTTAATACGAATACCGTATTTGCTGACGTATAAGACTACTTTTTATACTTAAAAACATCCCCCGAAAATCGGGGGTCGTCTTATACGCGGGGTATACAATGTATACCTTTAGTTAGTTTAGGCCATGCTGGTCCAAAACGAACATCCCTAATCTGTCAGCCTGCTGGATGTGCGGTAATACTGTATGTACGGTAGCTTCGGCTACATACAGTAGCTGAGCCAATCACGGCGAGCGCCATGATTGGCTCAGCGCGGTATACTGTATGTAGCTGAAGCTACCGTACATACAGTATTATCGCACATCCATCCATGATGTTTTTAAATGGTGTTGCCTTGGAAGTGGGGTAATCTTATATGATGAGTATAGCCCAAAACTTATGTTTTAAGTGGAAAATTAGGGGGTCGTCATATATCCCCAGTCGCCTTATACGCCGGCAAATACAGTACTTGCTTTCTATTCCATAGGAAGAAATAACCACACATAAAAAAAACAAAAACGTACTGTCATGTTTTTGTTTGCTTTAAAAATTCAAGTAAAATACACATAAAAAGTCCTTCAACATGCATTAAAATGTTGCACAGTGTACAAGTGCATCATTAGCTTCCACTGAAATTGCATGCAGTTTCAAATGCAGATGTGTTATTAGACAAAGCCTGATGGAAACACTGATAATAATGGTCTGCAGCATTGCAGGCTCACAAAATACTAGGCTTCTGCAAGAGGATATTACACAGCAGCAATATCTGGTGTACACAAGAATTACCTAAACAAGTAATATCTCCGTAATATTGCTTACATGCTACATTTTCGAGGAACGATGAAGCAATTAGTGCTTAATTAAACAATAGGGTGAAGTGTTGGCTTCAATTTACAAACCCCTGCTTAAAAAAAGATCAGTTGTCTAATCTCCAGCACCATCAATGAGAATATCTACCTAGAATTGTATCATAGAGATGGAACAATGAGATAGGTCTGTCTGTCCACCACTAACACTCAACTGACTAACCTGACTTTAAAGGGAATCTGTGTTCAAAAACTAAAAATAAATATTGAATTTCCATAAGTTCTATTCACTCCTAACAACAATACTAGTCTAGAACAGAGTTTCTCAAGTTTTTTTTAGTCACATCACCCTTCAAAAGTATACACCCTTGGTTCTCAACTGGTGGGTCGTGACCCAAAAGTGGGTCGCGACCCCATGTTCAGTGGGTCGCCGCATGCTTTCCACTTTTATAGGTGAGAGGTACAAAATATGCTGCCCGGCACCGAGTGTCAGCTTGTGGTGAGATGGGATGGGGCTATGGCCGTGAGGGAGCTTGATCTATAAGTGCATTGCTTACAGCTCCCTCCCTGTAGAGGTGCCTGGACCAGAGTGATGTTACATTCTGGCTCCCTGCACCTCTACAGGGCACGTAAGGGAGCTGTACAAGCAATGCACATATGGATTGAGCTCCGTCACACAGCCTGCACTAGACCCCAGGCTGAGGATCCACTCCAGTTCTCGTAAAGTATGGAGACTGGGCAGATCTTAAAAAAAGGGAAAAAATGTTTTTGGAGTGTTTGTGTGAGAATGTCTGTGAGTGTGTGAGATTGTGCCCTGGGTTGTGTATGTATGTCAGTGTTTTTGAGGGCCCAGACAAACTGGTACAGTGCGTTAATCGCATAGCGTTAACGCACTGTACCTCGTAATCGCACCTACCATGCATTCTGGTGTGGGAGGTGTGTGACGTTGCCATTCCTGCCCAAACCCATCTCCCACCCACAGTTTGTACAGACGTACGTTCCATTTGGGTCGCGACTTAATGACCAAGGACAAACGTGGGTCCTGAGGTTACACAGGTTGAAAACCACTGGTATACACCACAGGTTTTAAGGGGGAACCCCAGGCAAAAACACAAACAAAGTGGGTTTCCTCCTTCACATCAAAAGTGCCCCCTTTAAATCAAGATCCCCCCCTTCACATAAGAGTCACCATGTGCATCAGTAGCCCGCCTTTACATCAGGAGCCCCCCTTTCATTTCAGATGCCTCACTTTTAGATCAAAGTTTCCCTATTAAAAAAGGAAACCCCAAGGCACACCGGTGTGTCACGGCACCCTGGTTGAGAAAGGCTGGTCTAGAAGTTTGTAAACTTCCGTATTGAAGATGCCCGTAGGATGTACTTTCTCAATGCACTGACAGACCATTTCACCGGTGAAAATGCACTTCCTTATGTCACCACTCTAACTAAGCCTGGTCTGAACTACAACTCAAGGCCTGAACTTCCTGCAATGTAACACCATCAATGCTTGCAGGAATCAATGCATGATGGGCAGGGCCGGCCTTAGGCCTTTTGGCGCCCTGTGCGAGAAAGCTTTACAGCGCCCCTCAGTAATATGAAGACTTGAGAAATCAAGATTGCATCACATCAAGCATCAGGGAATAGGACACAAAGCACACTGGGAATCCAGGAAGTTGTTGAAAGTGATGGGCAGATGGAAGGCAGCACTACATAAGAGGGATTTTTTATGTAAGCTTTGATTGCATTATTAAAAACAACTCTAGTATGCATTCCTATTACAATGCTGATGTTATAACAGAATAGTATTGCTGTGATTATAGAACTCCTTTAAGGTGAACCCATGCCCAGACTTTGTACATTAAACTATTTACATACTCTAAACAAGTATTAAAATAACTTTAAACAAGCCCTGTTTAACTTCTGCAGCTATTGGCATTGTGGAGAAATTCATCTTCACAAGTCACAACAAAGGCACTGAAAATAACAGTTCTTTCTGCCTTACTTTCAATGGTGAGCAAAATCTTGACAGCTTGCCAGAACACTGAACACCAAAAAGGACAAACACGGGTTCTTGTAAGCTGTTAGAAACAGAGTGAACCCCAACTTTAGAGTCCTTGTTGTGAATTACTTCACATTTCAAGCAGCTAGGAAGCTCTGTCTGGAACTCATAAAAACATGCTTAGGAAACTTCCTGACTGGATGGGAGAATAAAGCTGATCAGACACTTAGAATTGTGTTTAAACATTTGTTCAACATCCTTTGTTAGAACATTCAATCTTGACATCATTCAGTCAATTTCCTTTAAAACCCCTAAAAATGTAATCCGGACCGGCTACGTGAATGGAATCCCAGATGTATTAAACAGCTTTCTTTTGTGTCTAGTGCATTCACATTATAATATGTGCAAAAAAAAATCATATTCGCAGTTAGAATTGTATTTGTTCAGATAAGAAACATTTTCCTTCCTGCTCCTCCTATTTTCTTCATGGTTGTGGTTGAAAATGAGTGTTGATTAGACCCCACTAACGATTAGAAAGTTCAGAAAATTAAACATTTCTAATTAAACTCTTCTGGTGTATAATCAGCTATAGGAGATGGCCTATGAGAACTACAAGCAGGCAACCGAAGTCTAATGTCCTGACAATCGATATCAAATCTTTGATGTAAAGATATTGGTTAGTTATAAAAGCCATTAAAACAGCCAAACATTTAGTAAGATCTGTCCTGTGCATAAGACATCATGGACGTGCATTAAAGTGACACTAAACCCAAGAGTCAAATCGTAAAAAGTACCTTAAAGGGTTATTAACCCCTCACATTTTTTTGCAGTAGATATATGCAAAAACGTTAAAAAAAAACCTTTTGAAAGAGGTTTAAACTTACCTGTGTCTTCGCCGCACGCACCCGTCCGAACATCTGAAACTTTCTAGGGCGGCCGCAAGGGATCCTGGGGCGGGCGCATGCGCAGTTCAGATGTTCGGCTGGGAGACGAAGAGAGACACAAGGTAAGTATACGGAGCAGCGTGCACCCGCACAGACATCAGGGACATCAGAGAAGAGGAGGACATCAGCGATGGATCGGAGACCCGCAGCAGCGCTGGAGGGACAGCTAAAAACTACAGGAAAGAAGAGGAAGATAGGATTAAGAGACATCATTTAAGGCAAGTCCTTACACTAACATTGGGGGGAGGGAAAAAAAATACTTTGTCACTTTACAGTGACATTAAAGTCAAAAAACATTTTCCCTCCCCCCAATTTTAAGTCAAACACTTAACACCTTAAATGATGTCTCTTAATCCTATCTTCCTCTTCTTTCCTGTCGTTTTCAGCCTTCTCTCCAGTGCTGCTGCGGGTCTCCGATCCAGCGCTGACTCCTCTGTCCTTGCTGGCACTTCTGATCCCACGGTGTCGGCATGCGGGTGCACGTGTCCATAGACTTACCTTACGTCTCTCCTCGTCTCCCGGCTGAAAATCCGAACTGCGCATGCGCCCGCCCCAATATGCTTTGCGGCCGCCCGAGCAGTTTCGGATTTTCGGGCGGGAGCGCGTGGCGAAGACAGCAGTAAGTTTAAAACGCTATTCAAGCAGGTTTTTTTTTTTTTTACTTTTTGCATATATCTACTGCTTGCCATCAGTAGATATATGCAAAACTACCGGAGGGCTTAGAAACCCTTTAACTTTTGACATAAATTTACCTGATTTGTGTATCACTCGGCTATAGATCCTCCGATCATCTCTGAATTAGTTCCGACACTGTCCTTCCTTCTGGAGGGTGACTACTTTTGTTCCCCATGGTCCTTGTGTGTGTGTTGTAAAGTAGCCACCGCTCCAAGCTCACTCCTGTGATGGACTACAATCTCAATACAAATTAGTAAACTAAACGTGAGATTGTAGTCTATCATGGGAGTGAGCTCGGAGTGGTGGCTACTTTACAACACACACACAGGGACCATGGGGAATATGTAACAATAGTCAGCACCAATTCAGAGATGATTTGAGGATCTACAGCTGAGTGATACACAAATAAGATAAATTTATGTAAAAAGTTAAAGTGACATTAAAGTATTTTTTCCCCTCCCCCAATGTTACTTCCTTCTTAGACCCCTTTCACAGAGCCCATGCACAGATTCCCTCCTGATCTGAACAGATGTCACTTTGTGACATCCTTGTCCATACAGTTTTGTTCTCCATCTTGCGCTGGAGGAAAAAACGGATATTACCAGAGCCACGTCAGTGTATGGACAGCCAGTTCTCTGTTTAGATCTGGCTGCCCCTACTCTAACTTTGGGCTTCCAATCAGGACCACTTGAAAAACTGACAGGTGGACCTGATTGGATAGTCCTTGTGAAAGAGGCTGCAAGAGGCTACAGGGATGCAAACAAGGCAACAAAAACCACTCCAAGCTCGCTTCCGTGATGGATTACAATTTCATGTTTAGTTTACTCATTTGCATTAGGATTGTAGTCCATCACGGGAGTGAGCTTGGATTGGTGGCTACTTTACAGCACACACAGAGACCATGGGGAACAAAAGTAGCCACCCTCCAGAAGGAAGGACAGTGTCAGCACCAATTCAGAGATGATTTGAGGATCTACAGCCGAGTGATACACAAATAAGATACATTTTTATTAATAGTTAAGGTACTTGAATGCATTTTTAAGGTTTAACTCCTGAGTTTAGTGTCACTTAAAAGTATAATTAGACTTATTTGATGAAATAACAGTTGCAGCATACAGTAGCACTGCTACATCAGTTATACAAAGCATTTTCATTTTTTACTGGGCTCTCGAACCTATCTTGAAAGTCTTACTAATATGAGTTAAATAACAACCAGAATTAGAGATGCTACTTTGCTTGGAGCTTTTCTAAAATTCAAATTTTAGGTGAAATTGTTTTTAAAGTGAAAATAAAGTATAATAAATAATGCGTTAAACATCAATATCATTCAGTCCAGCATTATAGATAATTTCCACCATAGTCTGTAATTACACTCATAATACAGATAATCAAACATTGTACACCCAACAGAGTAATGTTAGCAAACTTGTAAGGGTAGAAAATTAGCACATTGGTTTACTGACATAATTGTCACAAACCTACGGCACTATATACCAATATACCACAAAGGGACTATGTTTATACCAGAGGTATTTTCACAGTGAATCAAAGAGCAAGCTAAATATGACAACAAATTCACACAGCTTGGTCAGGCTTATAATTACTCTGATCTTCAAGCATCGATAAACCCCATTTCTTTCCTCAAGTAACCTCTGCCAAAATGAAAATCGATGTTGATATACTAACTTGTTGAGCAGGTTTTCTCTGGGGATCCGAACTTGATTGAATGTCAGAATTCCATTGTCTACGCCATGAAGACCTTTGATAAAACACATACAAAAGAGATTATCAGTATACAATAAATAACAGTTTTGTTCAAAATAGAAAGCTTCACATTCCTGGAATTGAATATGTTACTAATAAAGTTGTGTAATAGTTTTGCATTTTTGCTTCTTCAAAAGAATAATAATGACAAGTTATAAATAACAAAGAAAGGACGTATTGTGGGTATAGTTTGGTACACTAGATTACCCATTTCAATACAGGGAAAATACAAGCACACAAAAATACACTATACAATACAATAATACAAGCACACAAAAATACACTATACAATACAATAATACAAGCACACAAAAATACACTATACAATACAATAATACAAGCACACAAACCAGATGGTGGTTTGTCTAGACCAGTGGTAGCCAAACTTTGCCTCCCCCCAAGCTGTTATAAGTACCATGAGGCATTGCACAACTCCGACAGCCACAGGCATGGCTTCCTGAGGCATGTTCTATGATGAGATTTGTAGTTTTACCACAGCTGGGGGGCTGAAGTTTGGCTATCCCGGTTCTACACCTTCCAGCATGAGACATTTGCAGCTTGTGAGTTATGGCCTGTAAATCTGAAAATGAGTAAGCAGTTTGCTGTTCTAATCAGAATCGACTGTATATGCAACATATTGTTAAAATCTTCAGATAAAAAAAATCTAATTTGTGAAATGATAGTTGTGGCTAACACACACACATTTATATATATTTATATACATGGCACTTGACAGGTTAATCTGATAATTTGTGGACAGGCTGTACTCTATGCGCTTCGTGGAGGTTATGCCCCTTACTCAGGAGTCTTCGGGTTGATATATGTGCAAGAATGAGCCATCTTACCCAGTGCACCTGTTAAAACCAGGGGGGTGGGCGGGGGGCAATACCCAGACCAGCAGTCAATCCCACCTCACGCCACAACACTCGTTCGAGATGTGATAGCTGCTCTATAGTACCTACATCAACATGTAGAAAAGTAGTAGATCCTGATTGTTATTGGCAACGTGGATTAGCGTTATGAGATGAGAGAGAGCCCACCTCCTCTCACACTCGATAGCGTGGTGGCCACAACTACCGTTCCACAAATTGAATTTTTTATCTGAAGATTTGAATATGTTGTATATAAAATAAAGAAGTTCTTTTATACAAAAATCATAACTTGTGTCGGTGTGGGTGCCTAAAAAGCCGTCATTGAAATTGATGAGTTGTTGAATGAATTTGAAATCATGTCAACCAGACAAAAGTGAATGGATCTGGATGTCCATCAGAAAAAAGCCTCACTATAGTCTGTTGCGGTTACTTCAGAAATTAAGATCACCATACCGGATTGATTTTAGTATATGTAGATTTTATGTGAGTACTGATCTATGTAATAAGGCAAGGAAAAAAAAAAACCTGGACTGTAGTTACCACAAAGATCGCAGACGCCAGATGGTGGTTTGTTGACAACAGTCTGTGATGACAAGTGCGTTAGCAACTTCAACAGTTTCCAGTCACTCGTGTATACGCCATAGGAATTATGGAGGCTAATCACGCGTAACATTGACCTACTATACGGTGAGGTATCTATCAGAAGTGTGGCTGCTAATGTCACCATCTGTCCCAGAGAACCTGTCTGGCTCTTATGTAGGGCTTAAAAGGGATCAATAAACAAATCAGTTTACGTAGCTGATTTTGTAATATGAATTAGTTGTTTTACTATATGGATTCTGATTACACAGGACAATAACATTTTCTGCCGACCCCTATAAACATTATATACTACTATCAAAAGTGAAACAATAGATATTGTATAATGTTTTGTACTATATGTATATGTGAGCAGCTTACAGTAACAGTTGTATTATTGTGTGTTAAAGCTGAACTCAAGTCAAACAGCTAAACACAAATGACACACATACAGTATATGAGAGCTGTTTACCTGTTACATTTCTGTCCATCCAGTCCCCAGACTTACACAGCTCTTCCACAAAGTACAGTCCTGCCTTGGCAGGGGATGGGACCTGATCTTTCTCTGCTGCAGTTTCACTTTTACTTACAGGTCTCCTTCCAACCCTCACCCTGTGACTGGACAGTTCAAGCCTAAGAAGCACTCTCATATGCTCATCTCTGCACCACTCTGCACCTATTAGCATGCTCTTTTGCGCTGCAAAACACCCGATTTGCTCCTTGTACTGATTCCACCGCCTTTCTGAGTTTTGCTGGGATGATAGGTATGACAGGGATGATAAGGCTACTAAGCATAAATTACTGTGAAACTAAACTAAGTAGTTAAACCTTAAAAATACATTCAAGTACCTTAACTATTAACAAAAATTTAGCTTATTTGTGTATCACTCGGCTGTAGGTCCTCAAATCATGTCTGAATTCATGCTGACACTGTCCTTCCTTCTGGAGGGTGACTACTTTTGCTCCCCATGGTTCCTGTGTGTGTTGTAAAGTAGCCACCACTCCAAGCTCAGTCCCGTGATGGACTACAATCTCAATACAAATTGGAAAACTAAGCATGAGATTGTAGTCCATCACGGGAGCGAGCTTGAAGCAGTGACTACTTTACAACACACACAGGGATCATGGGGTACAATAGTAGCCACCCTCAAGAAGGAAGGACAGTGTCACCATGAATTTAGAGATGATTTGAGGATCTACAGCTGAGTGATACACAAATAAGATACATCTTTGTTAATAGTTAATGTACTTGAATGTATTTTTAAAATTTAAGGTACTTATGCTGTCTGCCTTTAAAAATAATATCAATTTAAGGGTGTATTAATGATTACAGAGCTACAATCATTTGTGTCCTGTATATCTTCTTGGAGTTTAGGCAAATTGTTGTTGGGAATTTGCTTTGTATAAATAAAGTTACCTCTGCTGAGGAATAGGTCATGTCAGACACATATGTCATGTCAGAAACATGTGTCACGTCAGAAACACTGCTCTGCCTTTTAAAATCTATACTTTCATTCACGCCAGATAATACAGATCACCCTCTACGTCTGACCTGCTGCAGATATCAAAGCTGTGGCTCTTATACATGGAAGCGCTAATGTTTTTTATCAACCTCCTCTCCCCTCAGCCATTAACAAAATGCCATGTATTCCAAGGCCGGGTTCACACCTAGGCAGCATCGTTTTTGAGTGCTTGTATGCGCGTGTTTGGTGTGCATTTATTTGCACAATTATACGTGTTTTGCACATGTTGACATGCGTTTGTTTGCGTGTACATGAAGACGCACGTTTTGACTGGCAGCTTAAGAAAAGTTGCGGACAATGGATGAACGCTCATACAAACGTGCAACATGCTTCTGGAGCGCATTTTTTGGTGTTTTCCATTGAAGTCAATGGGGCAAAAACGTGCTGTTAACCACCCAAAGAAGCTCATGTACCTTTTTCGGGCGTTTGGAGTCTTCCTGCTGGTGTTTTACTGCTCAGGTGTGAACAGGATACATTGAAAATCCTGGGATTTCTTGTGTTGGGTGTGTAAAAGCGCTTTTCCAACTGCTCGAAAAGGCCTTGGTGTGAACCAGGCCTTAGAAAGCATTCTAAAGGTGCCCATACACTGCACGATTATCGTACGATAATCGTATGCGATCGGGTTTTCGTACGATAATCGAGCAGTGTGAACGGAGACGTGCGACCGTTTCTACTGTACGGTCGCACGTCTTCTGTCGAACCAGCATGTTCGAAAACCAGCCGGGAATCGTACGATTCTCGGCTGGTTAGAACGGTGCTCGGAAGACAAATGCTGAACGGGCCGGTGTGCGCACGCGCACACTGCCCGTTCAGCATTGCGGTCATCGGAAGCCCGCCCCTCAGGGGGGCGGGCTTGCGATGATCGAGAGTGCGATCTGCCTGTCCAAGATAGGCAGATCGTACGTTTTTTTAATCCCTTTACAACCATCGCAAGACTAAAGTCTTGCGATGGTTGTAGAGTGTATGGCCACCTTTAGAGTAGACAGCGTTCTAAAAAATGGCCGAGGAGAAAGGGGAATTAGGGGCTCCTTGTACTATGCACACCTGTTTGGCCTCTTGTGCTTCCACTCTCTGAGCTGTGCTGTACTGGGACTGCAAGATGCTGATACCATGTCAAATTTTTGTACTAGCACTGGTTGCATTGAAGAAAAAAAAAATCTAATGATGTATGAATAATTACAGAGCTGAATTCATTTGTGTCTTTTATTTCTCCCAGGAGTTCCGCTTTAATGTTTTAAACACTATGGGGGGAATTACCAAAACTGTAGCAGACAAACTCTGGAGCAGCTGTGCATAGTAACCAATCATCTCTCTTCAGCTTTTTAAGCTTTGAAAATGAAAGAGAGAAGCTGACTATTTGCCTGGGGCAACAGGATCTGTTTGCTTCACTTTTGATAAATTCCCTTCTATGGATGTAGAAATGGGCTGCCATTTCTACATCCAACTGCGTATGCAGGCTCGGCTTATTAGCATGCTTTACTACTCTTCTCCGTATGCAAAGTTATTGGCCAGGTCTGAAATATTTAAAAAAAACAAAACACTAAGCTCAGCAGTGCCCTATTTAAAGAATAAATCCGGGCAAAACTTTTATTAACCCTTGCAGTGTGGCTGCCCCGCACTGCAAGGGTTAACTGCTCATTTTCATCTAGGTGCTAAATTAACAACGTTATACTCACCTGACCCTCAGAGCTGGCTTGCTCTTAGACCGGTCCTTCCAGCTTCACTCCCACTCTGCTCCAGCAGTTTAAAGGATCCTAGAGTACACTCTATATTGGATGTGAGGGCATTCCATCGCTGCAGCATAGGAGACACTGCAAGGGTTAATAAAAGTGTTGCCCGCACTTCTTTAATAAAGCAAAACTTCAGCCAGACATCAAAATACATATATTTATTTTTATTGTTTTACCTGCCAATAGTTTTGCAGTTCTGCATAAATAACTGGAATTGCTGTACATGGCAGATAACCTCTTAGGACTCTTATAACTCTTTTTTTGTGAACACTAACATCCAAAGAGAGCCACATTATACTTATTAATCTCTAGCTTCTATTATATATATACATGCAGTATCCATGGTAACTGGCAGATAATTTGTAAAATATTGGAAAATCTCTGGGATGGATTCAAGATTATTCTCATTTCACAGTGCTTTGGCAGTAAAGTGATGATAGGCCATAGAGCCAATTTAACAGCTGTTGGGTTATTTTTCTACATTCAGTATACAGCACATCTGCCCTGATCTGTCCATGAGACAATAGGGAATCCACTGATGGATTCCAACCCAGCCCCACATGGTAATATGGTCATTTATTCTGTAGTATGTGAGCTGTGGCCACTTTCCTTTTTCCATTAATAGCAGAACGATCAATATTATGAGACAGTTTGAATGTGCGTTGGGACAGCTTAAAATAGGACTTTGTACTTTTGTGGAGGGCATATGCAGGTAAGTCAGGTACTGATCTACAGCACAGGGGAAATGTTACTAGTTTTGTGTTTCACAAACAGTCTGATCCTCTACCATAAAGCAGACTGGTCTTTATCATTGTTTACCTTCTTTGAACAACATATCCACCGCTTCTACTCCTGGATACATATTCCCATGTTGGTCTCGAACAGGAACGATAAAACAGTGTGGACCTACAGAAAACAATTCATAAAGGATTTCTTTAAAAAATTAAACATAAAATATGTAAATAAAAAAATGGTATCTAACTTGCAGCTGCCATCTTGGCTTAGATCGACCCAGTCAGCACAGTGCCACCTGCAAAGTATTACATATCTGTAATAAAAGAGGCTTACTTACCTTTCAGGTGCCCGCTTGTTTGTTTGCTGGTTCTCGCTGGCTGCTGCGCATCTTCCACACATTCAGATATATTAAATACCCCCTACCATCACAAGTTTTTCCCACCTACTCGTACACCATCACAATACAGTGTCTATCCTCCCCTATGGATTTGTAGTATGCAATAAAAACATGCCTGGAAGATCCAGTACTACCCCACCATTTGCACCTTTGGAGGGTGGTAGTGTGTAGTCCTGCTGGGAGATACCAAAGTTGCTGCTGAGGGGCAGGCTGTGAAGCCCTGCTGGGGTGGAGAGGGAAGCTTTGCTGAAAGGGGTTATTAAAGCATGTAAAGTACTGATGCAGGGTTATGTCATTTTCTGCTACTTGCTGCTGTGTTAATTGAGCCCCTATAGCTTATAGAGAATAAAAGGCCGTTCAGTATTTAATCATGCTTTTTGGGCAGGATTGGGCATTTTTGGCCCCAGAGAACATGAGAACATGCAACTCAAGAATTTTTAGCGGTTATTTGTGCATGCCTTTGCCCCAACACTGATCCCCCCCTCCTCCTAGTAATCTCAGACCTGAGAATACAATGGAGGATTCAAGAGTGTCAATGCTTGAGGCAGAGGCCTGGGGTGGGCCCACAAGAACCTCTACGACCCCAGTGATGCCCATTACAAGAATCACTGCAAGAATCACTGCAAGGCCTGGAAATAAAATTAGGTGCTACATTTTCCTGGATTAGCAGCACCGATAGTACAAAACACCACCCAGAAAAACCAGGAAGCTGATACAAGAACAACTTACAATGATAATGCTTTCCATTAGCCAAAAACAAAATGCTTAAAGCTTAAAAACCACTTAAAAAATGAGCAAAAAATGCTTTCAATTTGTCTGAAACGCTCACACTATGTAGTGTGAATGGGGGCTAAAATTACCTTTGTGTTTCTGGCCACAACTATAAAATTGTGGTATCTCTTATATTCCATCTGATTGTTCCACACTAAGTGAACGGAGCCCAGAGGGTTTTCTATCCAGAAGTTATATATGTTTTATTAAATGAGAAAGAGCTAAAAGGAGAACTCTGGTGAAAATTAATCTTAAACCTTGCAATGGGGCTACCCCTGCACTGTAAGGGTTAAGTTCTCATTTTGGTCTAGAGATATACCCACCCAATCCTCAGAGCCGGCGGCTGTGACAACGCTCCCTCCAGCCTGTCTCCTGCTCCGCTGCAGCGATGGTGTGTCCCTCGACGTCCTATACCCTTGTTTACCA